>NC_044036.1:46884762-47186612 GCF_901765095.1 Microcaecilia unicolor
CTCTGTTCAAGCAAAGTAATCGTTGAGTTTCTAAAATAAAGTCTCATCGATGCATTCAAATCCTGTTCAAAAACAAAGTTCACTAATAAAGTGGCACATTCTTTTATCTCCTCTGCTAAGGTCTCTAAGGGGTCCTTTTACAAAGCTATGACAAAATGGAGCTGGTATCGGCACGTGTTTTTGAAGTGCCACTTCTGGGAGGGAGCACTTACCACCACCCTTTGAGGTGATCTCTCTGCCTGCCCTCATTCCAGTCTATCTATCAACTGGATCATCCCCGACTACACAGAGGCCTTATCCCAGTGCTTCCTCCAGCTACTCGGACCCTGTGTCTAACAGGAGGAAGAGCACTTGCTAGTGCACCAGCTTTTTCTATTGCGTGGGGCTAGTCTCACAATATGAACCGTGAGGTTATAGAGGGAGACTCCCATTTTTGTGGGTCATCGCTCGTACTTCCACTCTTTGCACATCAGTAATCATTTAAGTTGCTTTCTAGAGAATCTTGTTTCTTTCATCTTTATTTAAGTTGTAAAGGCCCGTTATTCAAAAAAAGCTGAGCTCCTAAGTTAGGCTCCCAAATTTATGCCCTATTTTTAGTCAAACTTAGGAACATCCATTTTCGGTTGAAAATTCCTCTTAATTTAGGAGCTTAAAAGATATGCCTGTAAATGTAGACCTCCATTCATTTGGCTTATTTATGAGCCTAGAGCTGAAATTCAGTGCTAAGCTTTTTTCTATTTTTGTTGATGGTTCTCTCATTCTCCCTGTCTCCTCAGCTCGAAACCTTGGGGTCATCTTTGACTCTTCTCTCTCCTTCTCTGCTCATATCCAGCAGATCGCCAAGACCTGTCATTTCTTTCTTTACAACATCCGTAAAATCCACCCCTTTCTTTCCGAGCACTCTACCAAAACCCTCATCCACACCCTTGTCACCTCTCGTTTAGACTACTGCAATCTGCTTCTTGCTGGCCTCCCACTTAGTCACCTCTCCCCTCTCCAATCGGTTCAAAACTCTGCTGCCCGTCTCATCTTCCGCCAGGGTCGCTTTACTCATACTACCCCTCTCCTCAAGTCGCTTCACTGGCTCCCTATCCGTTTTCGCATCCTGTTCAAACTTCTTCTACTAACCTATAAATGTACTCACTCTGTTGCTCCCCAGTATCTCTCCACACTCGTCCTTCCCTACACCCCTTCCCGTGTACTCCGCTCCATGGATAAATCCTTTTTATCTGTTCCCTTCTCCACTACTGCCAACTCTAGACTTCGCGCCGTCTCGCTGCACCCTACGCCTGGAATAAACTTCCTGAGCCCCTACATCTTGCTCCATCCTTGGCCACCTTTAAATCTAGACTGAAAGCCCACCTCTTTAACATTGCTTTTGACTCGTAACCACTTGTAACCACTCGCCTCCACCTACCCTCCTCTCCTCCTTCCTGTACACATTAATTGACTTGATTTGCTTACTTTATTTTTTGTCTATTAGGTTGTAAGCTCTGTGAGCAGGGACTGTCTTTCTTCTATGTTTGTGCAGCACTGTGTACGCCTTGTAGCGCTATAGAAATGCTAAATAGTAGTAGTAGTAGTAGTAAGCTCCTAAAAGTTCTTTTTCTCCCTAAATCCACTCTTGTTGTCACCCACATTTTATGCTCCCAAATTTAGGAGTTTAGTGAAATTTTGAGTATAAATTTAGGCATGTGTCCCTAGTAAATTTTCAAAGAGGCCAATTTATGAGCATAATTCTCAAGATTAAAAGCATAAATCCTTTGTCTATCAGGCCCAACATTATTACGGGATTATCTGATAAAACAGTTGTCCTTGTATGCACCCCAGTATCATTCTACTGGGCCAAAACATTGTACAGCCACACTGCCATGTTATAATCGTCAATGGTAGCCTACAGTGGTACTTCTCAACCCTGTCCTGGAGGCACACCTAGCCAGTCGAGTTTTCAGGATTACCACAATGAATATGCATGAGATAGATTTGCATACAGTGGGCCTCAAATATATGCAGCTTTCATTACATTACAGTGATCCTGAAAACCTGACTGTCTAGTAATATTCCTTCTTAGCTGAGCGGGAGTCCGCCAACTGCATTGCTGCCAGTAGGGGGCGGTGCTTCAATATTGTGTTTTCAATCATTAGAGACAAGCAGGTTCCCTGGAGCCCTGCAGAGCTTGCCCATCTCTCACTACTGAAAATGTGATAGTAAAACAGTGAGGACTCCCATTCAGCTTAGAGGGAACAGTGCTATCTAGGCAGTGCTTTTTTGTAGAAAAAAAGGTGCCAGTACTCATTGTGGGCGGAGTCACCACATATTACTCCATCCCTATTATAGCCACACCCACATTTGCCACACCCCTTATACCAGCCATAGCACATATAAACAGACATCATTGAAAATATTATACTAGTATAGGAGAAAAAAATAACGTGATGTTTTTTTCATTACAAATAATTTCTGTAAGCTGTTACAACTCCAGTATGCCCAGTGCAAAATAAGACAGCAGATGTAAATTCTCAAATTGGACATATTCCAGACACTAAAATGAAAATAAAATTATTTTTTTCTACCTTTGTTGTCTGGTGACTTTGTTTTTCTGATCATGCTGGCTCAGTATCTGATCCTGCTGCTCTCTGTCCTCTTAACTCCGTTTCCAGGGCTTCCTTTCCATTTATTTCTTTACTTTCCTCCTTTCTTTTTCATTTCTTGCCCTACATCCGTAAGTAAAAGCTGGGTCCTCCGCAGACTTGACTGTCCAGTGGATCCAGCTTTGGCCTATTTTCTATATCCATGTGCAGTTTTTCTCCTCTCATCCTTTTCCCTCATCTCATCTTCTTCCTCACTCTTCCCTTGCCTCCATCCATGCCCAGCATTTCTTCTCTCTCCCTTCCCTCTCCTCCATCCACCCTGCCATCCACCCATGTCCAGCGACCCCCCATCCCTCCTGCCATCCACCCATGTCCAGCAATTTTCCCTTCCCCTTGCCATGCACCCGTGTCCTACGACCCTCCTGTCCCCCTGCCCTCCCCTGCCATCCACCCATGTCCAGCGAAACCCTGTCCCCCCTGCCATCTACCCATGTCCAGCGATTCTCTCTTCCCCTGCCATCCACCCATGTCCAGTGACCCTCCTGTCCCCCCTGCCCTCCCCTGCCATCCACACATGTCCAGCATCCCCC
Organism: Microcaecilia unicolor; assembly: GCF_901765095.1. Lineage (NCBI taxonomy): Eukaryota > Metazoa > Chordata > Amphibia > Gymnophiona > Siphonopidae > Microcaecilia > Microcaecilia unicolor. Next base: position 46,887,944 of record NC_044036.1, read on the forward strand.
CTGTCCCCCCTGCCATCCACCCATGTCCAGCGACCCTCCTGTCCCTCCTGCCCTCCCCTGTCATCCACCCATGTCCAGCAACTCCCCCCGTTCCCCTGCCCTCCACCCATATCCAGCGACTCTCCTCGTTTCCCTGCTCTCCGTCCCTCCAGCCACCCATACCCATCTGAGCCCCCCTCCCCGGCCCAGTCCCCACCTGCCTACCAGCTCCATGCCAACGACCCTCTTCTGCCACCTGGCACTGTGACCCAGCCTTTAAAAAAATCTACGAAGCAGCGGAGCGGTGCCTCGTGTCTGCCTGTAAAAGAAGAAAAATCGCCTCGTCGGCCGGCCTTCCCTCACTGTGTCCTGCCCTCTGATGTAACTTCCTATTTCTGCAAGGGCGGAACACAGTGAGGGAAGGCCGGCCAACGAGGCAATTTTTCTTCTTTTACAGGCAGACGCAAGGCACCGTTCTGCCGCTTCGTATATTTTTTTAAAGGCTGGGTCACGGTGCCGGGTGGCAGGAGAAGAGGGTCGTCAGCACAGAGCTGGTAGGCAGGTGGGGACTGTAGCGGGGAGGGGACCTACAAAAAAGGTGCTGTACGCCGTACCGACGCGTACCGGCGCGTACCAGCACAAAAAAAGCACTGTATCTAGGTGTGCCTCCAGGAGAGAGTTGAGAAGCGCTAGGCTATGAAAATTCTTAGTTATTGTAAATAACAGTTCATAATGTCTGTGTGTGTATAAACGCATAGGCTATAATTATCATTTCTTACTTTCTAACCTTTAGGTGGAAATAAACCTGAAACGATATCCAACCCCGTACCCTGAAGATTTGAAGAACATGGTGAAATCAGTGCAAAACATGGTGGGCAAGACCAGCCATGGAGTGCTTGGAGTGCCTGTCGAGAACTCAATACCTACCAGCAACATTGAGCAAAATATGCAAGAGAAATATGACCACAAATGGCCCATGCTTACAAAGGAAATTAAAACGGAGGTAAGCTGATGAAATATTTGACACATTCCGGGAGAGAGGAAATTTCAGGCTGTCCATTACATGCCATTGTTACATTGCTGATGCTGTCTTTAATTTGTTCTGCTTGGAAAACTGAGTGGTCTTTTCAGGAAGAGTTACAGAAGAAAAACAAACATAATATGTATCTCTCACTGCAATTCAATATTCTTTATTTGTTCACTGGCACAAAAAGAGGTGGCTGTTATATTTACTAAAATTAATAAATCATTTAGGGGGCCTTTTACTAAAGGTGTGCTAGAGGTTTTAGCTTGTGCTAATAAACGACTGGTGGTAAACGCTGAGATGCCCATTATATTCCTACGGGCATCTCAGTGTTTAGTGCCAGCTGATTTTTAACATAAGCTAAAAATGCTAGCACACTTTATAAAAGACCTCATTATTGTACCAATTTTAAAAAATTTTCTTTTAGCCATTTTTTAATTTCATACCAACAAAATAATTACATATAAAGATAATTGGCTAAAAACAAAAACAAAAAAATCCCTGTGATATGGAGAAATATTCTTTTTCAAGGCCCATATTATTCCTAAACAACAAACAAATTTTTACCAATTAAGGGGCTCGTTTATTAAAGCTTAGCGTGCTCTAATGGAATTAGCGTGCACTAAATGCTGCACATCCTGTTTTATACCTGTGGGTCACGTGGTACTTAGCGCATGCTAATGTACATTAGCGTACATGAAGCTTTAGTAAAAGGGCCCCTTAAATTAAAACCAACCAACAAACAAAAAGCATATCAGATATATTTATAACTGCCAATTCCAGAGGTGGTACAAGTAATTGTCAGGTTAAATGTAGAGGAAAAGGAAATAATCTGTCACCAAGATTTCTAATCAAATAAGAATTTTAAAAAGTATGCGTAAGGCGAATTCTATAAATGGCACTAAAAAAAAATTCAGCACTGGAAACAAATCGACGCTAAATGCTCTTCTATGAAGGGCTTCCCAAGTTGAGTGCACTTTATAGAGTAGCACACAGAGCCAATTCCCGTACCTAAATTTGGGTGCCGATATTTTACGCCAGCTGAAACCTGGCATAAATGCCGGCGCCCAAACCAGCATTTATGCTAGCATAGCTTTGTAAAAGAGGCCCTAAGTTTGGATACCTGGTGAGTTGAAACAGAGGTAGAAGTTTTTTTTACCAAGTCGGAACATAAGAATAGCCATACTGGGTCAGCAGACCAATGGTCCATCTAGCCCAGTATCCTTCTTCCAGGAGTAGCCAATCCAGGTCACAAGTACCTGGCAGAAACCCAAATAGTAGCAACATTCCAGAACATCAAAGAGTAGCAAGATTTGGACAAGTTCCTGGAGGTGTACTACAGATTACCTTAAAGTTGGGCATAGAAACCCAAAATTCTATAACATTGTGTGCAAGTTCTCAGAATGCCCATGACCACGCCCCCTTTTGGGTTGTGTGTTATGGGATTTAAGCACCAAGCGTTATAGAATAGCACATAGCCAGATGCTTGCCCAAATCCTAATTGGTGCTAATTAACACCAATAATTGGTTATTAGCATCCAGTTATTGATGGTTAACAGCTTGTTAGCCAATTAAGCTGTGTGTAATCTTAGCAGCATGCCCAAATTTGAGTGCCTACTTCTGGATGCCATACATAGAATCAGGGGGATATATGTGTAAGTGGTAGCCCCACCTATGTGCCCCCTTGAGAGTACGTACTATGTAAGTTAAGTAGGTATTTGTAGAATAGTACTTAGACAGAACATTGACAAAATTTATCTGCATATGTGTGCACATACGTGCATATGTGATCTAGATTGTACCTTGTGGGTTCTTTTGTATTTTCAGATGACAAATGTGCATAGACTAGAAACTCGCACATTCACCCAGGAGTTATGATATAATAGATACCTTTAATATGATGCCAGCAGAATAATCAACTCACACAGCTTCTGGTTAAAGATGGACAGTATTCATGGCAGTCTCTAATCTCCTGTGCACAGGGAGGGGGCAATGAAAGTTCTGGCCTGCAGAGATTTGTGACTATATCTCCATAGTGCACAGAGGTGGAATACCAGAACAAAAAACAAAAGAAAAGAAAGAAAAAAGCTCCAAAGAAATTCTCCTCTAAAATACCAGTTCATAGTGTAGTTATACTCCTGCTCTGCCTAGCCCAGGTGTGGCAGGACCTGACCAGGATGACCAATCAAATATGTACACGTGAACAGAGCCTGACCAAGTAGCATGCATATCCACAGAAAAAAAGGAATGTCTCTCCCTCAATTACTAACTGATAAGGCAGGGTGAAGGTCTCTGGCTGTGGTAGGGGGATTCAGAGACAAAGCAGTGTAAACGTGGGCATGTCAGATGAGGTCTAAAGTAAGACCTTAGATATTTAGGGAAAGGTCTCAGCAAGCCTAATTCACAGCTGTGTGGCCCAATTTCCAATGACAAAAGCAGGTTTGTACCATTCTGCATCAATATGAAATTAAACAAAACATTTATATGCAGCACGACTTATTTTCCGCCAAAATCGTTATACCCACACTAGCCCACTCCTCAAGTCACTTCACTGGCTCCCTGTCCGCTTCTGCATACAGTTCAAACTTCTCTTACTGACCTTTAAATGCATCCATTCTGCAGCCCCTCATTACCTCTCCAATCTCATCTCTCCCTACATTCCTTCCCGTGAACTCCGCTCACTGGACAAATCTCTCTTGTCGTCCCCCTTCTCCTCTAGTGCTAACTCCAGACTTCGTTCCTTTTCCCTCGCTACACCTTATGCCTGGAATAGACTTCCTGAGCCTCTACATCTAGCTTCATCTCTACCTGTTTTCAAATCTATGCTAAAAACCCACCTTTTCACCACTGCTTTTGACTCCTAGCCACTACTCAATTTGCCCTCCCCTTGTTCCTTCTCACCCAGTACTTCCCTTGTCCTTAATTGTTTTGTCTATCTGTCTTTTTTTTAGATTGTAAGCTCTTTTGAGCAGGGACTGTCTCTCTCTATGTTGGATGTTCAGCGCTGCGTGCGTCTGGTAGCGCTATACAAATGTTAATAATAATAATAATATGCAGAACAGATGTATAAATGTGAGTGCCGAGTTTATAGAACTGCCATGTATGAATGCAACAAATCTTGAAATTCTGCAGCTTTACGGAACAATATGTGATTCAGACTTCATTACCCATTAACAAGTTGGGGAAATTAATTTTTCAGTTTCACAACCTACAAAACATTGTTAGAATATATATTCCAAAGGAAAAGAAACATTTTATATGAGAACAAAGACCACTGGTCTTTGCATATGCTATCATCTGAATAGCTCTAGAATATCAGGGTGACATTTGTTCTTGGGATTCATGGGAGGAATGGATTATTAATTTTTTATCATTATAAAACAGTTTGAACTTTAAACAGTGCCAAGTTGGCTTCTAATTGAGTGTAGAAACAGAACAGATTGAATCCATAGAAACTATCGTTCCAAAGATTTGGGTACAACAAGTGAAACACCAGGCTTCCATCAGTAGGAGCTCTAATTAGTATGTAGTAAAGATCTCCTGTTCTGAGTCCAGCTTAGGACGACTGAATTTATGAGAGCTGTGAAAGCAGTGAAACTGGCAGGGCTGGGAGATATCCTTATAGCAGTGTAAAGGGGGGTAACCAGGCAGACGATTAGTGGGTGAAATGGTCCTTATCTGCCAGCATCTGCTACGTTACTAAGGGTCCACTTTCAAAGATTTACTCAGCAGCAAAGACAATCCGTCAATTTCCATAGTTCAATCTATTCACATATTAATTTTTTTAAATCAAAAATGGTTGTTGGGAAAAAAAAAAGCAACTCAGCAACCAAACCAGATCAACAACTAGCTGTCTTTAGAAGTGTTTAGGTTTGTAACTAAAACAAATTTTGACCCATTATATTTAAGCCTGCAATTTCATTCGCCCAGTTTTAACTGTGTAAGTTAGTTGGTTAGCATTAAAAATTTGAGCTAACAAATCAACTACTTTTCTCTAGCCTAGGAATGGATTGAATTTAAGCAGCTTGCATAAACTCTGGCCATCGTGTTTGGGCAGATTTGAATGATGATGCAAGTCCATTATCTGCTGACATTTACTATGTTACTGTGAATGTTTATTGGGGACATTATCAATATGGGCTAATGTTAAGACGTGTACGTTTACTGTTAACCCCAGTTTTTAGTAACTACCCTGTTTCCCCGAAAATAAGACATCCCCTGAAAATAAGACCTAGTAGAGGTTTTGCTGAATTGCTAAATATAAGGCCTCCCCCGAAAGTAAGACCTAGCAAAGTTTTTGTTTGGCCACGATGGGTGCCCACTCTCTCCCACCAGAAGCTCACTATTTGGCAACTAGCCACCCAGCCCAGTTCCCATTAGTGTGCCGGTAGTGATGGCGATATGGTACTGTGTTGTGGTTTATTAGGGGAGGTTGTTTGTTTTTCTTGTGTCCTTGTGAGAGCCGGAAGTCTATAACACAAAGCAACGCATTCTTCCTCTATCAGGGGCCATCGTTGGGATTTTTTTTGTATGTGTAATCGTCTCTAGTGTGGTGCATTTGGGTATGGCTTATACCGTGTTTCGCCGAAAATAAGACATCCCGTGAAAATAAGACCTAGTGCATCTTTGGGAGCAAAAATTAATATAAGACACTGTCTTATTTTCGGGGAAACACGGTAGCTGGTCAATATTCTGCCCACAGTGGTTAGCATTTGTTAAAAGCAGACTTCTATGGGTAGAACTAGCCCCAGATAGTCAATGCTGAACCGTGTCTGGACCCCGGCATTATATATTTATTTTTCAAACTTTTATACCACTTAAACCTAAGCAGTTTACAAAATACAACAAATCTGTATTAAAATCAAATACAGTAACAAAACATGCAAAAATAAGAAACACTCTTCTGATAGTATAACCTGCTTCTACACTCCAATTACAGCTCTCCTAATCCCAAATCACGTAAATGCCTTAACAAACAGGTATCCAGGGCTAATTCTAATTCAGCATGTGCTAGCTGCCAGGTTTTATGCAAGTCCCAGCTGATTCAGCCAGGACCCACAAAAGACACTTATTTTTAGATTATAAGCTCTATCGAGCAGGGACTGTCTCTCTGTGTCAGGTGTTCAGCGCTGCGTGCGTCTGGTAGCGCTATACAAATGTTAATAATAATAATAATCATCATCAGCCAGGACCCACAAAGGGTATCTGGCCAAGTTCCGATCCCACCCCCATCCTGGAACATGACAAAGCCCCTAAACCCACAGGCGAAAAAAAACCGAGTATAGTTACTTGGTTATTCTTTCTGCCTAATGAGTTTTGGAGAATGGGATAAAAGAGTATCTGTAGCCCTCCCTATTTCACCAGTATGGACATGAGATCCCAGCGTGCAGAACAGGCTTTATACTACCTCAATATTGTGAGGTTGTCGCTAGAGGTCACAGCAGCCATTTTGAAGAGGCAGTCATGCCGGACCGGAGCAAGTGGGCAAAACTCCTGCCTAATCCCTGCTAGACCACCATGGATCAGGCAAGTAGGCCCAGGGGGATCCTCGGATGTGGGGGTGGGAGGGAAGGAGAGGGAATAGGAAGAGGGAGCTTTCTCCATGTTCCGGGGGTTGGAAGGGAGTTTTTGTCATGTTCCAGGAGGTAGGAGAGAGGGAGGGGGGATCGGAAGGGGGACTTTCTTCATGTTCTGGGGGTGGGATCAGAAGGAGGGCTTTCATCAAGTTCCAAGGGTGAGGGGTGGATCGCCACACTTCAGGCCAGTCCCTGGAAGCTATGCAAGTGCTGGTCGATGTGTAGCATTGGCACCCACAGCTAAACGACCAAAGTTAAGACTGCTGTTTATGCGGACCTGTTTAATCACCTAGCTGTGTAGGCACCGGCACTGAATATTGCCAGTACCTGAAGAGCAGCCAGTTCCTTCCCAGCTCCACCCTCAGAACACCTCTCTCTAGTAGGGTTGCCATATTTGCGGAAACAAAAAAGAGGACACAAAAAAAATGGTTGCTATCTTTGCTAAAGAAATATTTAATCATAGAAAATGTATACACCCTAACGCAATACCATTTGTAAACCTGTTACACGGAAATGGCAACCACCATTCCGGCAAATGTAAGCCACATTGAGCCTGCAAATTGGTGGGAAAATGTGGGATACAAATGCTACAAATAAATAAATAAAATAAATAAATGGCTTTTAGTTAATGAATACACATCAAACAGTGACTGACTTGCAGTACAGCAGTAGACAATCTACTTTTCAAAAACTTCTGGATTTGAGTTTGACTGAGTCAGACCTCAAACGTACTTATCAGAAGAGCGCATATCCCTCAACAATTTTGGCTGGCTTCTGAGATACATGTGAAAGTCTTTGCATGACACATGCTTAAAGTTGTGCTGCACGAACACAATTCCTTTCACAGATTCAAGCAGCAGGGAAACAGAGAGGAAATTAGCAATGCCTTTCTCTCTCTTTAGCACCCCCATGTGTCCAGACTGACTAATAGGCCAGAGATGGTTTCTCTCATTATGTGAGTAGGTATGTTGGTCATAGGCACATAAAAGAAAAAGAGGATATTTTCCTAAAAATTTAAAAATCTGGAGGACATATCTGAAGAAATTCTAAAGGAAGACATGTCCTCTTAAAAGAGGACCTAAGGTAACCCTACTGTCTGGTCCACTTCAAAAATAGCTGGTCAGAGCCGATATTCAGTGGCACTGCCCAGTTAAGTGCTACTGAATAAGTTTCATTGCATAGAATGACACCTGTGCTAAAATAGCAAAAGTTAGTGGTAAAATAAAGACTTAACAGCAGCTCACACTGATAACATCCCCCCCTTGGTTAAATTTAGCTGGTAGCTTTTAACCAGCAAGGTTCACCAGCTAACTTCCAAAGAACCTTTTAAAATGGACCTCCATTTTACTGTTTTGTACCTGTGTATTTGTATGTTTCAGAAATTCTGCTTATGTCCTCTGGTTTCATAGCTAAAAGAATGTATGTATGTATTTATTTATTTATTTATTTATTTATTAATGTATTTATACCCCACATTATCCCCACAGACATGCATTGAAAACAACATGCAATACTGACATTTCCTTATTCAGTTGCATATTGGAAAATTGTTAGACTATTCACTCCCTCATTTACTGTAACTCACATGAAGGTTTAAGAGACATAGTTTTTTAACAGCCTTTATCGACATGCTCAAGTTTGATTCTTTGGAATGGTTATATTTCACAGGATTCCTTTGGACACACTGCCAATGATCTGAGGATAGCAGAGCTTCGCCCTTCATTATCTGAGGCTCCCTTGTACCCACCCAAGCTTGTTCTTCTGGGAAAAGATAAAAAAGGTACCTGAAAAGCAAGAGCGATTTGGTAAACGTTTGCATACTAAAATCTTTTTTTGTGTGTGTGGGGTGGGGGGGGGGGTCTTTAGAATGGCTTACATAGATTCTTGAACACCACAAGGTGCATATTTCATTTAAAGCTGTTTTGCATATAGTTGTATAAGTCATATGACAGCTACTGAAATATGTTGGGTTTGATCAATTTCTTTCAGAATCAACAGATGAGTCTGAAGCTGACAAACTCCACTGTCTGAATAACAGCGTGTCTTCTGGCACCTACTCAGATTATTCCCCTTCCCAGGCTTCGTCTGGGTCCTCGAATACGCGTGTCAAAGTGCAGACGGCAGCCAAGGATGCTGTAAATAGTTCATTGTGGGGCAACAGGTGTGTTCAAAACTTTTTAAACTGGAATAGTCAAGTATATGTTTTCTACATTTGACTTGTTATTTAGGAATTCCCAACAAGAAGAAACATGTGTACCAAAACAATGCTAATCACGTATGAAGCTGGAAGTGCACTAGAGTCTTCATGCACCATAATCCATTGTCATTCACGTCTCATCTTTTTGGCTTATTAGGTCACGTATAGGTTCTAAGTTATAAGCTCGAGATGGTCCCTTCTTAGCATTCTGAGAGAATCTATAGAAATCAAACAAAATAAAACATGGAAAAGAAAATAAGATGATACCTTTTTTATTGGACATAACTTAATACATTTCTTGATTAGCTTTCGAAGGTTGCCCTTCTTCCTCAGATCGGAAATAAGCAAATGTCCTAGCTGACAGTGTATATAAGTGAAAACATTCAAGCATTACTATGACAGTCTGACAGGGTGGGAGGATGGGGGTGGGTAGGAAGTATGCATGGGGACATCAAAGCATATCATTGATAGAGAGAATCTAAAAACCAGTGCAATATGATTACAACCATTGCCAAGAAAGATAGTTTAAATGTCTTGTCGAAAGGTAAAAAAATATAATCTATTGTAGTTAAATTGATAGAAGATATGAAATACTGGTCACTAATCCATCATCCCTGAAATTCTATAAATGGCACTTGTGTGTGCAAATTTATGTGCACATGCAATTTAATTGAATAATGAGACAATTAGCACTGATAATTGGGTGCTAATCAATGATTAGCACTAATTGGACTTAATTGAAATTTATGCACACCTTTTTAGTCGCTCAGATCCACACGTACATTTTATGTGTGGGTCCGAAAAAGGGACATGGCCTTGGGAAGGTCATGGGCGGATCAAGGTTGTTCCTAGAATTTATGCGCGCTGTTACAGAATAAGGGGGATCCACACCTAATATAGATGCAAGGATTTACACCGGGGTTTACTGGGTGCAAATCATCATGTCTAAAGTTATGCACTAAGCGTTTCTATAAACGGTGCCTAACTTTCAGTGCCATCTATATGGAATAGCGCTTAGCACGTTATTTTTTTGGTGCTATTTATAGAGTTTGATCCTATATGTGTATTAATGCAGATGTTAAATGGGCATGTGTGAAGCACATTAATGCATGGGAGTTAGCATTTCTGCCAATTTCCTAAAAGTAATGCTAATATGCATACAAATTCCTATATTTATTTATTAATGTTCATAGATTATAATAGCTTATTAGATATCAATGCTGTATTTACTTTAATATACGAATGGCAGGACAGAGGCAAGACCAGCACAAATAAGAAGACATACCAAAAAAAAAAAGCAGTCAAACATAAGAAGACCTGGAGACATTTATTGGAACCCAACATGACCCATGTTTCAGTGTATTGCCTGCATCAGGAGTCAATACATTTGTTTCATCGATAATGAGTATGTCTCTTCAGTCTATTAGTGATAATGAACATCCAATATAGCAAACCAAGCAAAACAACTCATGTCTGTCTGGTCGCAATTGCAAGATCATTAGAAATAAAATCAAACCTAGTTTTTGGTTTCTGCAATGACCTTCCCCATTCCTCTACTAACACAAATTGGATTTCCATGACCACAAAACCTCTGTTCCCTCCAAACAGAAATACCTGCCTCACTCTTCCTAAACTGAAAGATGGTCCTCAGGGTTCTTTTAAAGTCACCCCCAACACAACCCAAAACATAGATAAAGGCTCTGGAACCCCACTCCCAATCACCAACTAGACCTCTATGACAGCAAAGCCGCCGCCCACTTTCAAAACGTTCCTCAAAACTTCACCATCAGAAACAGCCATTTTCCCTGCTGCCAGTAGTGGTACCAAAGCCGAAATGGTACTGTTGACACTCTGACCTGCACACCAAAGTATTTGGAGGTCAGTATTTATTTCATACCCTGCTTTAAGAAATGTTTCTCGATTTCAAACAGCCTAAATATTAAATTTTCCCTCAATTAAAAGCATTTGTATTATTTATTTATTTGTTTGTTTGTTGCATTTGTACCCCACATTTTCCCACCTATTAAACAATTACTGGACAGTTGGTTATTTTTCCGAACTAGTAAAGTTTAGTCTTCCATAGCAGAAGAGAACATAGTCTCCTTATACTTCATAAACATCTTTAAACTTTCCTGTTTTGTAAATATATAGAAAATCGGTGACACTGTAATTTTATTTCTTTGTTTATATAATAATATTTATGCAAGGTTTGTAATTATGAACTCTTTAATTGACTTCTTTATTGTTAATCTGTTCATAATTTTTTTTTTGGGGGGGGGGAGTGGGCGGACTACATATGATTGAAATAGAGTAGAATAAGCCAGTGGTTCCATTTTGGATTTGAAGAATAGGGGAGGGGATGTGGAGGCCTTGAAAGCCTGTTTATATGTTCCAGGGTAGGTTTAAAAGGGCCTAGAATACTGCTTACCCTCTTGCTCACGAGCCTGGAGACCCAGTTTCTATTGGTGGGCTGATTTAAGGAGGAGGTCAGTAGTTCTAGCCTGGGACAGGGAGATTGAGGGTAATGAGGAGTGGTATGGAGGCCTGTTTAGAGTACCCAAATGCTGGATCTACTTCATGGGGAACAGGAAGGGGATTTTTCACAATAGCTGGCCTATTCATGTTGTGCTGGTCAAGGAAAGCAGACCTCATGTGGAGAATGTGGTAATGTTAGCAAATTAAAAAAAAAAAAAAAAACAGAAGAACTACGCACCACAGGTGTCATGCAGAAAAGACAGAACAGTGGAGGTAACCAGACCAATAGATTCACACCAAGGGTGCCACCAATTCCTTTATTGAATCTTCAAATAGACTAGACACAAATTATGCTTTGGCCCACAAGGAGTCTGAAGATCTGCAGAAAAAGGAATAAAAATGTATATGCTCTCGACGTCCTTTATTTACCAGAAACCTTGACCACAATTGACAATGTTATCAAAGCCTTGGTAAGATAACACATTCCTTATGTCATTCGTTTGATATATTGAATATTAATACCCAGTATACCACCAATTATACCAATTTTCATGGGAATTTGCATTAATTTTATAGTTTTTAAGCACATGTTTGACCACATATGCATGTAAAAAGCCTTTTATAAAATACCAAGTGGTGTAAATATATGCACATTGTCAAGAAGGTGTGAACTTTGACAGTAAACCTAACTGGCAGCGCAGTTTGGGTGGAGCATAGGAAAAATTTTCAAGTAAACATGCTGGTTATGAAATACTTCAATAAATATATGTACACGCAAACTTTATACAATGAACAGTTACAGTTGCACATTCAAAATGCGATATCTGCCACATACACTAGAATTTTATAAAGATGCAACTTCTTAACCTGGAACAAAAGAACCCCCATGCATGAACAGTTGCATGCTAATTACATGAGCACAGTGGCGTAGGAGGGGGGGGGGCGGTGGTGCGTTCCGCCTCGAGTGCACGCCGCTGGGGGGGTGTCGGCTCCGCTGGTTCACTGCTTTCTCTGCCCCGGAACAGGTTACTTCCTGTTCCGAGGCAGAGAGAACAGGGAACCAGCGGAGCCAACGCAGCTCCCAGCGACGTGCACTTGGAGCGGAGCGGCCCTCCCACCCGCCCTCTTTGGTAAGAATGCGCTCCGGGGGGTGTGCGTGTGTGCGCCGAGCGGGGGTGCGCCATGCTGCACCCGGGGAAGGGTGCACAGCGGTGAACCGCCCCGGGTGTCAGCCGCCCTCGCTACGGCACTGCATGAGCATGTCATTAGAATAAAGCAAAGGTACTTACCTGTAGCAGGTATTCTCTGAGGACAGCAGGCCATTCATTTTCACATGTGGGTGACTTCATCTGCGTCACCCAGTGTGGAGCTTAAATAAAGCCAATATAGTTTTAAGAGCACACACAGCGTCCCCACTGCACATGCTCGACTGCCTTCCCACCCATCTTGAGAGGGCGGGCCCAGCAATACAATAACATAACTTGGAATCAACTCTAAGGGCAGATGGGAGAGTATGTAAGAATGAATGGCCTGCTGTCCTCGGAGAATACCTGCTACAGGTAAGTATCTTCTCTTTCTCCGAGAACAAGCAGGCCATATTCTCACATGTGGGAATCCCTAGCTACCAGGCTCACCGAAAACAACCATTGGTCAATTGAGCCTTGCAACAGCGAGGACAAAATACCGATTAACCTAAAACTATATACAACTGTGTGAGAGTGCAGCCTGGAACAAACAAAACAAGTCTAGAGGGGTGGAGTAGGATTCTAGACATCAAACAAATTCTGCAGAACTGTCAGTCCAAACAGACTATCACTTCAGGTATTCTGCACAAGGCAATAATGAGATGTGAATATGTGGACTGAATATCATGTTGCCGCCTTGCAAATTTCTTCTATGGAGGCTCACCACAAGTTGGATACTGATGCTGCCATGGCTCTGACATTATGAGCCATAACATGACACTCAAGAGTCAACCCATCCTGGGTGTAACTGAAAGAAATGCAAACTGCCATCCAGTTGGAGATTCTTCATTTCCGATGGCAACCCCCATCCTGTTGGGATCAAAAGAAACAAAAAGCTGGGTGGACTGTCTGTAAGGCCTAGTCCACTGCAAGAATAAAGCCAGTGCTGGCTTGTAGTCTACGGTGTGCAGTGTGCTTTTGCCAGGATGGGCATGAGGTTTGGGAAAGAATGTTAGAAGAATGATCGACTGGTTCAGATGGAACTCTGACTCAACCTCAGGCAAGAAATTAGGGTGTGTGTGGAAAATTACTCTGTTATGATGAAATTTAGTGTAAGATGGATCTGCCACTAGGTCCTGAAGCTCACTGACCTAGTGGCAAGGGTGACCAGAGTGTCTGCCCTTGGCACAGGGAGAAAAGTCCACACATGCTGCGTATCTAGTAGGGCCCCTATGAACTCCAGTTGCTGAACGGGGTGGAGATGGGACTTGAGGTAGTTTAAAATGAACCCTAGTAGCCCAAACACCTGAATAGTTCTCCATATGGACTCCTGAGCACCGTCCCTCACCAGCCAATTGTCCAGATAGGGGAACACATGGATTCCCTGTCTGCATAGCAACACTGCAACTACTTCAAGACACTTGGTGAAAACCCTGGGAGCCGGCGCAAGGCCAAAAGACAACACGTGATACTGGAAGTGATGTGTTCCCAGCGGAAATCAAAGATATTTCTTGTGACTTGGAAGTATTGGGATGTGGGTGAAAGCATCCTTTAAGTCCAGAGAACATAGCCAATTGTGTTCCTGAATCAAGGGGAGAAGTGTGCCTAAGGAAACCATCCTGAACTATTCTTTGAATTTGTTCAGGGCCCTTAGGTCTAGGTTGGGACACATCCCCCCTGTTTTCTTCTACACAAGGAAGTACCTGGAGTAGAATCCCTTCCCTTCTTCCCCTGGTGGAATGGGCTTGTCTGCATGGGCCTTTAGAAGGTTGGAGAATTCATCTGCAAGTACCTGCTTGTGCTGAGAGCTGAAGTGAGATGCTCTCGGTGGGCAGTCTGGTGGTCTTTGATGCTAATGCAGGGTATAACCGAGAAGGACTATTTAAAGAACCTACTGGTTGGTGGTTACAAGGGGCCACCTTTTCTGGAAAAAATTCAGCCTCCCCACAACCGGCAGGTCATCTGGAACAGTCACATTTACTGCAGCTGTGCTCTGCTTAAGCCAGTCAAATGTTCTTCCCCTGCTTTGACTGAGGAGCTGGCTGGGCCATGGGTGTACCCAGTTGACGAGAATGAGCATGCTGGGATGGAGTCTGCTGAGGCTAGCAAGAAGAAGGAGCATATCTACACCTCTGTGAGTAGTAGGAACCCCTCTGACCTGGCCAAAAATCTAGAGGAGGAGTTGGAGAAAGTAGCAATGGTGTCAGTGTGTTTCTTGATGAGGTCAGAGACCTCCTCCACCTTATTTCCAAAAAGGCTATCCCCCCAGCACGTAGCGTCCACCAGTCTCTGCTGGACTGCAGGGTCCAAGTCAGAGACATGCAACCATAAGAGTCTGCGCATCACTATACTTTTGGCAGAGATGTGGGACACCACTACAATGGTATTATAAGCGCCCATGGCCAAGAAACTATGACATGCTTCCAATTGACCAGCTAGCGGAGAGATTTAGCCTGCTCCAGTGAAGATAGTCTGCCAAATCAGACATACTGCGCTCTAGGGTTCCGCAAGTAGATCCTCTTGTAGAACTGGTAAGATTGTATGTAGGAAATAAGCAGAGGCCTGAAACATCTTCCCCCGAAAAGAATCCAGGGTTCTAGCTTCTCTGCCCAGGAGCGTCTCTAGAACTCCTGGCTCTCTTGAGCGCAGATTCCATCACCAAGGAATTAGGAGGCAACTGAGGCTTGTCAAACCCTGTGGAACTCTGGATTCGGTACATGGTGTCGATCTTCTTAGGCAGGACAGGGACCAACAGAAGGAACTTCCAGTTCTTCACCTGCACATCTTTCAGGATCCAGTGAAGAGGGATCATCACAGCCTCTCTAGAAGGAGAGTCATAGTCCAGGATCTCAAACTTCTCAGCCCTGGGTTCGTCCTCTGCCTCCAAACAAATGGGAATATTAGCTGCCATTTCCCTGACAAAACTGGGGAAGGAAAGGCACTCAGGTGGACACTTCTTCCTTTCCTCTGGAGGGGAGGGGGACAGATGTGATACCATAGGACTCCTTCTCCGAGAAGTACTGTGGATCTTCATCAGACTCCCATGAGTGCTTCTCATTGATGTCGTCAAAGAACAACTCATGGGAGGGCAGAGACCTAGCTTTCCATCCGCAACTCCAGCAAAGCCTCCCATACTGATATTGAGAGGTTGTTAGCATGGGTGGCAGTTGACACAGGTGCTGCATGTGACATTGGCATCAGAGACCTCACCACAGGCTGAGGGCCTTGTGGGGCAGCAGCAAGAGGCATGGCTAGTGCAAGCACCCCAGATGCTGATGCATACTGTTGTAAAATTCCCACCAAGTGCTCATGGAGCATGGCCCGGATGCATTCATCAAAAGAGACCATCGGGAAAGGCAGGGGTCAAGGCAGGTGCCTGGTCCTGGCTGACTGGAGACCTGTGCACCGGCAACTCTTGTATGGAGGGAGAGCGGTCCTCATGGTGCAGACTCTTCTCGGGGACCAAATCCCTTGGTACCCTGGAGCTCCTGGCGCTGTGCACCGAGGGGGAACGAAGCCAATGTTTCTTGGCCTTCACCCGATGCCAGTCATTGATGCTCCTCAGTGGGAATGAAGATAACGTCAAAATCCCCACATCGCCTCGGGGTCGGGTCAGATGCTGACATTGAGGCAATGGAGACCCACTCAATGTATGGCCATTCCCTGTGTCCAAGACAGACCTATCAGTCATAGGGAGCAACACACATGATGCCGATGCAACTCCCAACATCAAAGCCAGTTCAGAGATCGATGCCAGTACAGACACCAAGGTTTCAGACCAGGCTCCAAAGATTTTTTCTCTTTGAGCCTTTCTGGCCATCTGTGTTCTTTTCTTCATACAAAGACAAATAACACAGCAGGAAGGGGTATGTTCAGAACATACTCTGAAGACACCAAGAATGAGTGTCTTTGCCAGAGATGATCCTATTGCACTGGCTACAGTGCTTAAAGCCACTGGGAACCTTTGAGGACATGGAAGGGAAAAGCTGTGACCAAATCAAATGGCTTGATGGTGACTGAAAAAAGGAGCAAGCACCAGAAAAATATAGGGACAAACACCCAACTGGAGCTCAGGCCCAAGAGGGCCTACTGAGTGCGAAAAAACTTAAAAGGGGGGGGGGGACGAACTAAAGACACTACAGGAAGGGAGAGGAAAATATTCTGAAGAAAATAAAACAAAAATCAGGGGAAAAAAACCCTGAAGTGAAGGCACAAAAAAGCTCAAAAACAGATTCACCCATCAGGCGCGGGACAATGTGTTCTCCTGCCTGCAGATGAAGACAGACTGCTGGTTCCACATTCTTGCGGCAGGTGGGAAGGTATTCACACATGTGCAGTGGAGACGCTGCATGTACTCTTAAAGCTATATTAGCTTTATTTAAACTTCGCATCAGACAACACGGATGACGTCACCTGTTCTGTCCCCTGACAGTTAAGAAACAGCTATACAAGTCTCGAGAGACTTGACATCACCCATATGTGAGAATATGCCTACTTGTTCTCCGAGAATGGTATTTACATGCGTATGTATACATGTAACAGGTGTAAATGTCCAAACACATCCTATATAGTGTTTCGGAGTGGAGGCGTAGCCTAGTGGTTAGTACAGCAGACTTTGATCCTGGAGAACTAAGTTCAATTCCCACTGCATCTCCTTGTGACTCTGGGGAAGTCACTTAAGCCTCCATTGCCCCAGGTACAAATAAGTACCTATATATACTACTTAAACCGCTTTGAATGTAGTTGCAAAAACCACAGAAAGGTGGTATATCAAGTCCCTTTCCCTTCTGTAAATATGCACATATTTTACAGGTAGGCATATATATAAGCAGAATCTAGGCAGACCATGTGTAGGACTCACATGTGAATAACTTATGTGTGTAATCTGCAGCTCTATGGGAGGTGTACGCACATATTTTCACTGTCAGGCAAGTGTTCTGTAAAGAAACATAGATGCTTATATTCCTTTATAGAATAGACTCTTACCACTTGCCCTCTGGTACCTATTTATAAATGGCCAGTTAGAGACATATCCCCTTATGAGGCAATTCTGTCACAGGGCATCTTCATTTAGGTGCCCCTATAACATGGGCAGCGAGCATATTCTATAAGGACAGTAGTGTGCCCATGTCCTTATAGAATACTAGCTTAAACCCATTTCAGCATGTGTAAATTTAGGAATGCCCATTTATGCCAGGTCTATGGCTGACATAAATGGGTGTATCTAAGTGTGGCATTCAAAGGGTGCAGCTTACAGTATTCTATAAATTGCCTGCATAAATGGGAGGCACACCCATGTACTACCCATGGTCTGACGATGTGCATGCACACACACACACACACACCTCCTTGCAGTTATGTGCTGAAGCACTTACACACACGCTTGTAGAATAGTGCTTAGGACGCATATGCACAAACGTGCTACTTTTTCCAGCATTTGCACGCACAAGGGGCAGATAACTGCTACTGCACTGTTGTAGAATGGCATGCACTATTTTTGAACAGTGGTCAGTCCGCTGAATAGCACACAGTATTACTGGATAACATGTGCTTTTACCAAAGAAAATGGAACAATACAAACAAACAAACAAAAAGTCTAAATGATAGGGGGGAAAAACCCCAAAATGAAACAAATGTTTTTTGCCTGCACACCCCTAGATGTTGATGCTGATTATTCCATACACCCCTATATTATCTCCTCTCAAAGCTTAAGGCCCACTGTCAATCATATTTAAAAACTATATTGGTTACAATTGTAATTACTGTTTTCTGATTGGGTCTGTATCTGTGAATGGCAAAGCTCTTACAAAACAGAGATCTCTAGCAATGGCTCAGCGTGGCTGATGTTTGCCTTGTTCTGTTACAAGCATGGTAAACTATTTCTAAATCACATAAGATAGGAGGGACATAACAAACCAATCCATGTAATATGAATTTTTACAAGGATAGTGGAACAGGAAAAGCCATTCAGAAAGTTCTTAGCATTTAAAGACAAGACAAGATTATTAGAATTGTAAATATTTGTTTTTGCTGAATATTTACTTTGTTTGTTTGTTTTTTCATACGGGTGGCTAGTTCATTGTCTCCTCTTTCACCTTGCAGGCTCACCCAGTCCTTTCCGCAGCCTCTTGAGACAAAGCCATTACTTAGCCAGCGGGATTCTGTTCCAGCGGGAAACTTACAGTCGCGCAACGATAGGCGGCCTCTCAATGACAATTTTGCAGAAAACTGGAATGACGGCTCTCACTATGATAACACAGGGTTTGTTGCAGAGGAGAACACAGTGGAAAATCCTAGCTCAAACCCCCTCTTAAATGCCAAATCAAGAAGCACATCTGCTCATGGACGTAGACCTTTAATTAGACAAGACAGAATAGTTGGTATCCCCTTAGAGCTAGAACAGCCCACGCACAGAAATACGCCAGAATCAGAAGTGCCTCCTGCAAATCCTTGGCAGAACTGGACGAGAACCCCCAGTCCTTTTGAAGACAGGACAGCCTTCCCTTCCAAACTGGAGATTACTCCTACCAGCAGTCCTTTGCCTGAGAGGAAAGACCAGTTGGCAAAGCAGACATCATCAGTAGAAATGCCCAGCACATTTTCCTCAGGACCAGCATGGGAATATCATGATTCAAATGCTAACAGAAGTCTGGGCAATGTCTTTACACACATGCACTGTCGTCCAGAATCTGCCAAAAATGTTATCTCTGTCAGCAAAAGTACAGAAAGGCTTTCTCCACTGATAAAAGATTTGAGGTCTAGTAGATTTAAAAAATCACAGAGCATCGATGAAATAGACATTGGTGCATTTAAAGTTTACAATATACCACTGGAAAATTATGACCTCCGTAACTGCAGCCACGGAAGCCATGACAGGCAAGATATGGTGATAGGACAGGAGCACAGTATGTCCCGTAGTCAGTCTGTACCAATGCTAGATGATGAAATGCTCGGTTATGGAAACGTCAAGGGACAGCAGCCACAAAAGACTGCTGTGACCAAAAAAGTCTATCAGTTTGACCAAAGTTTCAATCCTCAAGGAGCAGTGGAAGTGAAAGCTGAAAAAAGGGTACCGCCTCCATTTGCACAAAATTCGGAATATGTCCCACCACAGAACAAAAATATTGCAAAAGATTTAGCCAGTCCAAGAGGTTACAGAGGATATCCTCCGATCGAGAATATGTTTTCATTTTCACAGCCTTCAGTTAATGAGGAGTCTGTTGCACCACATTTTTCAAGTCAAGGATCAAGACCGGGATTTTTGAAAAGAGCAGATTCTTTGGCAAGTGCCACAGAAATGGCTATCTATAGAAGGGTGAGCGAACCACATGATATGTCTCAAAGTGAAAGGTATGGGAGGCCTCAGTTTAGAGGACCTATGGAACGCCAAAGTAGCATACCGGTATCTGAGTCCCAGTTTCTGAAGAGAAATGGCCGGTATGAAGATGAACACCCATCATATCAAGAAATAAAAACACAAAGTAGTAACTTCCCAGTTAAAAATCTTACACAGAGGAGGCCGCTCTCTGCAAGAAGTTACAGTTCGGAAAACTATGGAACGTCCCAAACCAGACCAGTTTCTGCCAGGCCTACAATGGCAGCTCTGCTTGAGAAGATACCATCTGATTATAACATGGGTAACTATGGTGATAAATCTTCAGACAATGATATCAAGATGAGGCCTACCCCTGGAAAGGCTGATGAAAGCTGTGCTAAGATGCCTGCTGACTGGAGACAACAGCTGCTTAGACATATAGAAGCTAGAAGGTTAGACAGGGTACGTTTGTCATTTCACTGTATGAATATCTTTACTGCTTTCGGTTTTACACTGTGATATTTCTGAGGATATAATATTTCTGAGGATATAATGTTGACCAAGGCGTAAATCAACATATGCCTATAAATATCCAAATGTGATGTGATAACAAAATGCCTTGCATTTGAGTTGCAGCAAAATGGCTTTTCAAAGGTCTTGTGTTCATGTGAAAGAAATCAATTACAGAGATCATGGTAAGAAATTTGCACATTTGTTATGTTGTATCTTTAACTATAGTACTTGACATAAAAGAGAAACTGTACTGTAGATGCAAAGTCATTGATCACCTATTTCTTGTGGAACCTTAGCCTAAAAATGGTCCTGTCTCTGCAAACTTCTTATATCAGTCCTAATCTGACTCCTCATTTAGAATGAGAAATACAGTGCAGTTCCCCACAAAAACTATGGTACAATAAAAGTGTTGATATCCTGTCTTTATGAAGAACAAAGGTAAAAGAAAAAGAACAGCATAAATCAGATTGTCAACATTGCAGACTTCGACATCCATCTTTTGTCTAAATGAAAGTTTGTCTCAGAACATCAAGAAATAATGGGCTGGACATTCAGCCAGCATGGTGGCCATGTTAAACACTGGCACCAGTGCTTAAATTAATACATATATTTAGCATCACTATCTGTATAGGTAGCGATGCTGAATATATGACAAGTGCAGCCTAAACTAACCAGTCAATATTCAGCCAGCAGAGGTCAGTGTTTTTTTTAAATGCTGAGCATTTGGGCAGAATTAGGCCCTGATATTTAATGCTGGGCCATGTCCAGCCACCAGCATTGAATATCCAGGGCTGTGCTGGCATATGCTGGCTTCCAGATCTTAGGCGGGTCACTGCTGTTATTCAGCCAGAACTCACATAATGGGAAGCAAGTGCCTTCATCCCCTCCAAATCTCCCCCTTCCTCTCCATGATTCCAAGCCCCCTCCCTCCCAAAGACAGGTAGAGCCTGCACCAGACCCCCACTGTCCCTGGTGGTCTAGGTGATCCTAAGAGCAGGAGCAATGCCCATTTACTTCTGTCCATTAAGGCTCTGGCCTCAAAATGGCCTGCTGCAACCTCTAATGGCAGCCTGGTGGTACTAGCTCTCCTGCCCGGTTAAATCACTAGGAGCTGGTGAATGCATAACTTCATCTGAACATTGAGCCCAGTGGGTTAACAATACACTTATCCTTGATTAAACTAGATTCATTTTTCAGCAATTACCATTGATTGTATGAAAGAGTAAAAACATTCCAGAGAACAGCAGCAAATAATTCATCTGAGGTTTCAGTCTGACCAGATCATTTTTTTTTACCTCAGTAAGGGAGTGCTAACAACTGAAGTGAGTCAAAAAATGTATTACATTAGGACGATAAAACACATCACTTTCTATCATTTATTAACTGGCCTTTATTTCTAAACAGTATGAGGGTAATTCTATAAGTGGGTGCCTCAATGAGACGCGGTGAGATCCTATTCTATAACGGCATCTGAGACCCTGATTCTGTTATAGAAAGCTATCATAACGCAGCATCAGTGCACCTACATGTGTGCGACTGCAGTTATCCCAGCCATAGACCTGACATAATTGTGATTGCACAAATGTGGCAGGGGAACGTGTTATTTTTTTGTTTCAATAAATGCCTCCCCCCTCCATGCTGTGCCCATGTGAACATTCCCTTTCTTTTACACGCTGTGCCACTTACATGTGCTGTTACAGAGTAGCACTAAGGAGTGTAGTTATCAATGTAGGCTACCATTACGATGTGTTATTTTACTAGTAACTCGTTCTATTTTAGCACAGGTACCATTTTATGCAGTAAAATAACATGTCTTAAAAGTAGCCCATGTTAATAACTTTCCCCCTTAATTAAAGACAAAAGAAATGTCTCTAGAAATCAAAATCACTGCTATATGTAATATAATTGAGCCAAGTATACGGCAGTCAAGCCATTGTGACATCACTGATGAGGTTGACTCTTATCCTGGTTTTTTGAGCGCACAAGATTGACTCTTAGCCATTGGTGGAATGAGGCATTAATGACATCATATCAGCAGCTCTGGTTACCAGATAATGAAACTCGTCACTCTAAGGGGGGAAGTTATCAACATGGGTTTGCTGTGAAGATGTGTTATTTTACCACTAACTCATGCTGTTTTAGCACAGGTCCCAGTTACTAATAGCTGGGGTTAAGAGTAAAATCTAATGTCTTTAGCAGTAGCCCACATTGATAACTTCCCAGCCTAGTCTCCCCAATACCATGTACATGTATAAATGTACACTTGTGAAAGTATTAGTATTGTATTCTGTACATTTATGTGCTTAAGTGGAATCAGGGCCGTGCCAACACAGTAAGCGCGGTAAGCGCCACAGGGGGGTGCCTGCCTTCAAGGGCGCCGCGCCGTCGAGCTGTATTTTAAAAAAAAAAAACCTTACTCCTCCACTCCATCCCCGATTCCCCGGCGCTTTAAATTTACCTCGCTCTGCCTCCGACATCTGCGCAGCATCAGTGAAAGCACTGCCTGTCTGACGTCTCTCCACCAGCCTTCCCTTCGCTCGTTTGTTCCCTCTGTGTCCCGCCCTCAAGGAAATGACGTCAGAAGAAGGCGGGACACAGAGGGAACGAACAAGCGAAGGGAAGGCTGGTGAAGAGACGTCAGGCAGCGCTTTCACTGACGCTGCGCAGACGTCGGAGCCGGAGGCGGAGAGAGGTAAATTTAAAATGGCAGGGAATCGGGGATGGAGCGGAGGAGGCTAAGGCCAACCCCAGCCATTTCCTCCATCGCGCCCCAGACGGCAGCTTGGGGGAGCAGCACTCGGCTCTTTGGCACCGCCCAGCTCTTCACATGCCTTGGAGCCAGGCAGGTCCGGGGGGGGGCGCGCACGCGTCTGCAGGGGGGCGCCAGAGACCCTTGGCATGGCCCTGAGTGGAGTATAAATGCAGGCACCCAATTATAAGATTGTCCTTCACGAGGCTAATTCTATAATGAGCTGCCAAGATTTAAGCAGCAAGAATGCACATAAAGGGGTGAAGTTTATATATGGCACCAAAAAAATTGGTGCTGAAAATACTATTCTATGAGTGCACTTAAAAGTTAGGCATGTTTTATAGAATAGTGCTTATGCTGGGAATTACGCCTAACTTTAGGCGTGGCCATTTGCATCAACTGAAATGTGATAACATATATGTTAAGAATGCCCCCGTTCAGCTCATGCCCTCCCATTTCCACACCACCTTTTTCAACTCGGGCATAAAATTTAGATCCTGCACCTAAATTTATGCATGTAAATGCTAGTTAAATCTAATTAGTGCAAATAATTGGTTGTTAACAAGCCAATTCTCAGCACTAATTAGCTCATTATTCAATTAAATTGCATGTGCACACAATTTTTAGTCATTTACATATGCAGGTTCAGATAACTGCACAAGTAACCATTTCCTGGCTAAGTGCCAGTCTGTAAAATTGCACCCAGATGTGATGGTGCATACTTTGCAGGTGAGCATTCATATGGGTGGAGTTTTGGTGGAGCATGGTTGGGGTGCAAATTTGCACATGTACATTATAAAATCCTGTATTATATGCATAGAACTAGATTCCATAAATCGCACCTAAAAAATTGGTCCAAAAGAAAATATGCCTAGGTGTATTGTATAAAGTAACATACTAACATAGTAACATACTAACATAGTAACTTAGTAACATAGATGATGGCAGATAAAGACCTCTGCATTCCAGCCAGTCTGCCCAACAAAATAAACTCATTGTATTTGATACTTTATATGTATACCTGTCCTTGATTTGTCCTTGACATTTTCAGGACACAGACTGTAAAAGTCTGCCCAGCACTGGCTTTGCTTCCCAATTACCAGTGTTGCCACCCAACCTCCACTAAGCTTCTGTGGATCCATTCCTTTTAAACAGGATTCCTTTCTGTTTATCCCATACATTTTTTAATTCCTTTACCGTTTTCATCTCCACTACCTCCCACGGAGGACATTCCAGAATCTACTACCCTCTCCATGAAAAAATAGTTCCTGACATTATTCTTGAGTCTGCCCCCCCTTCAACCTCAATTCATGTTCTCTAGTTCTTCTGCCTTCCTGTCTCCATAAAAGGTTTGTTTGTGGATTAATACCTTTCAAATATTTGAACGTCTGTATCATATCACCTCTGTTTCTCCTTTCCTCCAGTGTATACATGTTCAGGTCAGTAAGTCTCTCCTTGTATGTCTTGCAATGCAAATCCCATACATTTTTGTAGCTTTTCTTTGCACCGCTTCAAGTCTATTTGCATCTTTAGTGAGATACGGCCTCCAAAACTGAGCACAATCCTCCGAGTATGGCCTCATGACTTGTAGGGGCATCAGCACCTCCCTTCTTCTGCTGATTATACCCCTCTCTATGCAGCCTAGCATCCTTCTGGCCACAGCCACCACCTTGTCACAATTGTTGCTTCACCTTAAGATCCTCAAACACCATCACCCCAAGGTCCCTCTACTGAGTCGAGCTTACTAATCTCTCCTCTTCTGTCTGGTATATCTCTTTTGGGTTTCTGCACCCCAAGTGCATCACTTCTTGACATTAAATTTTAACTTTTTAATTAAACAAAAGCTCAGTACTTTATTACATTTATCTAATTAATAAATTAAGTGAAATGAAAATGTGCTCAGTTCTATTCTATTCTTACCATTACATCCCCAGGAGAACATGTGGTAGAATCAGAGGAACCATCATCGCACATTTAGGCATTCCTATATATGAATAAATGGTATGTACATACCCAACTGCCTCCTGTGGCAGAATAGTGTAAAGATGATGTGTATACTAAATCACCCTCACCTGAGTGGATAGCAATGCATTAACAAAATACGATGCCTAAATATAGTGCTGATAATAAATGAGGAGTAAACCTTACAGATACCACATTTCCATCAATACTTATCTGCTTCTCAGGAACCTCACTGATTAATTATTACCGTGTTCATATTTTTTGCTGATGTCACCTTCCCCTTGGATGTACTATCCCGTGTCCTAGTGAAAACATGCACTAGGCTCCAGTGCTCTCGCACTGACACCATGTCATGTCCCCTTGCCTCTGGCCGAGTTTCACTACGCTTTTTCAAAAGGAAACCTATATGTAAATATATACCAAAAATAAGTCACCACACTACACCCTAATCTTCTAACACATAATCCTCAAATCTATTTTCAAATTACTTACAAACTCAATTCTTCAAACTGTTTCAGTCAATCACCCGAAGGGGAGCCCAAATCTCCACCCACACGGAGTGTAATGCATACTGTACCTGCCCGCACATGCTCCTTGGGCCTTTCGGAAGGTGTCTCCTGAGTCTTGCTGGCTTCCAGGAAAGACTCCACTAAGAGGTGTTATTTTTTTCAAATGGAGGAGGTTTGCCCTCTGGTGTGAGATCAAGGCCCTATATCCCCTTGTTTGCCCTACACAGACCCTGCTTGAATACCTTCTACACCTATCAGAGTCTAGTCTAAAGACCAACTCCGTAAGGGTTCACCTTAGTGCAATCAGTGCTTATCATCAGTGTGTAGAAGGTAAGCCCATCTCTGGACAGCCTGTAGTTGTTTGCTTTATGAGGTGTTTTTTTTTTTTTGTCAAAGCCCCCTGTCAAACCTCCACCAGTGTCGTGGGATCTCAACGTTGTTCTCACCCAGCTGATGAAAGCTCCTTTTGAGCCACTGAGTTCCTGCCATTTGAAATACTTGACCTGGAAGGTCATTTTCTTGGTGGCTGTTACTTCAGCTCGTAGAGTCAGTGAGCTTCAGGCCTTAGTGATGGATGCACCTTATACTAAATTTCATCACAACAGAGTAGTCCTTCGTACTCACCCTAAGTACCTGTCGAAGGTGGTGTCGGAGTTCCATCTGAACCAGTCAATTGTCTTGCTAGTATTCTTTCCCCAACTTCATGCCCATCCTGGCAGAAGCAGCTTGCACACCTTGGATTGCAAGAGAGCATGCCTATTACATGGAGTGGACCAGGCCCCATAGACAATCCGCTCAACTTTTTGTTTCTTTTGATCCCAATGGGGTCGCCATCGGGAAATGCACCATTTCTGATAGCATTTCTTTCACTTATTCCCAGGATGGGCTGACACTAGAGGGTCATGTCATGGCTCATAATGTCAGAGCTATGGCTGTGTCGGTAGCCCACTTGAGGTCAGCCTCCATTGAAGAAATTTGCAATGCCGCAACGTGGTCTTTATTATACACATTCACATCATATTACTGCCTTGAGCAGGATACCCGACGCGACAGTCGGTTCGGGCAGACAGTGTTGCAGAGTCTGTTTGGGGTCTAGAATCCAACTCCACCCTCCTAGGCCTGTTTTATTCTGTTCCAGGCTGAACTCTCGTTCAGATTGTATATAGTTTCAGGTTAATCTGTGTTATGGCCCAATTGACCAATGTTTGTTGTTTTTGGTGAGCCTTGATGCTAAGAATTCCCAACTTTTGAGAATCTATAAGCCTGCATATCCTCAGAGAAAGCGAAGATACTTCTATATTCTTTATGTATTCCATTTATATTCTCACAATCCTTCCCACCTCCCCTTGGAGTTGTCTCCTTTGTTATTTTTACTTTATTTTTGCTGTACTATAAAACTGAGGAGACTGCATTCATATGGCGGACGGGAAGGCACTCATGCAAGCACAGTCGAGCATGTCTCATGCTCCATAAAACTCTGTTTTTACTTTTGTAAATCCCGTACCAGGCGACGTGAGTCAGCGTCACCCACCTGTGAGAATATAAAGCCTGCTGTCCTCGGAGAACACCTGCTACGGTTAAGCACCATTGCTATATCTGAAAAAGGTCCTGTCACCTCTCTTAACATCTTTAGCCATTTTTTCTTCCACCCGCACTTTCGCCAGCCATATTTCCCTCTTCGCTTCTTTGAGTTTTATCCAATAATCTTTTCCGTGATCCTCTCATTGCATTCATCTGTATTTCTTGAACAAAACTTCTTATGCTCTTATTTTTTCAGCCACTTGTTTAGAGAACCATATAGGCTTCCCGTTTCTCTTGTTTTTGTTTACTTTCCTTGCATAAAGATCAGTTGCCATATTTATAGCAGCTTTCAGCTTGGACCACTGATTTTCCACTTCACCTAAGCCTGCCCATTCCATCAGTTCCTTCTTCAGGTATTGCCCCATTTTACCAAAATCAGTATGTCTGAAATCCAGTACTTTGAGTTTTGTGTTCCCTTATGTTAAACCATATCGTGTGATGATCACTATTACATAGGTGGGCACCTACCCAGACATTGGAAACACTTCCTCCATTTGTAAGCAGTAGGCAAACTTTATAGAATAAGCATAAATATCCATATGGTTTATAGAATATGCTGAGCACCTGTCCATGTGACTAAATTTAGTTTCAGGCAGTTATACCAAGTAATACTTGGTGTAAATGCCAACACCTAAATTAGGCATGGACCGGATGTATTCTATAACAATGTTTATAGATTTTAGAAATGACCACAACCCGCCCATTCCACACCCATGGCCATGCCCCCTTTTCGACTATGCGACTTATAATTTACATGCATCATGTTATAGAATTCCCTTAGTTGTGCATATAAATTCTAATTAATACCAATTAGTGTCAATTGCTTATTAATTGGCAATTATTGGTGCTGATTGACTTGCTAACTAATTAAGTTGCACATGCAAATCCAGAACACGGCTGGATTTGTGCATGCATCTTAAGTCGCACTATATAGAATCTATATGAACCTTTGCACCAGATGTATGCTAGGGTAAGTGATCATGTCTAAAATATAGGAGCATTTTTTACCTATTAAGTTAGTATTCTGTAAAGAAAAGTAGGCACCTTCCATTCTTTATTAGAATAGGCTTTAAACCTTTCACATGTAAAAGAAGAATGAGTAGATCCGGTTTTTAGACTGTAAAGATACAACAGGACAGATCTCTTTCTCTCTGTCTATTCTGTAAGTATTAGTGTTCTGTGTAGTAAGCTTTTTATATGTAAGTAAATTGTTTCTGTCCACCGCAAAACATGCTTTAAAAAATGTTCATTTTGTTCCTTGATGTTTGCTTGCTTAAATGTGTTCACCTGTGTGAATTAAAACCATGGTTCTTTCGTATGTACTTCCCTGGCTCTGTGTGTTCACACCTTGTCACGTCATTGTTTTCCTCCATTCAGAATGCAGCCTATCAGCACAACACTGTTAACCTTGGCATGCTGCACTCTGGACACTTGTCAGCCATGCATGCAGGCAGAAGCATGACTTTAAACTTGCAGATTAGATCTAAACAAGAAAATCAAACACCACAAGATCTACCTCTTCTGAACGTAAGTATGTGCTAGCTGGTACCAGACTCAAAAGGCTAAAAGTGCTATTGTGTGTTTCAATCTGTTTCCCTGTGACTTTTCCTCTTTCTGAATCACCCCTCCACTAAAGATCCAAGTTGTCTTTAGCCTCAGCGTGCTGTTTGGGTTCCCCAGTTCTCCCAGCTTTTTGTACTACTCTTGTGTCTCAGAGTGCTGCTGCAATCATCATGTTGTATGTTTATTTATGTATCTATTTATTAGGATTTATTTACTGCCTTTTTGAAGAACCTTAGCAGAACAGTCTTAATATAGGCAAAAAAAAATATTCAAATAACAGTACATAATATGGCATAGTATGCTATTTATGATGTCAGCACACTAAGCAGTGGCGTTTCTAGACAGAAATATTTGGGGTGGCACCAGCAGGGAGCAAGCTAGGTATGAAGGGGGCAACTCAAAGTCCCATTTTTGCATCTCATACCCCTCTCTCCCACTCCCAAACTTTTAAATTGGCATGATAAAATGGTCTGGACAAGTTCCTGGAGGAAAAGTCCATAGTCTGCTGTTGAGATAGACAGGGGAAGCCACTGCTTACCCTGGGATTGGAATGTTGCTACAATTTGGGTTTCTTCCAGGTACTTGTGACCTGGATTGGCCACTGCTGGAAGCAGGATACTTGGCTAGATGGACCATTGGTCTGGCCCAGTATAGATAGTCTTATGTTCTTAAAACTGATAGCATCATTCAACAAATTCTTCTGTATGAAAATGTTCTGTATTCTCTACAGGACTGGTCAGAATCTCTACATAAACCCTGAAGATCCAGTTCTATATAACAAACTTCATATTCCCCAACAATAGAGCAATCCTTCTTAGAACATGCCATACAAAAAATATTTAAATTGTGATTATCACCGCATAGTAACATAGTAACTATGGCACAAGCTCCTTCTACTGCCAGACATTTTGTTTGATGGGTTTTAGTTTGTGTGGTGATTCTGTAGGATGCGGAGACCACTAGCCTTGAGCATTTTTATTTTGAGTGACAAGGACTGCCTTTGGCCGTCCTTGCCCCAGAGCCTGCTTTCAAACAGACCAGACACTTTGCAAAATAACACAAAATCCTGCAAAAAGAGGAAAAACTTACCAAACCATAAAAGCCCTGACCCACCTATGAAAAGACATTGTTATAAATATTAGACTGGGCCCTAGAGGGCCAGTAAACCTGCAATTGGGTAACTGGAACAAGCTGGACTGTTACACAATACTACATAGACATTATATTTTAGCAGAATCCTTCACCTCAGTCGCACATGCAGAGCACAGACAGACCTTCACCTGATACAAAATAGGGGATCACGAAAAACAAGCAGACAGAAACTGAAATGGAGACTCCCAAGTAATCCAGATTCTATAAGCGGTGAAAATACTGATTAAAAGAGAAACAGAAATGCATTTTCTCCTGTTCGCTGCTAAATACAAAAATAGAACAGATGTACATTTCTCAAAGAAGACACATACCAAACCTTAAAAAGTATTAAATTAAAATATTATTTTTCTTTTATACTTTTGTTGTCTGGTTACTTTTCTAATTGGGTTTGTCCCAGTCTGTTCCACCATTTGTGTTGGTCTTCTACATTTTTCCAGGTTTGCCTTTCCATTTTTTCTCTTTCCTCTTGTCCTTCTTCATTTTTGTTCTCTGCATCTGTCTGACACTGATCTGTTTTTGGGTTTTTTTTTCACTTTTCTCTTCTCTGCCTTTATATCTACCCATATGTGATTTTTTTATCCCTCTTTCTCCCTTTGTTTCATCCTCTAGTACTTAGTCGCCTTCTTTTCAACTCTCTTCTACCTACCAGCTTTTCTCATCTCCCTCTCTCCAGTAATCCCATTGCCCCCTCTGTCTTTCTCCTCCAGTCTACTAATTACCCCTCTATCTTTTCCTCACTCCCTTGTCACCCATTTCATCCTCTCAGGCCTCATCTACCCTCCATTGCCTCTCATCCCCTCACCAGCCTCAGCTCCATCCCTACCTCCTCTTCTTCCTTCCCTTGTCTCCAGGCCATTCGAGAAATCTGAAAAAATTCTAAACCACTACTTTACGAACTAAATAATCCTTCTCACCTCCCCATTCTGCTAATCCATGAAAAAGAATTTATAAATGTTCTAATAGAAATTGTTCCAACCAAGAGGTATAGGAGTTCCCTTAAAAAGTCTTTATAAGGAAAATTTAAAAAGAAAGTCCCTCTTGCAGCCAGTAACAGAGGACTTAACTGAAAAAAAAAACTTCCTGTGAACCTGATTGTCTCATGCCACTTCCAGAAACAACTGAGCCTTATGACCACAAAAGACAGCATTCTTTTTAAAATACAATTTCAGCACAAGCATTCTATCCTGCTGTGTAAGTAAGGAGATTATCAGTGTAGCCCTACTTTCAACACATCCTGAGAGTCCTCCAAGAACCCTGTCAAATTCAGTAGCACCTAACTGATCAAGCCCACCTTCCGCCCCTTCCCTTCCCTTTGAATTTTCCCCTTAGTTGAGTAATATTAATTAAAAAGTACAATAGCATTAGCATTTGAAATTTCTAAATCTCTACAGAGCCAAATTTCAGGAATATGTAAATGAGTCTGGGGGAAATTTTAAAGATGCGCTCTTGGATCACAAATGATTTTCCATAGTTTCAGTTTATAATGAATAGTCAAGCTGTCTTTTATCCCAGAAGCTAAACCTTTCTGTGTCGAAGTTATTTAAGATTCCAATAAGGAACTTGTTTACTAACATCCACCATCTGCCATCTAGTTCCTCCAGTAATTCCCTAGTAAAATCATACAATTGTGCAACTGAAAAACAAACCATCTCCTCTGTTCTCCACTCATATATCCACCAGGAGGGTTCTGAGAGAGATGAATTTCCAAAAATACAGGTGGGGAGACCAGCTTAGGGACCAGCAGACACTGTGGCACAGATGCAGATGTAGAGAGGAGTCCCATTCGTTCCTATGGAGTTAACAAACCCAAAGAGGAAACAACATTCCCAAGCAAAATAGGGGAACTGGTTATTGCCATTGGAGCGCCAAGAAGATCCGGATTCCTCAGTGTGCTGGGTGTGCAGGGTGGCTTATGCAATGCCAGGGCCACCTCTATACCATGATTACACCAACCTCCTTGGCCACAGGTACCCACAGGTATCCAAGCTGTGAAGGAGTGGCCTAGTGGTTAGGGTGGTGGACTTTGGTCCTGAGGAACTGACTTCAATTCCCACTTCAGGCACAAGCAGCTCCTTGTGATTCTGGGCAAGTCACTTAACCCTATGTTGCCCCATGTATGCCGCATTGAGCCTGCCATGAGTGGGAAAGTGCGGGGTACAAATGTAACAAAAAAAACTTCTCCTCCTTTAGTTTTGTATTTTCAGCACTACACATGTTGTTTTGCTAGGGAAAAATATCTGCAGAAAAAACAGGTGTAGATCTCTGCATGGACCTTTTTCCCTGGACAATTTTCAAAGGAAAAATGCATGCTCACTTTCCCTATATGAATTAGTGCAGAGATACCACTGGGATTTGCAACAATACAATGTTTAGAAGCAATATACTGCAATGTCGTGTGGTCCCCTAAAACAAGATGTATCTTAACGCAAAATTGATCGATATTCTGATTAAACATACGCAGTCCATCATTCCTAAGGAACCCTCATGAACCATGTTTTAGTGTATACCTGCATCAGAGGTGAATAACTGGATCTATAATACATCGTTTTTCCATTACAACGAACAGAGAAAGTTTGCTGCAATTTATTGAATTTTGGATTGTAATTTTGATCAGATTCCTACAGGAAGCAGTATTCTACATATCCAGATGGTCAACAACCCCTGATACAGGTGGTATGCCAAACTTTCTTGTGGCCAATTTCACTCTTTCAGTGTGTATTAATTTTATATTGTCATTCGTGATCATACTATTAAAACAGTCTGGCAAATCTTTCAAACACCTTGCCCAGAAAGTATCATCCTGTTACCTTTACAAATGGTGAAACAAATCCGACCATACATTACAGTACATGGGTTAAAAATAATCAGTACTGAATGACATATTCAAGCAGAAGAGTCTTCAGAATAAAATATGCTGTACCCTCATTCTATAACAAGTCACCTAAAGTTAGGCTAGCAGTTATGTGGGTAAGTGAACATTTACACATGTAAGTGTCAGTTGGGAGCTAAGCAGTTGGCTATAATTTTATTGTGTAACTGGCTTAGGACCAGATTCTGTAATGGCTTCTAAAAAAAATAGGCACATCCAAAAATAGCACTTAGCACTATTCTATAAACCATGCCTAAAGCTAGGCACGGTTTATAGAATAGCGCATAGGGCCAGGGTATACACCTACATTTAGGCCTGCACCTAAATGCAGATGCATTCCACTGAATTCTATAACCACACGTGTTATAAATTTAAGTAAATTTGAGGAACGACCCTGACACGCCCATATTCCTCCCGTGGCCATGCCCCCTTTTCAGCTACATGCATTGTAATTTACGGGTGCCTCTTTTTAAGATACACCTAAAAAGATGCATGCATAAATTCCAATTATTGCCAATTAGTGCTGATAATTGGTTGCTATCGGCCAGTTATCACTGATTGGCTTGTTACTCAATTAAGGTGCATGCGTAAATTGGATGTGTGCCCCATTTAACCTTATACAGAATCTGGGGGGTTAGTGTATAAATGCAAGGGATTAGGCCCAGGGGGAGGCACATGGTAGCCCTATATATATATATATATATATATATATATATATATATATATATATATGTATCTAACATATAGAATACTGTAAGATGCCCCATTTAAGCATGTGAATTTACACTTGTTAATTGACATGCCTTCTGCCTCAGAGTAGGCATAAATTAGGGGACCTTTTTACAAAGCAGCGGTAAACCCAACACATGCTTACTTCACAGTAATCTGGAACTACCGCCAGCCCAACGCAGGCACCGGCGGTAGTTCCAGCCCCAGCGTGTGCCATTTCCCAAACTGGTGAAAATATTTTTAAAAATATTTCTGCAGGCGCTAACCCGGCAGTAATCAGGTAGCGCCACGCACCTTAACATCAACTCATTGGGTGGCATTATGTGCTCCCCCCCCCCAATGGCCAACAGTAATTGAAATCTTACCATGGCCATTCCATATTTTGGCCTTTTTACCTGCTGTTAGGCACGCCCCAGTCCCACCTTCGCTACACTTTCGACATGCCCCCCGGGAACTTTGGTCGTCCCCGCGACGGGAAGCAGTTGGGGACGCCCAAAATCGGCTTTCAATTATGCCGATTTGGGCGACCCTGAGAGAAGGATGCTCATCTCCCAATTTGTGTCGAAAATAAGCCTGATAGGCACATTTTTGGAACCTTGACATAGGTGCCGCCCCTGTTATAAATTTATTCTCCACAAGTGCATTTAGTATGCATCGACTCCTGAATTACCTAAAGTCCTGCTATCATTAATAATTGTAATCGCATAACAACAATGTAACCTTACCAACTGTTTAATTGTAAGCCACATTGAACCGAAACATGTTTTTGGATAACTGTGGGATATAAAAATGGATAAATAGATAAAATAATAAATAAATATGGCTGTAGTAAGACAGTTACATTCTGCATCTCAGTAGCTTAGTACATCAGATAAGCTCATCACTGGTAATGTCCATTACCAGACTGGTTTTAATTCACATTAGTAAATACACTCTTTAGTCTTCTGCATAATTTGTCAATTGATTTAGGAAGTGTCACAATTGCTTATAGTGTTATACTGTGCTGTGAAATGGTTAGCTAGACAGATAAGGCAGGCAGAGAGCGGCTCAGGAGAAGCCAGATACATAAAAAATATCCTCAGTATTAATTGAAGGGCTTATTTCCAAAATCCACTAAGTATGAACAAAGGATGTAGGGGATTGCCATCTACCAGTGTAATTAAATGTTGACATCAAAAGTGTGTTTGTCCTTCACCTGCAACCAAGTTAAAATAAGATTTTGTTCCAAAATCAGCTATTTGTTTACATGAAAAATTGATTTTTCTCTGATGCCACCAAAATGAACTTAGTGGGTTTTGGAAAAACGCCCATCAATTATTACCAACAGGTAAATACAGTCCTTAAATATGACGCAAGATCTACCCCTGTATTGTAATGAATTAAACAGGTAGATTGACTGAATCCAAAGAAGTGGATATTCGTTTGCCTTAACTATGCATTCACCTCCACAGTGTGCATGTTTTTTGCTGCATTTGAAAAGGCATTCTGAGGAGACAATTCAAGGTAAAAGGGAAAGTGAATGCACTTGATATACTGCGTTTCTGTGGTTTTTGCTACTACATTCAAAGTGGTTTATATAGTAGATACATCTACTTAATTTGTACCTGGGGCAATGGAGGGTTAAGTGACTTTCCCAGAGTCACAAACGGCTGCAGTGGGAATCTAACTCAGTTCCCCAGGATCAAAGTCCGCTGTACTAACCACTAGACTACTTCTCCACTCCACAAGGGCAGGGAACCACACATGTGCATTTTAGATTAAAATGTACACAAGCCTGCTGCTTTAAAGAAAGAAAGCACAGCAGATCAGATGTGCCTTACACCATGATTCAAAACTCCTTCAGTATATATCGCAGAGAATGGTGTGAACCCCATCCTGGACTGCGGCCGGAAAGTTCAAACAGTTGCACAACCATGCCAACGTGCAGTAAAACAGCCCCTTCATTCCCTTATCAACTCAGAAGGTGGTTATCCCAATATCAAGTCTGTCCCATTACAGTTACAAATACAGTTCATTCCCTGTGATTCCAGGGCAAGTCACTCAAGTACAGCAGGGATTTACTTATAGCTTGCTCCAAGCTGTATGTAACCACCTTCTGAGTTGTGTCCTGCCAGGCTAAGCCACTAGCATTAGGAGCCCATATTTGCTTTTCTTGCCAAAATTGCAGAATCTAGTCTGGCCCCTGGCCCTCTGATGGTTGGTATTAAACATGTTGGGGCCCAGGGCAGAAATTTAGAAGGGGGTGCCAAAAACCCACCAGCAGACTGTATCCCCTTCGGATTTAGGCAGGCTTGGGATCTCCCTGTGACACTAGGGGCCAGAGCCACTGGCCAGTCCCCCCCCCCCCCCCCCCCAATGCCAATCCTGGACCCTCTGTTCATTTAGATTCTTCCTGGGCTCCTCTTCTTCCTTCTCTTTCCCTCTTGGAGTCCTTTTTTTCCATTCCAACCACACCCTGATTATTTTCAGCTGGCCTGGGACTGCAGTCCCCATAATTCTTATTTAGCAGCATCAGCTTTCCCCTTTCTAACTCTCATGACTAAGGTTTCCAGCAGCCCAGTATTGCTTAATTCCTCTCTGCTCCAGAGAAGTTAATGTTCCGTGTCTCTGGCCTGTACCTCTCTGTGCAGAGCTCTCTCTCTACCACATGTACACATACCTTTATCCCCTAATTCTATATAGTGCTCCACAAGTTAGGTGTCAATGATGCATCTAACTTTAGGCACCCAAACAGGGTAAATGGCAGTTAAGTGCCTAACTACACTTAGGCATTGTTCTATAAGTTAGCACTAGAGAATGACACGGGGACAAAGTTTGTCCCCATCAACGCCCCATCCTCACGGGTTCTGTCTCCATCCCCACCCCGTCCCTGCAGACCCTGTCTTCATCCCCGCCCCATCCCCACAGGTTCTGTCCCCATGCCCGCCCCATTCCCGCAGGCTGTGGGCTCTGTCCCCATCCCCCCTCCCGCCCCATCCCCATGGGATCTGTCCCCACCCCCTCCACGTGGGATTTGTCCCTGTCCCCATCCCCATGGTTACTGCGGTTCCCCGTCCCCGTGGCATTCTCTAGTTAGCACCTAAGTGGTTTAGTACGTAATTGTAAAGGGGGCATGCATGTGGTCAGGGCATGGTTGGGGTATGAACAGGTCATACACTTAGGTGCTCATTTCTGAAAGAGGAAAATATCTAAAAAGTGTCATAAAGCAGCATTTGGACATTTTTCTTCTCAAAATATCCAAAGCGGTATTTTTGAAACCTATTTTGCAGATGTTTATTTATGTAATTCATCTGCAGTGTGTCCAAATTATTTTTTTTAATTCTTTATTTAAACTTTTACCAAACATAATATTTATGAGTGATAATACACAAAAAGAAATAATAAAGCATAAAAATGCAGAAAAACAATATTCATTATATAAGTATTCCTTAGTAACGACCACAATAATCATAGAAATGATCCAAGAAAGATTTAGAAAATTCCTTTGCTTAAACAAACATTTCACAAAGTTTAAATCAAATAGGTAGCTACATTCCCAGGTGAGTTACTCAAAGCCTGCTATACAGCGTTGCATAAGTGACTAGACTTGTATATTGACACTTCTCTGCTTTTAAGGAAATTTTCCAATTGTTTTGGGTCAAAAAACTGATATTGTTTAGACTGCAAAATTAATCTACAAATACATGAAAATCTCAAAAGAAAATTTGCCCCAATTACCAAAGCTCTTGGGCGCAACAACAGAAACATTTTGCATCTTTTTTGAGTTTCCCTGGACAAATCCGGGAAAATTCTCACTTTTGATCCCATAAATAACGAATCTAAGTGTCTTAACGAGAGTCTAAGGACTGCATCTCTATCCATTTCCAACGCAAAGGTTGCTAACAGTGTAGTTTTCTGTGTTATAACCTCAAGAGATGGCTCTAGGAATGCGGTGAGGTTCATTGCACCTTGCCCTTGTAAATCCACTGATGTTCTAACATCAGTCTGTAAATAATAAGCTCTAGTAAAGGGGGGCAATGAATTCTCAGGCATGCCTAGGACTTCCAATAGATATTTTTTAACCATCTGCATTGGAGAAACCAGTGGGGACCTCGGAAAATTAATAAATCGCAATGTCAATCTCTTTGATTGGTTCTCCAGGTATTCCAAGCGCCTCAAGGTAAAATTCTTGTCTTTTATCAAGATTTGATCCATAAGTTCAGTTTTCTCCAGTCTTTCAGACAGTTTTTTAACTTCAGATGCTTGGCTTTCACAAGATTTTAACTGAATCAACGCAGTCTCTGACAAAGCCTTTATTGTCTCCATATTTCTCAGCATTAGATTTTGTAGTGCAGATTGGGTCTTTGAAGTCAAGTCCCAAAGTGAATCCAAAGTCACTACGGCAGGTTTCTCTATCTGTCCCATAATACAAGCCGGTAGGGGGCCTTTGGAAGCTTGTTCCAGGATACTCACAGTCTTCGATGAGACAACAGGAGCAGCCGTTAACTCTGGTTCTTCCAAGCTTCCAGCTCCAGTTCTCCTCTCCCGCAAACTCCCTCCCTGCTCCTCTCGATCTCCTTCGTGGGCCAAGGCAGCAGGGCTTGCTGGGAAGTTCTCCCTTCCAGGTTGTGGGGGCGCCGTACACTCGACGGGGCTGAGGGAAGCCACATCTACGCTGCTGTCCTGCACCAAATTGTCGGCACCAGCAGAAGGAGTAGACGCCGACATGGGACCGAGCACCACCGCGAATTGGTCCAGCATCGTCTGCTGAAGCTGGGGTACTCCCCTCGGGATGGAGGGAACCTCCTGAGTCTTGCCCCGTCTCTTATCCATCTGAAAGATAGGTAAGGCGCTCTCAGTAGCGTTCGGTTGGGCCGAGTCTCAGGCGCGTCCGTTGACGCTACCTAAACCGTCGCCATCTTGGATCCCTGCAGTGTGTCCAAATTAGAAGGGGGTGTGTCAGGGGTGTTTTGAGGGCAGACTTAGAATATTCCTAACACTTGGACATTTTATAGCTATAATGGAACATTTTGTTCTAGACCTGTTTTTAGAACAAATAAGGCGCAAAAAGGTGTCCTAATGACCACTGGAGGGAATCAGGGATGACACCCCATTACTCCCCAAGTGGTCACTGACCAATTCCCACCCACCCCTCCAAAGATATAAATAAAAAATAGTACTTCCCAGCCTCCATGGCAGCCTGTTATAGCCAGTCCTATTAGAGCAACAAGCAAGGCCCTTGAGTAGCCTAGTGGTCAGTGCAGTGCACAGTAGAGAAGGGAACCCAGGCCCACATCTCACTCTACCTGTCACATTTGTGGTGAAAAGTGTGAGCCCTCCAAAACTGACCAAGAACCTACTGTACCCACTTATAGGTGACCCCTTCACCCATAAGGGCTATTGTAGTGGTGTACACTTGGGGGTGGTGGGTTTTGGAGGGCTTAGCAGATAAGATACGGGGGTAATGATGAGATGTGTACCTCTGGGCTTTTATATGAAGTCCACTGTAGTGCCCCCTAAGGTGTCCCATTGTTCTCCTGGGATGTCTTTGCGGCTAGTCAGAGATTGTTGGCTCCTCCTATATCCCAATGGCTTGATTTTGTGTGTTTTGCACGTGGATATTTTTTTTTTTTTTTCGAAAATGAACCAAAAGGATAAATGCACAGATCTCAAAACCATCTAGCAAGTGGCCATTAAAAAAAAAAAAAAGACATTTTGCTGTTTTGAAAATGGCTATATTTGCTATTTGGATTCTGGACGTTTTGAGCAAAATGTCCAAAGTCAGAATTAGACGTCATATCGAAAATGCCCCTCCACGGTGCCAAATCTACAGCATACTGTAAGTTTATTTATTTATTTGTAGCATTTGTATCCCACATTTTCCCACCAATTTGCAGGCTCAATGTGGCTTGTGTGTCTAGCTGCCAAAATTGAGTCACCAACCTTTACATCTGCCATTTGTGTTAGTGCCTTAGTGTTGGCCCCAAAATATGAACTTAGACTCTATTCTATAAAGGAATCTGGGCACCCAGATGCCCTTATAGAATACTATCTTAGTGCACAGATTTTGGGCAGCTAATTGTGAGCACCCTTTATAGAATTACTTTATAGAATTAGTTTTCAAATATGATGTGTGCCTTAGGTTTGAAACTCAGCTGTCTGAAGTTAGATCTGCTTAGTGTTGTGTAGTACTATATTGTTCTTTTAAACTGGGTAGCAAAATGATTGGATTTTGGTTTGGGCTTTTCTAGCAAAGGCTGGTACCAATTCCCTTGACTAGTTTCTCCATTTTAAAGAGAGAGCTCTTTAAGTTGAGTATAAGCATTTTCTCCAGAAATGTAACGTGTGAGAAACCTTTTGGCACTTTTGACCTTTCATATCTAAACAATATTTGTGGTATTTTATTTATTTATTTATATATATATTTACTTACTTAGTAATAGGGTTACAAGGTATAGCAGAGAGAGTACAAGCTGTGGTATAACAGACTAATGATGGAGATATGCAGATAGGTGGGATGGGCAAGTAAGAAGGGGGTGGGAGAGGCAGGAGGGGGAAGGTTGAAATGAGTAAGGGATAAGGGGTGGGAGTGGCTGGAGGAGGGAATAGTTTAAGGGATAGCATAGGGGGAGTTGATGGAAGATGTGGTCTAAGTCATAGTCGTTGTCGAGCGATTAGGTGTTGGGTAAAGGGTTCATAAGATTAGGTTAGATCATTTGGGTATGCTTGCT
This sequence comes from Microcaecilia unicolor, assembly GCF_901765095.1. Lineage (NCBI taxonomy): Eukaryota > Metazoa > Chordata > Amphibia > Gymnophiona > Siphonopidae > Microcaecilia > Microcaecilia unicolor. The sequence continues at coordinate 46,928,031 of NC_044036.1, forward strand.
TGAATAGATGGGTTTTCAGCGATTTCTGGAAGGATAGATAATTGTTGATTGAGCGAATAAACATTCTTAAATATTCTATCTGTACTGTCAAGAATATAGGGACAAATGAAAACTGAACCCTAATTAAGGGCTTCATTTACTGAAGTGTGCTATGGCACTAGTGTGTGCTAACACTATTAATGTACAATTGTAGTGAATATAAGTGAAAATAATGGGACCTGCACTAAGTTGATATAGGTTAACAGGCTTACTATGTACTAACACCATAGCACAGTTTGTTAAACATATTAGCCTTCTGTAAAACATAGTTAATTTTGATATGACTGACTTAAAAGTTGTTGTTAATCATTGCTGTAATATTTTATTAAAGAATGTCCTACCATATTTTACACCAGACCCCATCACAGCAAAGCAACATGCTCGATAATGGACAAGAAGATATATCTCCTAGTAGCCAATGGAATCCCTATCCACTTGGGCGACGGGATGTGCCACCAGAAAGTATAACTAAAAAGGTAATGCATTTCTAAGTGTCCTTCTGAACATTATGAATGGACAACTATCAGGTAATCTTCGGCCCACTGCATTTTTTCTCGAACTGTAAAAGAATATTCTGGCCATCTGAAGAGGCATTTGGTCCTGTCTGTGAAATGTGCTACTATGCCGATAAAAATTTTTGAACGTCTCTGAATTCTGCAAAGTAAAAGCCAATATTTCTGGTATGTAAAAGGTTTTTCTTTTTTATTAGCCTGCAAGACAGTCTTATTTACTGGACCTTGTTGATTAAATCTTATTATCAGTCCTGACTGGATTTCTTCTATACTATGTTCCATACTGTTGCTTTTACATCATATATCGAAGTGATGGGGTTGATCAGATTGGTATTTATTTTTATTTATTTATTTGTAGCATTTGTATCCCACATTTTCCCACCAATTTGCAGGCTCAATGTGGCTTACATTTGCCGTAATGGTGGTTGCCATTTCCAGGTACCAGAATTACAGATGTTATTGCGTTAAGGTGATTACATACATGATAACATACATGGAACATAGCATATATTGAACAGCTCATGGTATAAATATATATATACCGTGTGCATACATACATGTTAAAGAAGAATAAATTATGGTATTGCATGAATGTTCCTGAGAATAAATTGGGATTTAACATACATTAGGTCATTGATTATAGAGAGTTCTTATTCAGCATAAGGTTGAAGTGGTAATGCTTGATCATAAGTATCAAAGCGGTTAATCAATCATGTGGTAAAAGTTTGGTAATGTATAGATCGGGTATTGCGTTATTATTTAGTATTTAAGATGGATGTTTATGGTATGCCTTCTTGAAAAGATCTGTTTTCAGTAGTCTTCGGAAGATGGTTAGGTCCTGCGTTGTTTTTATGGCCTTCGGTAGTGCGTTCCATAGCTGCGTGCAGATGTATGAGAAACTGGTCGCATATGTGGATTTATATTTTAGCCCTTTACAGTTAGGATAATGGAGATTAAGGAATGAGCGTGATGATCTTTTTGCATTCCTAATAGGCAGGTCTATAAGGTCTGACATATAGGTCTGGGCTTCCCCGTGAACGATTTTGTGGACCAGAGTGCACACTTTGAACGCAATTCATTCTTTTAGTGGCATAGATGGCATAGAATGAAACAGAATAAAGGTTCTGTAGGATGAAAACTGCAATATGGAAAATTTAGGGATAAAAATTCCATGTATGGTGAGGAGGATAATGGTGGGCATATCTACCCTCCACCTGAACAGAATTAAGAGGAAGACAGTCAAATGAATAAAAATTAAGAAGGCTAACAAGTTTGGTAACACAAGAATAATGGGAGATTTCAATTACTGTAAGTAATGTACCTCATCTGCATTTATCAAAATTAATTGATTTTGGCAGGTGACATGCCCACTTCCAGGTTTTCAGCCAATCAGAAGTGAGGATATGCCCAAGCCATGCCCACTGCCTGCCCCCTTTGATGACATCACTGCCCAAGCCACATTTAATCCCCAACCCCTAGGATGACACCAGATATAATGTTTTGACCCCACCCTAGCCCCACCTCTTTTGCATAACCATGTCCCTGTCCTGCCTTATATCCATAGCCCCATACCAAATGCCACCCTCTTTTGCATAGCCCTGCCCTAAACCCTGCCACTTTTGATGATGTCACAGGAAGTGTCATCACAGCCATGCCCCATTTTCAAGATAGTGACCACTACTGTATGCATCACATCACTTCCTGTTTCTACTACTAGTCGCCATCTTGGATGGGGGCATGTGATCGGAAGGGATGTCAAAGAAACCCTGACACTGCCCCCTTAACCTATTTTTCTCACAGGAAAGAAAAATGGGCATTTGTTTTCTTTTTGTCTTTAAAAAAAAAAAAAAGGACACAGAAAAATAGGCATTTGGTCTATGCAAAAAGGGGCAGGGTTTGGGACAGGGCTATGCAAATAAGGAGAGGCAGGGCATCGTTATACAAAAGGGACAGGGCTTAGGTGGGGTCATCATATCCGGTGACATCATCCAAGGGGTGGGGAGTGGGCATGGCTTGGGCATGTCGTCGCTTCTGATTGGCTCAAAACCCAGAAGTGGGCATGTCACCTGTCAAAATCAATTAATTTTGACAAATGTAGATGAGGACACAATTACCATAATATTGATTCAGTAAATATCAGGACATGCTAGGAAGGTTTAGTTTCTAGATGCCATAAATGACTACTTCATGGAGCAGTTGGTCTAGGAACTGAACAGGGGGGAACATACACTAGATCTAGTCCTTACTATTAGACAGGTGGTGGGGTCACTGTACAGAGGATGCTAAGACAAATATTGTTGCAGGCCCTTAATTTTAAAAAGGGAGCATATGGAGGTTATTTTGAAAGCCCTATTTGCAATTTCCATGTGGCATTTACATGTGAATATTGTATACACATGTAAATACCAATTTCAGAAAAATCAGTATTTACAAGTAGAGATCCACACTACCTAGATATTTCAAGGAATCATTTGGGTATAGTTTGGGCAGGACTTGAGCAGGACTAGTGTCTTCTACACATGTATACTCCATTTTATGACGTGGTCTATATAGGTTTTTAAAAAGTACTTGTTTCTGAGTTTTACATGAGGCATTAAGGGAGTCATTCTCCTTAATCCCAAGTAATTTTTGTCTACCCTCAAAATGCAATCATTTTAAAGTTGCAGCCTTGCTATTTAATTGATGCTGCTTATACATGTAAAATGGTACAATTACACATGCAAGTGTGAGAACTTTCATAAGGAAACTGTAAATTTGCCACTTCCACATGTAAATGCCATGTGGAAGCTGCTGCATTCATGCCATTCATTTTTTAAAGGTGTATATTTATAAAATGGCTTCTGCTGCTGCATGTGCTGGCATTATATATGTGTGCACACCTGCATGCATTTTAAAATAGACTCTGAGGGGCATAATTGAACGAAAACGCCTATCTCCATGGGCGTTTATCTCCAAGAACGGGTCCGTGAAGGGGCGGACCGAACCGTATTTTGGGAAAAAATAGACGCCCATGTTTTATTCAACAATGTGTGAGCTGGGCGTTTTTGTTTTTCAGCGATAATGGAAAATGAAAGCGCCCAGCTCAAAAACGAATAAATCCAAGGCATTTGTTCGTGGGAGGGGCCAGGATTCGTAGTGCACTGGTCCCCCTCACATGCCAGGACATCAACCGGGCACCCTAGGGGGCACTTTTACAAAACCAAACAAAAAGGTAAAAGAGCTCCCAGGTGCATAGCACCCTTCCCTTGTGTGTTGAGCCCCCCAAATCCCCCTCAAAACCCACTGCCCACAAGTCTACACCATTACTATAGCCCTAAGGAGTGAAGGGGGGCACCTACATGTGGGTACAGTGGGTTTGGGGGGGTTGGACGACTAATAAGCATTAAGCAGCACAATTGTAACAGGTAGGGGGGATGGGCCTGGGTCCATAAGTACATAAGTACATAAGTACATAAGTAGTGCCATACTGGGAAAGACCAAAGGTCCATCTAGCCCAGCATCCTGTCACCGACAGTGGCCAATCCAGGTCAAGGGCACCTGGCACGCTCCCCAAACGTAAAAACATTCCAGACTAGTTATACCTAAAAATGAGGAATTTTTCCAGTCCATTTAATAGCGGTCTATGGACTTGTCCTTTAGGAATCTATCTAACCCCTTTTTAAACTCCGTCAAGCTAACCGCCCGTACCACGTTCTCCGGCAATGAATTCCAGAGTCTAATTACACGTTGGGTGAAGAAAAATTTTCTCCGATTCGTTTTAAATTTACCACACTGTAGCTTCAACTCATGCCCTCTAGTCCTAGTATTTTTGGATAGCGTGAACAGTCGCTTCACATCCACCCGATCCATTCCACTCATTATTTTATACACTTCTATCATATCTCCCCTCAGCCGTCTCTTCTCCAAGCTGAAAAGCCCTAGCCTTCTCAGCCTTTCTTCATAGGAAAGTCGTCCCATCCCCACTATCATTTTCGTCGCCCTTCGCTGTACCTTTTCCAATTCTACTATATCTTTTTTGAGATACGGAGACCAGTACTGAACACAATACTCCAGGTGCGGTCGCACCATGGAGCGATACAACGGCATTATAACATCCGCACACCTGGACTCCATACCCTTCCTAATAACACCCAACATTCTATTCGCTTTCCTAGCCGCAGCAGCACACTGAGCAGAAGGTTTCAGCGTATCATCGACGACGACACCCAGATCCCTTTCTTGATCCGTAACTCCTAACGCGGAACCTTGCAAGACGTAGCTATAATTCGGGTTCCTCTTACCCACATGCATCACTTTGCACTTGTCAACATTGAACTTCATCTGCCTGAAGTCCACTGCACCCCCTAACAACTCCTCCAGTGACCTGCATACTACTGTCAGGGAGCTGGGTATGACATTTGAGGGTGAAAATAAAAAGTTGAGAAACTTCATTTTTTGTGGTGGGAGGGGGTTAGTGACCACTGGGGGAGTCAGGGGAGGTCATCCCCGATTCCCTCCAGTGGTCATCTGGTCATTTAGGGCACTTTTTGGGGCCTTATTCATGAAAAAACAGGGTCCAGGAAAAGTGTCCTAAATTCTAGCTAAAAACGCATACTTTTTTCCCATTATCGGTGAAATGCGCCCATCTCTGTTCGGCAGATAACCACGCCCCAGTTCCGCCTTCGCCACACCTCTGACACGCCCCCATCAACTTTGTCCGCATCCGCGACGGATTGCAGTTGAAAACGTCCAAAAATCGGCTTTCGATTATACCGCTTTATTCGTTTTTGTGAGATAAACGTCCATCTCCCGATTTAGGTCGGAACTTGGGCGTTTTTCTCGTTCGATTATAAGCAGGTCTATCTCCCAGATTCTATATGTGGTGCCTGAAAATCCATGTGGAAACTGAACCATATTCTATAACAATGTACATAACTTATTAGTGCTCTTAATTGGATGTTAACAAGCAATTAGCACTAATTAAGTGTATTCTATAACGTGGTGCGCCTAAATTCTAAGTCGCATAGTTGAAAAGGGCCATGGGCGTGGGCGTTTCTAAAATCTATGCACACTATTCTAGAATATGCCAGATCTGCACCTAATTTAGGCATCAAGATTTACACCAAGTAAAACGTGACCTAAATGGACATGACCAAATTTAGTCGCGTGACGAGACGCTTGGCATATTCTATATACCATGCAATCTGATTTCCGATTTGACGAAGAAGGGCAACCTTCAAAAGCTAATCAATAAATGTGTCATGACCAGATGACATTCTCCCAGTAACACTAGTCTAATTAGCTGTAGAAAAAGTTCTATCTAACCCCAAATAATACAGAATTCCTTGATAACTTGTAATTTACAGTAAATTTAGGGTCTGGTAAATATGCTGTGTGTGTGCTTCAAATTTTAGTATCCCTAAATTTTTAATATTAAACTTTGCATACATTTCTTCAATTAAGCTGCGATATATGCACTGAAAATTAATTCTCTAGTTTAATGGAATTTCCGTTTTCCTTGCAAGATATAGGAACGTTAGCAAATGTGATTTAATCTATGTCAGTTTCAACTACTTTATTTATTTATTTATTACATTTGTATCCCGCGCTTTCCTGCTCATCGCAGGCTCAATGCGGCTTTAAACACATGGGCAACACTCAATATAGTTTTAGCCATTTTCTTCTCATTTAATTATAAGGAGCCTTTCACCCAAGCGATAGCGCCTAATTAATAGGAAGGCTCCATCGAGCTGACTGTTTGTCTGTATGCATAGGCACAAAGACATACGCACTAAAACACATATAGACACACACAAAGTTACTCACCCACAAAGATGCAAAGGCATATATGCAGACACAAAGACACACACACATACAAATATATAAACACAAAGATATACACACATTAAAACCCACACACATACTTATGTATACACTCACACAAAGATACCCATACACACACACAAAGACACTCAGACACAAAGATACTCACCCACAAAGACACAAAGATGCACAGACATAAGGACACATGCAAAGTCATATACATAGACACAAACACACACATACATACACACACACACACATTAAAACATACATAAATATACACAGTAAAATAGACAGACCTACATACATAGATATACACACACACTCACACACATTAAAACACACACATATATACACACACACCCACAAACATGCCTTATACATCCCCTGTTACCCTAATGAGACCCACTTTACCTTGTGTTTTCACACCAAGTCCTCGAACAGATGAATTCGCAAATGGAGGAAGAGGAAACACACTTTTCAACCTATCTTTTCATTTAATTATCTGTTTTCATAAAATATGACTTATAGCAGTATGAATACATTAGAGGAGGGTGTGATGTCACCATCTTAGATGAATGTCTAAGTTCAAGTCCTCTGGGTTCAGATCTCAATGTATTAGAAGATCTGTTTATACCTTATTAGGCATTACCTGCATACCCTCCCAGTTCTATGCTTTCTATAAGCAAGAGGTGCTCAGTGAATACAACTTTGCTTGTGGAGGAGTGGTCTAGTGGTTAGGGTGGTGGACTTTGGTCCTGAGGAACTGAGTTTGATTCCCACTTCAGGCACAGGCAGCTTCTTGTGACTCTGGGCAAGTCACTTAACCCTCCATTGCCACATTGAGGTCTGATTAATGAAATATATAGAAACGTACAATCTCTGTGTTATAATAAGATGTTATGTTTAATGTTTCCACATAGAGTCAATACCACATATTTACTTTAGCTTATCCCCAGTTTGGTTAATGGACTTAGACTTTGCAAGCTGTTTTCAGGCCAGTACTGTTCCAAAAAAGATTTTTTTTTTCTTTAACAGAATTTCACAGCAGCAGCATTTCTGATGTTAGCTCAATCTGAATAGGATTGTCTCACCTTTCTCTAGGGAGAGATCCCTGCTCTCCCCTCTTGGCACATCTTTCACCATGGAACAACTTTCCAGTCCCTCTGCTGGACTGGAGTCCACCATTTTCACATACTCCATCTCACTCATTCAGTCTGTCTCTAGCCATTAATAGTATGTCCTGTCATTCATGGAAGTAATGGAGCTTGACAATTCATGATTGGTCCATCTTAATGAGGATTATATCATGGGAATTGGAACTATGCTGAAACTTAAGCATACAGAACCTATTCTCTGACACACCCATCAAAGGGGAGTGTCTACAGACCTACCCTTTGACCACTTTTGTGGCAGGGGCGTAGCCAGACAACAGATTTTGGGTGGGCCTAGGGAAGAAGTGGGTGGGCACCAATTGTTCTCCCCCCCCCCCCCCCCCCAACCACCACCCAAAAAATATCTCAGCTGGTGGGAAAACGCTTCTCTCTTCCTCGGCAGTCTGCAGCAGGCATGTGCTGAAAACTGAACATACGCAGGTGCCGGTATCATGGAGAGTAGCGTTTTCGTTACCATCTGGAGGAAGTCTTCAGCTGGCCAAGCTTGGGATCCCACAGCTACCACTAAATGTGTGCTACTGTTGAGTGGGCCTGAGCCCTAAGTGGGTGGGCCCCGGCCCACCCAGGCCCACCTGTGGCTACGCCACTGTTTTGTGGGCAGGCATAGTTGTCCAAGATCATCGTGACACTATAGACCTTGCATCACAGTTTTTCTGTCCCATGATCTCACCTAGATTAAACAGTTCAGCTCCATGTTGCACTGCTCTTTGGTACACCAGACTGGATTAATATGCTGATAGCTTAATTCTCCTAAAAACACATTTCAGGCCTGGTCTGGACAGCTAGGAAGCAAAGCATAATTTAACCTAACTTCTCTGTTGCCTATTGGCCCAAAATTAACCTTAACAAATGAAACCTAATTAGCATCACTTAAAGAACATTGGCTGTATTTAACTTCAGTAGTAAGGAACAGCAATAGACAGTGTTAAGCCATATAATTAACAGGATTTCAAGCAACATTGTAAGTCTGATGATTGGGGTCTACCATCTGCTCCTGTTATGCACAAGATGGCTTCCATAGAGTCAGAAGATGAATATGTGTAAATGGAAGCAAATTACAAGGAGAAAGATGAGGGGGTGGATGAAAAGATTTTAAAGCTGAAATTTCAGAAGACAGAGAGGAAGTCATTGCAATTCTAACCAAGTTTAAAGCAAAATAATTGAGATCAGTAAAAAACTGGTTGGAATCTGAGGATAAATTAGTTGATCTTAAATGCAGACAAAAATAAATTTGAAAGAGATTGAAGATAGCAAAGATTGCCTAATAGACAAAGTTGATGATCTCTAGCATCTTAGGTGATGGAAGAATTTGAGAATTGTCAGGGTTCCAGAATTAATTAACTATATGAAAATAGAACAAGGTAGCTCAAAAAATATTTTAACAAATTGTTTGATCCCATTGAAGATGGGGCTGTGGCTTTTAAAACTGAAAGATTGCATAGAAATATTCCAGAAATAACGCATCAATAAGGAAGCAATAGTAAGAAAAACATGGAACAAAGGCCTGATATCTCTGTGTCCCCTCGAGAAATGAAAACATTCACATTTTCCTTGGGCAGTACATAATCTCATATGAGGAGAGTTGAAGAGCTAAATATTATCATGTTACTTTAAGGGAGTGGAGGAGTAGGCTAATGGTTAGTGCAGCAGGCTTTGATTCTGGTGACCTAAGTTCGGTTCTCACTGCAGCTCCTTCTGACCTTGGGTAAGTCACTTGACCCTTCATTGCCCCAGGTACAAAAACTTAGGGCCCCTTTTACTCAGCGGCAGTAAGCCCAACGCGGGCTTACCGCTTGCTAAACAGGAAGTAACATCGGACTACCGCAGCAGCCCGGCGGTACTTCCCACCCCTAGCGCGCCATCATATCCATTGCTACAAAAATATAGTAATTATTTTTGTAGTGCCGGGGTGTACCCGGCAGTAATTGGGCATTGCCGCATGCTGCCTGAATACCTCTGGGTTAGTGTGGCAGCCCTTACCGCCACCTTAATGGGTGGTGGTAAGGGCTCTCCTCGAAATGGCCGTGTGGCAAGTGCTTTACTTGCCACATGGCCATTTCCTGCAGGAAAGAAAGACTTCCCTTTTACCCGCTGCGGTAAAAGGGGGCCTCAGCGCATGTGAAAAACACTCGTCAATGCCAGCGCAGGCCCCCTTTTGTCACAGCTTGGTAAAATGGGTCCTTAGATTGTGAGCTCTCTAGGGACAGAGAAAGTACCTGCATATAATGTGTACAGCACTGCATACATCTAACTAGTAGTAGTAGTAGTTGGTTGACATATCTCATGATTTCCAGCCATTTTAGCAGTGTATGGTCTGTGACCAGTTTACTCACTAAACATTCTAAAGTGGCTTATCTACTTTCTAGATTCTGGGGTATACAATAGTCTCCTACTTAAGTAGAAGATTAGTGGGGAAGTTATCAAGGGTCCTCTAGAATTTTAACTGCTGCAACCGTGAAATCTATCCACAACTTAACTTCAGGAAGTCACTGAAAACCGACTTGTTTGAGAAGGCCTACCCCCTGATCCAAATTAACTTTCTACTTCCTGCGACACAGCAAAACTATTGACCGTACTGGACTTTTATCGCCACCCCCTCTTATTTCTTTGTTGCTTTTATTTATGTTTCGTATATGCCTACTACTAAATTGTGTATTTGTATTTTACCGAACCGGAGCCTGCCTCTACGGTATTGTGTAAGCCACATTGAGCCTGCAACTAAGTGGGAAAATGTGGGGTATAAATGTGTTAAATACATAAATAAATAAATAATTGGATTCACAGGAATGCAAAAAGATAAGACAGTATGGGAGGGTGAAGATTTTGCTCCTAAATAGATGTTAAGCCTGGTCATAAATTTTGTCACCTACCAAATATCAAGAAGTCCAAGTTGATAGGATTGGCTCATTCATTAGGAGGCCCTTTTACTAAGATTTGCTAACAATGGGCTTAATGCATTTTTACATGGCACATTCCCAAGGGCTAAGCCTATTTTAAACACATGATTAGCATGTGCTGACAGTCAGATTACTGCAAAATGCTTTGACACGTTTTGTGGTAAGCCTTTTATCCTGCATTAAGTGTGCATTGTTTAATGTGGTTTAACAAAAATAAAAGGGACCCCTAAATTCATTATTAGACACCAAACTTGTATTTACGAATAATACCCTCTTTATTGAATCCTTGCTAAAATTTCTAGGAATTACTGTAGACTCCGCAGTTTCTTTTGATAAACGTATAAACTTGTTAACTAAGAGAGTTTTTGGGAACTCCATCAATTCAAGATGTAGGCTTAGGAACTATTTCTCATTTGATCATTTTTGCCATTCTCAGATTGATTACTGTAGCATAATCCATGTTGGCTGTTCTGATAAACTCAGGAAACCTTTACAAATCTTACAGAATATTACAGCCAGATGATTATGTGGTGCTCGGAGATTTGATAAAACGACTCCGTATCTTCAAATATTGCATTGGCTGCCTATAGAGGGATGTGTGACTTTCAAGCTTTGCTTTTTGATATTTAGAATAATAACTGGATTAGCTCCATCTTATTTATCTTCTTTATTAGTTTTTTCTGTATCAAACAGAACATTATGCAAGAGGAGCCAGTCAGCGATTACCATTCTGGCAGCAATGAATATAAGATATAAGTGTATTTTCTCATCACTGCTATTGTACCAGAAATTTGTTTGATCCTTCCTCAGGAAATCAAATTACAGATGCATTATATGAGTTTTCATAAGAAACTGAAAACCTTTTATTTTTTCCAAGGCTTTGGAGAATTAAGATTTTTTTTTTTTTTTTTTTTTTTTTTTAGCAATCTGTCACATTTAGTAATATATGCTAGTGATTGTAACATCCCAGTGATCTGGCTTCTATATGTTGTAATCCACACTGAACCTTAGATCAAGATAATTACAGAATGTAAGAATGCTGTATTGTATTGTATTCCTTCATGTGTTTATTGATTTTGTTGTTATTATTGAAAGGTTGTTCCATCAAATTGAATGAACATAAATGTAGGGCCTTACAGGAAATACCCCTTTGTAGATTTAACCTTTTCAGTGTGGGCTGGGCTGGCAAAATGCAATGTGTTGTCAAAATGCATTTCTGATTTTATGATATTAAGATGTATTCCACATTTTCCACCAGGGAGCTATCAGGCCTATGTAGGGCAAGACAATTCAAGGACAGAGCAAAGCTAATTAGCTTTGAAAAACTAATGGCTTTAAGTGTTCATGATCTCTTTCCTTGTTTACAAGTACAGCATTTTGTCAACTGAGGAATGAAAAAGTGCTTTCTCAATAACACTTATGGGAAAATGTTTGGGTATAAGATCTGCCAACATTCCTCGATTTCTAGAAATTCTCAATTGTTTTTGTTTCTCTGATTTCTCAAACAATATGTAAAGTATCTCTTTTAATAATGGGAAGAGTGACCTAAAAGCATGAGGAAAAAGTTTGAATGAAAATTGCAACAATCACAGAGAAAGGAAATTGAAAAGTGGGTGGGGAAGTTGCCTATCTCCATGGTTACACTGGAAAATGGATATAGGATACAAATTAAAATGCCCTTATAAATGACCCCTTCCCCCTATTTCTATAAATTTGCGCCCACGATTTGATTGAAAGTTATAGAATAGTGCCACTTAACCATATAACTTAATTGTTAAATTAGCTGCTGATTGGTGTTAACTAATCACCAATGATAATTGGTGTTAATTGGTGCTAATGAGCTTTAATTGGTGCTAATTTGCAATTGCACGTGTAACTGCCCTCAGACAATATTCTACAAATTAAAGAGGGTCTTTTACAAAGGCGCTATTATTTTTAGCACGCGCTAATCATTAGCGCACACTAAAAATGCTAGAGATGCCCATAGGGGCCCTGGACTTGCAAAACCCATAGCACGCAACTGCAATTGATGAAGTTCTAAAGTCATCTTGAATGCTCAGTTTTACTACCAGGGCTAAGCATAGTGTGTCCCTGGCTAGCTGTTTTAGTTTTGTACTCCTGATGCAGCCTATCCGGCAAAACATGGCCACATCAAGCCTGTTCAAATAGTTTTTAGATTTGACAGTGTCTGCTCCAGTCCTTCCTTCCTTCCTTCCTCCTCCTACCTATTTGTATCAGGACATACGTGTCGTGTTTAATGTTGGTTAACAGTTTGCAGTTGTCTGTGTGGTCTGCCTGTTTTGCTCTTGTTGTTTCGGTAGGTGTTGTTCATTTTTCGTTTCATGCTTCTGGTTGTTTGTTTGGCCTCTTCCATTTGTTGGAGTGGTTGTCTTCTTTCTGTGATGCATACTGGTATTTCGTTCCATTCAGTTGGAGTTGTTGCTGGTATCCCCATAATCCACATTGTTATTGTATAGTAGAAGATCCTTGCCCTTAGGTTGGCCATGTATGGGGGTTACTTCTCGCTTGGAGGTGTTTGCATGTGAATATGTGTGTGTTTGGGCTCTGAGGTGCTTGTGTTTCTGTGTTGTGTGGGACTGGTTGGTTTTGTTTTTTTTTCTTTTATCTTGGCTGGGGCTTTGCCTGCATCAGTGAATGAAGAAAGGTACCTAGTACATAAAAACAATACCCGCAGCAGTGAAAAATCTCCTTCAGTAACGGTCACGTCTAAAGGATAAATGAGCAGTGAAAGTTCGATGTGTTATAGAGTAGTTGCTACTCGGTATAATGCTTGGGACAATAGAATTACCCTGAGAGAGAAAAATCAAAGCTGAAAAATTAATTGTAGTGGTGTTGCCACAATAGGTGGGCGGCACAACTGGTCAGCTATGAGTGTCTGCGGCAGTGAGTAATTAGGCAGGTGGGAAGATCACATCAAGAGTGCCTTTGTAACTATGCAGCATGTGTGCTGTGTGATCACAGGAGTAGATTTTAAATCAGGCCATTTGGAGGGGCATAATCGAACGAAAACGTCTATCTCCATGGGCGTTTATCTCCGAGAACGGCTCCGTGAAGGGGCGGACCGAACCGTATTTTGGGAAAAAATAGACATCCATGTTTTATTCGACAATTTGTGAGCTGGGCGTTTTTGTTTTTCAGCGATAATGGAAAATGAAAGCGCCCAGCTCAAAAACGAATAAATCCAAGGCATTTGTTCGTTTGAGGGGCCAGGATTCATAGTTCACTGGTCCCCCTCACATGCCAGGACACCAACCGGGCACCCTAGGGGGCACTTTTACAATAACAAAAAAAAGGTAAAAGAGCTCCCAGGTGCATAGCACCCTTCCCTTGGGTGTTGAGCCCCCCAAATCCCCCTCAAAACCCACTGCCCACAAGTCTACACCATTACTATAGCCCTAAGGGGTGAAGGGGGGCACCTACATGTGGGTACAGTGGGTTTGGGGGGCGGTGTGGAGGGCTCCCATTTACCAGCATAAGTGTAACAGGTGGGGGGGATGGGCCTGGGTCTACCTGCCTGACGTCCACTGCACCCCCTAATAACTGCTCCAGTGACCTGCATACTGCTGCCAGGGAGGTGGGTATGACATTTGAGGGTGAACATAAAAAGTTGTGAAACGGCATATTTTTGTGGTGGGAGGGGGTTTGTGACCACTGGGGGAGTCAGGGGAGGTCATCCCCGACTCCCTCCAGTGGTCATCTGGTCATTTAGGGCACTTTTTGGGGCCCTATTCATGGAAAAACAGGGTCCAGGAAAAGTGCCCTAAATTCTCGCTAAAAACGCATATTTATTTTCCATTATTGGCGAAAGGCGCCTATCTCTGATCGGCCGATAACCACGCCCCAGTTCCGCCTTCACCATGCCTTTGACACGCCCCCATCAACTTTGTCCGCATCCGTGACAGAGTGCAGTTGAAAACGTCCAAATTCGGCTTTCGATTATACCGCTTTATTCGTTTTTGTGAGATAAACGTCTATCTCCCAATTTGGGTCGCAATATAGGCATTTTTCTTTTTCAATTATAAGCTGGTTGGCGCTTCGGGTGGCTTGGGGAAGTACACCGTTTAGAGAAAAACACTTTTTTTTCCAGTAGTTTAGTGCTTTGATCAGCAAACTACTTGCTTGGAGAGTGGAGGATGTTGTGACAGCCAAGAGGAGCAGCGTAGAAGGCACATACTTGCCACATCACCCCCAGGTGAGAGGTCTTGGTTCTGGGCTGCCATTCTTCAATGGTGGGTCATGCAGCTCCAAATAGGGTACGTGCAACTTCGTGTAGGGTGGTTGCAGTGCAGGTGATGGGCCATCCAGAACTGGGCTGTCGCAGGGTGCAGACCCCGACCCCCAGCAGCAGCTCATCTTTCACAGTTCAACTGCATCCAGTGTTCCCACAGCCTTGGGGTGCACCGCTATGCTGACTCCTCAGCTGGTCATCACCAAGCATGGTGAGAATGAGACTACACCATCCTTCTGGGCTGGCGTGTGCTATGCTGTGCTGAGGTTTGATTGTACTGCCAATCCGCGTCTGCCTGCTCTGGTCCACTGGCACTGGACTGCTCTGTCGAGCCGTGTGGTCTAGTCGATCCATGGGATGAGGATGGCTTTCCCGCTAATTTTGCTGCTCTGTTCCTCTGGACAGGTTGTAGTGTCACACTCTCTCTGATTTGACAATTTCCTTTGTTTGCTGTTTGAAGGAAGGTTACAAATGCACAGTTCTCTTTTTCAAGTTGCCAGCTTGGAATTACTACAGGCAATGGAGAGGGGAGGGGGAGATGAGCTGAGTAAGACAGGTATTTTTGAGACAAAGCAGAGTAATTGACCTTAAGCAATTTTTGGAATGCAGCAATGCTTGTTTTAAATCTCCTTTATTTAAGTCAGAAAACATTGCTTTTCTTGAGGCTGCTGTATCTTCTTCCCCAGATTATTAAAATATATGAAGATCTGTGATTTATTTGGCCAGAGCAGATTTTTGTATTAAATTAGGTGAGGTTTCAGAGCTTTCTATCTATTTGTTTTGGCTGCAATTAACAGGGGAGAGTTAATTTCACAGACAGTGCTCCATGAGGGTCTGAGTCCTTTTGAAGTAGCAAAGTTAGGATTCTGATATGCAGTCATTCAGTAGAACTGCTTATTTTATTTATATTTTGTACTGTTATATCTTGAAATAAGGTAAAATAGTTTTAAAGTCCATTATCTGATACTTTATCTAACAGGCATTTCTGTTCACTATAGACATTGATCTAAAGACTGTATTTCACATTTGAGAGATTATTGTTAGTTTAATTGAGGGGGAGCTTCAGCAGGATATCAGAAATTTAGAGATAATATAGGTTATAGATATGAACTTCAACTACAGAATTGCAGTTATGGTTTCATCATTACGCAGTTCCTGAATCCTGGTGTTGTTTGATGATCCCCTTGATGTAGATGCAGATCACTGGAGGCTTTTCTTTTGTTGTTGTAGATCCAGCTCATCACAGGAAAGGGAGAGATTGCATGGAGTGCAGGGAGACAGAAAGTTGCTTTTATCCAGTCAAAACAATGAAATTAAACTAAGTGAAGGAAAGAAAACTCAAAATAAACTCAGGGCCCGTGCCCGATATATACTGAGAAGAAATATGTAAGAATTTGAGCAGTAAATAAACAAATGGTATGTTATTTAGCTTGAAATGTGGGAGCCAGATGTGAACACAGCCGGCTTTCACTGTGTTCATCTCTGTGTGTTTTCTTTTTTTCTTTCAGGTGAGCATTGTTAATTTAGATGTGAAGATAAAAGCTTGCTGTCGATATTAGGAGCATGCATTCATTTGAAACATTTCCCATGTACTATTTTTAGCCCAGAACAACAGGATTGTGATACCGTGAGTGACAGGGGCGTAGGCAGACCTGCCATTTTGGGAGGGCCCAGAGTTAACTTGGGTGGGCCCTTCCCACCCCCACCCCTGTACATATATACAATATAGTGGGGCTTTTTAATGACCCAACTTCTGCCCGTTTCTCTCTGAACCCCCCCCTCCCCCGGTTCTACCTCAGAGCCGTTACCCATTGCAATTTCTATAGGCAACTGCGCTGGCCCTGCAGGCTTCTCTACCGTGTCCCTACCAAAGAAACAAGAAATGACATCACTGAGGGCAGGACATGATAGCGAGAAGCCTGCAGGGCCGGCACAGGATGCCTATAGGAACTGCTGCCGGCAGGAGCTCTGAGGTAGACCAGGAAGGGGTGTTCCAGAGAGAGAGAGAGACGGTCAGATGCTAGGCTACAAGTGAAGAAGGCGCCGCCACTGAAGAGTTTTTGGGGGCTTGTGGGCTCTCTCTCTCTCTCTCTCTCTCTCTCTCTCTCTCTCTCTCTCTCTCTCTCCCCCCCCCCCCCCCCCCAGTGGCACAAGCATTGGTTTGACTCCAGCCAGACATCAAGAACAGGGTTTCCACAATTATTTAAGTTAAGCTTTGGCTACAAAGGTAGTGAAGGCATATAATGTGGGCCTCCTTAACCCAACTCTGGGGCTGCCTTTTATACTTCCTGCCAGCTGTCCTCCTGGCTCCACCCCTCCTGTATCACTTCCTCTCTGGATGGGACTATGGGGCTTAAGGTGGTTCTGACTTTCTCAGGGAGTATTCTTAACGGAAAGGGGCAGAGTCCAATAGTCTCCCTCATAAGGATAAAACCTGAAATTTCAATTTTTTTTCATATATCATTGATAGTTCACACTGTTCATGAATTGTGTTCATTCTTTGTAAATAGCGCACCCTCTTCATGAAGAGGGTGCAAGTGCACAAAATTGGAAAGTGTTTGCATGTGTGCACTGTTTAAAAATAGCATGCACTCTTCGAGAAGCATGTGTACTGTTTGTGAGGGGTGCACAGTAATAATGATATTGCTCCCAAAATAAAAATTAAATATAACAAAGCAAAGTCCCTAAAATGAGACAGGAAACTAAAGAGAACAAAAATATTTGCCATGCATGCCCCTACTTTCATCTGGAATGAGCAGAAGAGATGACTGTTGTGCTCCTTATCCGCCATCATTTTGTATGTTTCGAAGAAAACTGATTCTGGGGCCAGCCTAATGGCTCAGTGCAAGCTGCAATATGCACTGTGAATTTCACAGGGGGCCACAATCTGTGCACCTTGGTTGTGAGGACTTTCAATAGAATGGTTAAACATGAGAGAAGAATGTTTTTAAAAATACTGGAGAAATCCCTGGCTAGGTGGCACATGAAGACTCATGGATGGTTTCAAATGAGTTGGAGGAGAATCAGAAGAAGAGAAATTGTTAAGACAAAACAAAATAACGAATTCAGATCATAACCTCAATAGTGGATTCAGTAGCATAAATTACATCCAGCTGCTCCAGCAGTGCTAGGGGGCCAGGGAAGGAGGAACTCATTTATAGCCACGTCCATATCCTCTTAAGTGAATCCCCCCTTTTCTGGGGTCCGTTTCCAATATTTTGCTTGGGGGCATTTAATTAGAATTTCTGCTATTGAGTGGATCTGATTTTTGGCTCCAGCATTGGCATTTTAATGGCCTATAGCATATGAGCACTGCTGGTTTTGCCACTGTTGGTCCTTCAAGGCTCACCTTTGATAGGTGGTCTAATTTCAGTTGACTCTGTAAGTGGTAATAATTGCTTCTTTACAGCTTCCTGAATCTGTGCCTAACGGGTTACATTACCCACAGGCAGGTAGCCATATCCAGACTTTGATGGGGTCCCAAAGCCTTCAGCATCGATCCCGGGAGCAGCAACACTACGATGGAACCTCTAACAAAGTGACCATTCAGCAGTATCAGAGCCAGCTGCCTATTCAGATCCCTTCTTCACAGAACATGTCTTCTCGGGGAGCTCAGCCAGGACGGTGCCTGATCCAAACAAAAGGACAGAGGAGTATGGATGGATATCAAGACCAGGTAAGAGCACCTATAACTCTTCTGATCCAAGAGATCTAGTTTATTGCAAATGATATTTATGAAAGTTGTACATTTTATTGTTCTACGCAAGTGCTCACAAAGTTCTATATAAAAACTTAGGGCTCTATTTCCTAATATGTATTAACTAGTTAACACATGTTAATTGACAGACGTTAAGGTATATTGCATTCATGTCTAATTCCCGATTTTTGAAAGCTGGGATGTGTACACCCAAAACTAGAATACATGCATATTGCAAGAGGGCATGCTCTGGGCATGTTATTGGTGGGATTCAGGTAAAGAAAAAACAGCAGTGGTGATCCTGGAAAGGAGGAGAAAACCAAGGGTTCACATAAGCTTTTATTGAAGAATGACCCTACTCGGCCGAGTTTCGGCAACAGTCTTCATCAGGGGTCAACACAGTCTTCAATGTGAACTCAAAGGGACATAGGTCCATATATAATCTCCTTTAAAAGCTGAAAAAAATCCTCCAAGCTTCTACTGCACACAGCTGTTATTCAAAGTGGATTTAGATGGGACAAAAAGTTATACATGCATTCACCATTTCAGAAGGGGAATTCACATTTATGTCCATCAACATCAAAGTTGGGATTGACATCTGCTCCCGGTAACATCTAGTTGAGAGAAAGAGGCTCATTTGTGCAGTACTCCACTAGAGGAAGTAGGGGTAGTCACCCCCTTAATCTTCCAGTGTTTTTGTCCTCCCTCCCCCAAAGGAAAAGCAATATTAGCCTCTGTAGCAGCTTCAGAAAACATAGACTTGAATATATCTAAAGTGGTTGACATACACATTTATGCTGCTGTGTTCACCCCACTCATAGTTTAGACATTGACGCTTGTAAAATGGATGCTTCTACCACATGTGCATCAACCGATCCTATTCTAAAAGAGGAAGTTGACAAGTCCCAATTTGGATGTCTCAATTCTGATTTATAGATCCTTTCTAAAATCTGCCTCCACGTAGCTTTCTCCAGGTGGAATAGGCTTGTTTGTGGTTCTCGTACTCTAAATCTTGGTGTACCTTAAAATTTAGTCAAAGGAATTCACCACACGTCATGCTGATTCAAGAGTAATAAATATGCTGAAAATTCGCTTTCAGAGGTACCCCTCTTACCTAGTACAAGCACACAGCAGTTGAGGTTACAGAAAGTACAATAATTCTTTTACTGTCGGAAAGATTGTCTGGTATAATTAATCAAATATGCAGTGCAAATTACATCTTAAAATATCTCCTTGTTTTCCTCAGGAAATGTTTCTATACTGTAATGATTCCCCTTGTACACATTTAGGTAAAC
This sequence comes from Microcaecilia unicolor, assembly GCF_901765095.1. Classification (NCBI taxonomy): domain Eukaryota; kingdom Metazoa; phylum Chordata; class Amphibia; order Gymnophiona; family Siphonopidae; genus Microcaecilia; species Microcaecilia unicolor. Next base: position 46,947,697 of record NC_044036.1, read on the forward strand.
AATTACAAAAACACAAGACTGAATCAAACTATCCACAATTAGATCATACAAAAGACAATTCTATAACTGTGTGTGTAACTGCACAGAAGAGAGACACTTAAGCACTCTTCTATAAGAGAACCCATAAGTGCTTGACAATGTAACTGCACAGGGGCATACATGGGGCAAAGCATAGCTACGTGCATTTTATGATGTACATAGAGTACTGTAAATTACAGAATGCTGTATGTTACATGTGTTGAATGGTTTACTCAGAATACTGTAAGTTATAGAATACTGTAAGTTACACCACATTGACTTAGAAAACTGTAAGTTACAGAATGCTGTAAGTTACACGCATTACATGGTGTACAAAGAATACCATTAGTTATAAGATACTATAGGTTACACACATTGCATGGTGTACTTAGAATGCTCTGATTTACAGAATACTCTGGGTTACATTGCATGGTGTACTTAGAATATTCTAAATAACAGAATACTGTAAGTTATATTGCATGGTATACTTAGAATATTGTAAGTTACAGAATACTGTAACTTATAAACATTGGATGGTGTACTTAGAATACTATAAGTTACAGAATACTATAAGTTACATGCATTACATGACGTACTTAGAATATCATAAGTTACAGAATACTGTAAGTTCACCATGTTGAATGGTGTATTTAGAATACTATAAGTTACAGAATACTGTAAGTTCCACACATTGCATGGTGTACATAGAATATTGTAAGTAAGAGAATACTTTAGGTTACACACATTACATGGTGTACTTGGAATACTCTAAGTTTACTGTAAGTTACATTGCATAGTGTACTTAAAATACTCAGAATACTGTAAATTATACACATTGCATGGTGTCCTAGAATATTGTAAGTTACAGAATACTGTAAGTTATATGCATTAAATTGAGGGGCATAATCGAAAAGGGCGCCCAAGTTTTCCTGAGGACGTCCTCGCAGGACGTCCCGGCGAAGGGACAGGGAAACCCGTATTATCGAAACAAGATGGGTGTCCATCTTTCTTTTCGATAATACGGTCAGGGACGCCCAAATTGCAAAATTTAGGTTCACCTTAGAGATGGTCATCCTTAGAGATGGTCATCCCCGATTTTCGGCGATAATGGAAACCGAGGACGCCCATCTCAGAAACGACCAAATCCAAGCCATTTGGTCATGGGAGGAGCCAGCATTCGTAGTGCACTGGTCCCCCTCACATGCCAGGACACCAACTGGGCACCCTAGGGGGGACTGCAGTGGACTTCACAAATTGCTCCTACATGCATAGCTCCCTTACCTTGTATGCTGAGCCCCCCCCCAAACCCCACTCCCCACAACTTTACATCACTACCATAGCCCTAAGGGGTGAAGGGGGGCACCTACATATGGGTACAGTGGGCTTCTGGTGGGTTTTGAAGGGCTTACATTTACCACCACAAGTGTAACAGGTAGGGGGGGATGGGCCTGGGTCCGCCTGCCTGAAGTGCACTGCACCCACTAAAACTGCTCCAGGGACCTGTATACTGCTGTTGTGGAGCTGGGTATGACATTTGAGGCTGGCAAAAAATATTTTAAAAGTTTTTTTTAAGGTGGGAGGGGGTTGGTGACCACTGGGGGAGTAAGGGGAGGTCATCCCCGATTCCCTCCGGTGGTCATCTGGTCAGTTTGGGCACCTTTTTGAGGCTTGGTCATAACAAAAAATGGACCAAGTAAAGTCGCCCAAGTGCTCGTCAGGGACGCCCTTCTTTTTTCTGTTATCGGTCGAGGACGCCCATGTGTTAGGCATGCCTCAGTCCCACCTTCGCTATGCTTCCAACACACCCCCCGTGAACTTTGGTCATCCCTGCGACGGAAAGCAGTTGAGGACGCCCAAAATCGGCTTTCAATTATGCCGATTTGGGCAACCCTGGGAGAAGGACGCCCATCTCCCGATTTGTGTCAAAAGATGGGCGTCCTTCTCTTTCAAAATAAGCCTGATGGTTTACATAGAATAACATAAGTTACAAAATACTGTAAATTACACACATTGCGTGGTGTGCTTAGAATACTCTAAGTTACAGAATACTGTAAGTTATATTGCATGGTGTACTTAGAAAACTGTAAGTTGCAGAATACTGTAAGTTATACACATTGCATTATTTACTTAGAATACTCTGTTACACACATTACATGGTATACTTAGAATACTGTAAGTTATACACATTTCAGGATGTACATATAATACTGTAAGTTATACACATTTCAGGGTGTTCTTATAATACTGTAAGTTAAACACATTGCATGGTATGCTTAGAATATTATGAATTACAGAATATTGTGAGTTACACTTGTTGCATGGTGTATTTGATGTAGCAAAATACCACTTAGTAGAACTAATTACCCGGTTCTCAAAAAAAAAGGGGGGAAACTGTACACTTTGTTTTGTAGTTGTGAAAATGTTACAAGAACCAAAAAGGGCTATTAGACATCCTAAGCTCAGTTTCCTCCTGTCACGTCCGTAAACATATGGAAATCCATCACTTGTATGTCTGCAGCTTGGGCTGAGCTCCCTTATGAATCAGTGTTCAAAAGATTTACCTAGCTAACTTCTCACTCTAAAATCTTTCCCTGCAGACTTGCTAAAGCTTGTCCTCCCAAATTCTACAGAACAGCCTTTGAAGTGTTCCCAGTGGAGGGCTTCAGTTTAGTCAGTCGGGGAAATTCAGTACAGGTTGCTTAAATTTAGGCTCTGGGATGCTACACACTAAGTGTAAATTCTATATCTGGAATTACATGCATAATTGTGATTAGAGAATTCTAGTATAAGTCGACAGTTATATGCCAGCATTTAGGTGCAGCTGCTTGTGTACCAATATCTCAATTATTTATTTATTTATTTAATTAATTTTGAGCGGAGGGGTTGCTCGCACCTTTTTAAGTAGTAGCTCAAGCTAACTTAGGAACGGGCGCTATATATTTCTTAAACAAAAAGGTCTTAAGGTTATCAAGCAAAGAGTTCCAAAACATTGCAGCCTGGCATGAAAGAAAACTGGATAAAAATATAACAAATTTGACCTTCCGCACTGAGGAACAGGATAGAAAAAGTTGTTCATGCAACCAACCCAATTTACGTCCTAGTAGCAAATTAAGCACTTCTGCCATGTAAGGTGGAGCCTCACAATCCCTTCCTAATGCTCAAACAGCAATGCTGCAATGCCCAGAAGCAAAACTTACCACCAGCTCAGGGGCTGCTGCATAGAGAGGTTTAGGAAGAGGATGTATCATCAATTTCTCACATTAAACTGCCGGTTTTGCCTTCTTTTGGAAACAGAAAGAAGCACATGGAGCTTCTAAGCACTGATAGTGAGAAAGAAATGTGTGCAAATCCAAGCAAAACCAAAAGTGAAAGCACACGTCGGCATCTGTTTTTCCGCACTTATATATGAGCCTTTCAAACATTTAAGTGCAAACAGTTTTTGAAAAGCTCATATTTAAAGATTACCAATGCCCTACACCTTAGGCTATTTTAATTATTCTTGGTTACTAGTCTTTTTATTAATGTGTTGAACTTTAAATGCAAAATAGCAACCAGTAGTCCCACTTAATTGCACATTTACCAATGTGTTTTATTTCTACGGGGGCTAATTTTATAACAGAGCTCACATATAAATAACTTGCATATTATTCCCTATACAGGCATAGTGACATTTTCAAAACATAAGCGTGCTTGTACTTGTACTTTGAAAATTGTCCCAGGGAACTTATGTGTAGGCATCTACACCTGTTCATGACCACACACAGATGTTGGAGGCTATCTTATGCACATAACTGAGTTTGTTCAAATGTACATGCATAAGTATTAACCCCTCCCCAACCTTGCCCCCAAGAATGTACCTGTTTAGGATAGGTAAAGTTATGTGAATAAAGGCAGTGCACACATAACTTTCCATGTATACCGGAATGCAACTTTTATAAGCTCCAATTTCAGCACTTAAGGCCCTGCTTTATGTACAGAAATACTTTTAAACTTGCCCTATAAAGGAGCCCTTTTACTAAAATTGGGTCAAGCAGGTTCTGCATGAATTAGCACTTAGTAACTGCCAGATCATGACTGCAGTAACAGTTACTGTGCTGGCATGACAAATATTACAGACATATGGAAAGGGGTAGGAAATGGGCAGGCTATGGGCAGAGAACGAATGTAGAGTGGCCTGTGCCTTTCATTTAGCACATGGTAACTTCCCGCACACTGTCACCAATGCATCTGCACTTTACCGCACTTTTCCTCTGTGGTAGTTGTATGTAGGGTTACCATATTGTGTCCTCTGAAAAAGAGGACACATGTCATGCCCCCTGCCCTGCCCCTGCCTGCCCACACCACGCCCCTGTCCTGCCCACACCACGCCCCTATTGGATCCTCATCCCGCCCCATCACATATTCCCTTCCCGTCACCTCCCTTCCCCTTTGTCACATAGTCCCCTCCCCTCCCCTTCCCTTACTTATTATCTGCCCTGCTGGTCTAGTGACCTCTTCAGGGCAGGAAAGAGCCCCCTCTTTCCTGCCCGGAGCGCTGCCTGCCCTTGCCCTGCATCCTTCTCGGTCTCGGCTGGGGATTCAAAATGGCCACCGAGAGTTGAAGCGGCCTCACAAGACTTCAACTCTTGGTGGCCATTTTGAATCCCCAGCCGAGACCAAGAAGGTTGAAGGGCAAGGCAGCACTCTGGGCAGGAAAGAGGGGGCTCTTTCCTGCCCCAAAGAGGTCACTAGACCACCAGGGCAGATAGTAAGAAAGAGAAGGGGAGGGGAGACCCACGGCGCCGCCCACCCGCACGCACGCACATATGTCAAGACATCCGGACAAACGTGCATGCGGGCAAAACCCGCCGGACGCCCTGGACAGGCCCTCAAAAAGAGGACATGTCCGGGGAAATCCGGACCAATGGTAACCCTAGTTGTATGGGCACATTCTGGTGATTCCACTGACAGTTACCATACAGGCTTTGCAATTACAGTGCTGTAATTTAGACACTTACCACGTGATAATTGGAAACCTTTACCCAGGGCTTTTTTTTGAGGGGGTACTTGGGGGTACTGAGTACCGGCACCTTTTCCATTGTCTGCTAAAATTGACCCATAAACACCAAGTTTTAATGAAAGAGCTCGGGCTTTACACACCAATTCTGCCTTGTCATAGATTCTGTGACTGGTTGTAGGGGGCATGGTTATTGTGAAGTGCACCCCTCAGTGATCATTCCACCCTTCAAGGGTTTCCTAACGTTTGAGTACCGGCACCTTTTTTGCTATAAACAACGCACTGCCTTTACCGCAGTTTAGTGTAAAGCCCTTAAGGGCCGATGATCAAAAGCAAACGCAGACACTAGAGGCCAATAGCGCCATACTAGCACCCACGTTTGCTCCCGCCTGATGAGGCGGCGAGCACATGCAATAACGCTTGCCGGCCCTGAATGCTAACTGCATGCAAATGCATGCAAATAAGGGTCTCCCACATTCCTCCCTCATGATTATCAGGCAGTGCACCAAAATAGCAGCGTCCTGCCCTGCCCAATGCATCTGGGATGTGCTGGGTGGGGCTTAACTTCCATGTAAAGGTTAAGCCCCACTTGGCGCTTCCCAGGATTCACCAGGCAGGGCGGGACGCCGCCATTTTGGGAAGGAACCTGAAGAGTAGGGAGGAAGTTCTAGTCCCTCCCTCCTCCCTACCTACTACCACAGAGAGGTAGTCTACTGGGGGGAAGGAGCAAGTGCAGGCTAGCTAGCTTGATAGGTAGATAGCAGTCTCACTGGGCCACCAGGGCATTTTTGTTTGATATAGGGGGTGGGAGAAGGGGAAGCTAGTGGTCCCACTGGACCACAAGGGTTTTTGTGTTTTTGGGGTGGGGGGCCTGGATGTCCACCGGACCTCCAGGTCTTTTGTTTGGTGGGGGCAGGCTTAGGTTTGACAGGTCTAGGAGAAAATCCCGGACCTGTCAAACAACTTCTGTGTGAGGATTGTGCCTTGGGCTATGATAAGAGCTAATAGCATGCATAAATTTACATGCAATTAGGTTTGAATATTGGGGTGCTGTAGCCCCACACATGTTCCAGCACTATTTGTAGAGCTCTGTTTGGAACAGCATGAGGCTTCTGATCATCGGCCCGCTAATGAGAATCCTTCCTTAGGGCTTTTAGTAGACCATCCTTAGATAATACACAGTAATGAGCTACTGTTTACAACAGAGCAAACATTAATATCTCAGTTGATTCTAACACTTGAGAGTGGATGCAAGAAATTGTCAGCAATTAGAACTAATAGGGTCAATATTCAGCAGTCCAACCTATTACTTATCAGTTCATCTTTATGCATATATACAGTGCTAGTATCCATATAAGGTGGATCACTAGCTATGCTGGCCTACCTTTATAACAGGATGCCTATTTTAAGCCTATTTTATAAAGATAACAAAGGCTCTTATAGCTCTTTATGTTATTATTTTTTTTAAAAACCTCCCAGATTGAGCCCCAGTAGCGCTGAATGCTGATGCATGCATTTATACATGCTCCAAAGCTGGTGTGCATGTGTGCATGTACTTGATGTGTGTATCTCAGAGACGTATCTAGGTGGGGCACCAGGGACACCTGCTCCCCCAAACAGACATCTGATGGCACTGGTATCTATTCTTCAGGCAATCAGGCGCCTATGCAGCCCGCATGCATGCCTGCGTAGTCCACGCTGTGCTCCTGGCATCACAACCTATCTACGCTTCTGTGGTATCTGTGTATTTAATAAAATATATACACACATCACAGCTCCACCTCTCCTTCACCTAAACCCTCGCCCTCAGGAATGCCTACATAGAGATCATGAAAAGTAGGCAAACATTTTCTATGTGCACACTTGTTATTCATGTTTGCCCTTTTCTGTGGATAAGATATCTGCATGAACTTAGGCCTACCAGTTCTACTGTCTATCTTGTGTGGATATGTACAACTTTAGGCCCCTCCCTCAGAATGCATCTCCACCCCTTCTCCAGATTTATGAATACATTTTATCCATATACCAGCTTAGACTGCCAAATTTATCTATATAATGTGGTGGCCAATTTATACAAAAGCATGTATACCACACTCTATCCTGGCCACATATGTGTTATGGAAAATCAAACCCAGTGCTTCCAACCTAACTTTCAATGTGTTTATGTTAATGCAGAGATCAATTGCCTAAGGTTTTCAGAGCCTGACTTTAAAAATTGAATATTTCCACAAAGATCCTAAATTTAGGTGGCTAAAAAGTGGGTATAGCTGGGGCAGATCAGGTTGAGGGGAAGAAGTTAGGTTCTTTGCTTGGCAAATTAGATCTAAGAGCTATAATGACAGGTCTAGATTTTTCTGACCAGCTCTCTGCAGCCCTCTCCCTCCCATTCACTTCATGCAAAATGAAATATGGAATACATAGCACCCCCATTACTACCCTTAGGGAATTTAGGGGGGTGGTCCTTCTTAATGGGCTCAAAGTGAAAGGTGCTGCAAACATGGGATTAATTTGGATTCAGGTGGGCCAGAGGGAAGGAAGGATGGGGGGAGTCGGACCTCCACTTCCTTCTGAATCAGGCAGGTATGAAAAGGGCTCCTGAAAAGGGCTGGGTGAGAATGGGAATCTGAGGTCAGTCAGCTCCACACTTCATTTTCCATAGCAAGGAAGGGTGATATGGAAGGGCTGTCAGCCTCAGAATTGAATTTTACATTGGGTGAGCGAAGACATAGAGCCCTGTTTACAAAGGCACGAAAGCATTTTTAGAATGCGCTAACCTTGTAGATGCCCATAATATTCCTATGGGCATCTACATGGTTAGCATGCGTTAATTTTTAGTTTGTGCTAAAAACGCTTGTGCACCTTTGTAAACAGGGCTCATAGCCAGCTAATGCTGAACATCAACAGTGGACAGCTAAGATTAGATGTCCAAAGGCTTAATCCCCAAATTCTATGCTGCTGCATTTTACCTACTTAGGTTACGGATGATTTTCAACTGAAAATCTAGCTAGCAAGATTTAATCGAAAATAAACTTAACTTGGGTGGGCAAAAGTTGTCTGACTAAGGTGGTTACTGAGGATTTTTATGAAGATCCTAGTGTTTCATTTAAAATTCACCTATTCCATAGCATGTCATGGCTCTCCTTTGACTTTGTTCTAGTACTGCTTTCCAAAATCTTGCCATATCTTTCCATAAGCAAATGAATGCTTTTTGCTGAATAAGATGCCATAGGTACCTTTAACTGCAAGTGACAACCAGTGTTGAGAAGACTCTCCAGTTTGATAGATTTTTTTAATGTTCTCTCGGTTAGAATGTGTTTGTTTTCATGATGTGATGTTTAATGCAATTGTGTATGTTCTATTTGGATTCCGCAGAGAAGTGCAGATCGTGTGGAATAAAAAAAATTTAATAAATCAATCAATCAATAAATTATAGGAAAGACTTCTTTTACTAGCTTTGACCACTGAATGAAGCAGAAAAGTTTATATGTTGAAAGATTGCACACTCGTAACATTTTGGGTATTGAAATTCCTTCTTAGTTTGTAAGATCGAGTGCCCCAGAGAGGTACAGTTATTAAGAAAAAGATTTGTTATTGGATATCCAATTATCTCTCCGTGTCTTTCCAACATAGTTTTGTGTGAGAATAGAAAAGAATCCTGGCCTTGGATTCAGTATCAGTGGTGGAATAAGTGGACAAGGAAACCCATTCAAACCTTCTGACAAGGTAAGGTGGCACTTTTTGAAATCAATATTGTTTACTTTATATAAAAAGTAGTGAAGTGTTATGTGGTATCAATAGCCATCTTTGCCAAACTGAATTGTTTTTAAAAATGCTGCACCATGAATATCTAGCTACTGTCTTATCTTCCTAGAAAGTGAAGTTGCTTACCTGTACCAAGTGTTCTCTGAAGACAGAAGTTCACCAGTCATATAAGTGGTTATTATGGCTCTTCTTGATACTGAACGGGCAAAAGTATTCCACTGCACATGAATGGTAGTACCAATACTACAGCATCCCTCTGTTCCATAGACTTTGACTCAAGGGAGAGCAGCTCCAAAGGGGTGGTGGGAGGGTTTTGTGATTGGTAAAATGCTGTCTTCAAAGAGCTTGTAACAGGTAAGCAACTTTGCTTTCTCTGAAGATGAGCATTTCTCTGAGTCACACAAATGGGATTCCATGATTAAGGGTAGTTTTCAACCACTAAAAAAGAAAAACAACAACCTCCACCCCCAACGGGTAAGAAATACTTTTGTTTGGAAAACCTATTTTATATTTTGAGGGGGGGGGGGTTCTTATTTACCATGGAGAAAACAGCTTGAAACTATCAAATAGACCCCAACATAGCTGAGACTGGGCTCTACCTTTTGAAGAAGCTCTGAGGGACAGAAAGTTCCTTTAGACACGGAGATGCAGTCTGCTCGTCAATTAGAAATGTTGCAGTTCTTTGACACTGCACTCCAAGTCCTATTGGAATCAAAACAAACAAAAATCTGGATGAGCTAAATGTGACAGGTCTCTTGTAGTACAGGGAAGGAAGGGGGATTTACCTTTTTGGATGTGTGGCCTAGGGGAAAATGTTGACAGAATGATTCACTAAGGTAGAAGTCTGATACCATGTTAGGCAGGAACTTAAGATGCATATGAACACCAGCCTATTAATAAGAAATCCTGGATCTAAAGCTGAAATGACTAACACCATAGCAGGGACCTTCTAAGTCAGATGCTTAAGGTTTCAAGAGTCTAGAGCAGGGGTTCTGAACCCAGTCCTCAGGACACACCCAGCCGGTCAGGTTTTCAGGATACCCACAATGAATATGCATGATATAGATTTACATATAGTGAAGGCAGTGCATTCAAATCTAGCTCATGCATATTCATTAGGGCTATCCTGAAAACTAGACTGGCTAAGTGTGTCCCAAGGACTGGGTTCAGAACCCCTGTTCTAGAGGCTTGTTAGGGCTTCCATCAGCTTGATAACATACACATTAATTTTCCTTTACATTATATGAAGTGCTTGATTGGAGGTTTCAAATGAAACAAGCACCCTATGATCTGACAACTAGAGGCTATACAGAAATGGGGTTTTCTTCTACATGTTGATTCCATAATAGCCTGGACTCACACTGGCCATGGAGCTCAAGACCTCTGTGGCCTAAAATCTTTGAACATCAGTCCTGAGAGAAGTTGAGGGGCAAGGGAGGCCTCATACTTTGAGTTTCTTTGACTTTAATTTGGCACAGAAAGCACCAAGACAGGTTTGGAGCAACAGACTGAATGGAAGGTGCAAGAGGATGGATCCCTTAGTGCACTAAGGGAAGCTGAGATGCTTAACATGTATAATGAAAACTTTAGCCAATTCTCGTGTCCATCTGCACCTTGAAAAGTACTGATAAACAGCACCAGAATTAATCTCATAGGAGACTGAGGTTCTCTGGGACTTTCTGAATATCAGTTTAAAGAGCTCCAGACAGGACCATCAGAGACCAGTCTGTGCCTGCTTGACAGAGTTTCATCTTCACATACTGCCATTATGAATAGTACAGAACTTCCTGCACCCCTGTTTCCTCTAAGCTGAGCAGGAGTCCCCCAACTGCACTGCTTCCAGAGGGGGATGGTGCTTCAATATTGTGTTTTCAATCCATAGAGACAGGCAGCTTCCCTGGAGTACTGTAGACTCAGTACTGAAAATGTGATGATGAAACAGCACCCCCCCCCCCCCCCCCCCACTGGCTGGACTATAGGTGGAGGACTCCACTCAGCTGAGAGGGAACAGTGCTTGCACCTCCTATCTAAAAGATAGAAAACAGAGAGTAGGATTAAATGGCTAATCCTCTCAATGGGGGAAGATGAATAGTGGAATACCTTAAGGATATGTACTGGGAGCAATGCATTTTAACATATTTATAAATTATCTTTAAATGGGAATGATGAGTGAGGTGATCAGATTTGCAGATGACATGAAACTATTCAAAGCTGTTACATCGCAAGCAGATTGTGTGAAATTGCAAGAGGACCTTGGAGGCTGGAAGATTGGGCATCTAAATGGCAGATGAAATTTAATAAGGGTAAGTGCCAAGTGATGAACGTTGGAAAGAATAACACAATTTATAGTTACAAGATACTAGGTTCCACATTAGGAGTCATGTCTGAGGAAAAAGATTTAGGGGTCATCATGGAGCAGCAGCATCCAAAAAAGCAATCGGAATGTTAGGAATTATTATAAAAGGAATAGAGAATAAGACAAAGAATATTGGAAAGCCTCCATATTGCACCAGGTGAGAAATCGCCTTGGGTATTATGTGCAATTCTGGTCACTGCATCTCAAAAACAGATGTAGTGGAACTGGAAAATATACAAAGAAGGGTAACCAAAATGAAGAAGGGGATATAATGACTCTCATGAGAAAAGGCTAAAGAGATTAGGGCTCTTCAGCTTGAAGAAGAGACTGCTGAGGGGAGATATGACAGAGGTCTACAGTATAAATGAATGGAGTGGAATAGGTAAACGCAAATCAAGTGTTTACTTTACAACAAGGACAAAGACTAGGGTCAGTCCATGAAGTTATGTAGTAGCAAATTTAAAATACACTCAATGTGTATTTAAGTTCTGGAACTCATTGATGGAGCAACTGATAAAATCAATTAATGTAGCTGGGTTTAAAAAAGGTTTGGACAAATTCTTGGAGGCTTGTTCATAAACGGTGATTATTATAGACCTGGGGAAAACCATTACTTATCCCTGATGTTAATTAATATGGAATCTTGCTACTTTTTGGGACTCTACCAAGTACTAGTGATCTGGACTGGCTACTATTGGAAATAGGATACTGGGTTAGATGGACCCTTGGCCTGACTGAGTAGGACAGCTCCTGGCTGTCTCCTGGCTGTCAGAGCCATGTGTCAAAGAGATACATCAAGGCACTGGGTCTCTTTGATTCTTTGATTAAGGGCTCAGAACCCTCAAAACCCCAAGATGACAAGAATGTGTGAACTTTTATTCTACTGTGGTGTAGGTGTATTTGGGACAGGTTTTCAGTGAAGCATAGCTAGAAACTTTGAACAGAGGGTGTGTCTCACGCTGCCACTCCCCTTCCCTCCCCGTCCCACAGAAATCCCTGGTGCAGGCCGCAGGCAACCTATGAGTGCTGCTGGCATTGACAGGCAAAGACTGGAGGTGATTTTAAGACATAGGGGGAGCGGAGGGGGGAGGGAGAGAATTGCGATAGTTTTGCAGGGCCGAGAAGTGAAGGGAGAGATGCATCAGGAGAAGGGAGGGACTGACCAGAAAAGTCACAATTTACACATTTCTTTCTAAAATACATACAGTCCCATATATTTACATGTGTATGTTCACTCCCACTCCAAAGCTGGTGTAATCATACACAGATTCATTTTATCCGTGATTTCTCAAGTCACAGCTTGTGTGGGGGAGTGTGATTTCTCTTATCTTCTGGGCCTAACCTCATCCCCAGGAGCTGAAAAATTTGAAGACATCCTCAACATGACCTGCCCACCAGAGAATGGTGTGATTCTGTGGTCCTCATTTTGAACCTTAAGCACCAGTCATGACAAGTTGGACTTTAGTTCATTGGCAAAGAAAGCTTGGAGCCTATTTTTCCAATCCTGTATAGCTCTAGGGAAAACATCTTTGTATAGACTCACAGACTGAGCGTTATAGTATTATCTCAAAACTATGAAGCAAATTATGTACTAAAATGTATTACATTTGCAAGTGCATAAGACATGAAAATGGCAAATTATGGGTATAATTATGGTTGAAAATGTTAATGTGTTGTTTTTCGTACACTATTTTACATATGCAGATGCAAATACAAAATTACAATTGAGCTAAAGAATTGTGCTAATCAAGAAATTAAATTGTACAAACGGGTGATTTTTTTAAATTAAAAAGCTACACCTCAATTTTGTTTTTTGCAATAAGGTTTATGCTTTTGTTTGGAATTTACAGCAAGCAAGTTGCTGTGAAACTCATGTGATTGTTATATAGGCATGCAGAATCAGAAGAAAAGCTTCTTGCCTATCAAGCTACAACCTGTACTACATCATTCCTTTGATGGTCTGTCCTTTACATCTTGTTTGTCTTTGAGACAGAACTTGAAGCCATTGCCCTGCTTCTTGAACATGGTGAGGAAAATCACAGAAGCAAAATTAAACAAAAAATATTTCTCCTCATAAGATATGGTTGAAAAAGATAAAAGATCCAATATTCAAAAGGATTTAACCCAAAAGAGCATGAAACATGGCAGTTTGCTAACAAGATGGCTAACCCAGACTGTGGGGAGCTATAAAAATGGCAAATTTCACATTTACACATTTACATTTTGGACAGTTGGAATTTGTTCATGTTCTGCAGCACTTGAAGAAAATTCCTATATGCACTGGAATAGTAGCAATTGGAGGAGCTGATATTGGGAAAAGATAGCTCTTCAGTCAAGCTAAGTACTTGTGGGACTTTATTTTGATATAAGTCATGAACTGTGTGTGTTGGAACTTTGGGGATTTGATGTGGATATTTTTGTTTTTGATGACTAAAACAGACGGTGTGGGGTTTGGCTATTTTTCTCTGTTTCTGGAATTTTGGGGGGTTTTGTTGTTGTTGCTCTCTTTTTTTCTGGAGATAGATAATTTAGTGGGCCAATGATAATATCTGAAAACCCCTTTGAAGATAGACTGACAAGTTTGATCAGACCGTTGCTCCTTTTGAGGCCTCATTTGTTTAAATTGTGAGATTTTTCATTGCTACCCACAGTCTGGGTTAGCCACCTTGTTAGCAAACTGCATGTTTCATGCTCTCTTTGGAATATTTTGAAAGTTTGCTACCCCTTATGTATTTTTTCTGACAAGGATTTTACCAGCCATGACAGAGTCAGGCAGTCCCGTATGCTACCCGGGCACTGTATTCAATGCTCAAGCCCACATAGTTAACTGGGACGCAGCTTCTTTTGGGCAGGATACAGCCTGTTTTCATTGCTTCCTCTACCAGCAACTTGCCTTGTATTTGGAGGACCAGCAGGTTGGCTACAGAGAGATTCTGGATGCACACAGTGGGGGTGATGGAGAGATGCCAGATCTGCAGTGGGGAGAGGGGAGAGATGTTGGACTTGGAGAGAAGCAGGGAAGAGAGAGAGAGACAGAAACCTGGAGCAAAGGAGAGGGGGAATAGAAGGGGAGAGATGCTGTGATTAGGGAAGGGAGGAAGCATAGGAAAGAGAGAGAGGACTGAGACAGGACAAGAGGGGAGGGAGGGGGTAGAAACACTGGACCAATGGAGGGAGGGAGGGAGAGATGTAGAACCACAGGGGAGGGGATCAAGGAGTGCAGGAGGAAGGGAAGAGAGAGGGGAGAAGTGGATATGGAGAGGGACAGTGACACATAGAAGCAGGGCTTTTTTTGAGGGGGTACTTGGGGGTACTGAGTACCGGCACCTTTTCCGCTGTCTGCTAAAATTGACCCATGGACCCCAAGTTTTAATGATAGATCTCAGGCTCTACACACCAATCCTGTCTTGTCATAGATTCTGTGACTGGTTGCAGGGGGCCTAGCTATTATGGGGTGGGTCCCTCAGTGATCACCCCACTCCTGAAGGGTGGCCTAGCATTTGAGTACCGGAACCTTTTTTGCTAGAAAAAACACACTGCATAGAAGAGATGATGGGCATGGAGAATGGATAGAGACAGGGAAACAGAAGGGTAATGCTGGATTCAATGTATAGGGACAAAGAGAGGGGATGTTGGACAGAGTAAGATAGGGTTACAGAGAAAAATAGAAAAGAGACACTGGGACCAAAGCAATGCTCAGACAACAAAAGTAGAAAAAAGTATTTTTTCCCTGAATGTATTAATTGTAATATGGCAGCTTTAGGAAATGTGAATGTCTGATAGCTTGCATTTCAGGTTCTATTTCTATTACTGTGACAGGTTTTGTACATAGGTATGGAATGTGTTTGCTTTTTGCAGGGTTTGTTTATTGGAGCTCTGAAGAGATTCCTCCTCCAGCCCCCACTACCTATTATAGGGGACCCATTCAGTACTAACTACACTACCAGCCAGCATTGAATATCCAGGTCTATCTTAGCTGTCGATGGTCAGCATTAAAAAAAAAAAATACACTCACTATAACCAGCTGAATATTGACTTGAAAGTATTGATCAGAGCAAGCTACCAACGTTTGACTGAAATTTTAAATATAGGCCAGCTCAATGAGACTGTCAAAGAAAAAGTTAAGAAGGTCCAAAAACCTTAACTAAGGCACAAAAACTAGGGTGAATGTTGAAAGAAACAGAAAAAGAAGTTTTCTAAAGAAGCTCTGCAAGGTTATAGTTTTTTTGAAAGGACAGTAGGAAAGACTGTCCAATGATCTCAAGAGATCGGTCACTGCAGCATGGTCTACAAAACATTCATCACTAAGCATTAGCATCTAACCCAGTGTTCCTTATCCCTCTCCTGGAAGCACACTTAGCCAGTCGGATTTTCAGGATTACCACAATGAATATGCATGACATATATTTACATTCAATGGTTAGGTGTGCCTCCTAGATAAGGTTCAGAAGCACTAATTTAAGTCTCTTGAGTGACTCAGTGAACTGCTTATCTTCAGAGAAAGTAAAAAGTACGCAATGAGCCGGGAGACAGAATTTTGAAAAGGTGACCGTGCATGCCTGAGGATACTCAGGTTGTATCAACCCTCAGGAACATCTGCAAAGCTTTTGAAACTCTGTGTCAATTGAACAGATTTTAACAATTGCTTTATAGCTTTACATCATCTCACCAATTCAGACATGAAGAACAATGTTCACCTCCCATGGACTAGCATAATATCAGACATTGCAATCCATTCACTAAATATTTCATGCAAGATACTGAAAGCAAATGATGGCATCCAGTTCATCTCAATAGACATCAATGAAGGGATATTGTGCCCAAAGGACGTCAAGCATGTTTTCAATGGGAAACTCATCAGCCAGCACTTCAGTACTAATGGATTTTGTACTTGCTGTTTGGCATATACAAGACTGTACCATATATGATGCATAGGGAGAGGGACTGCAGAATGCCTTTATTGGTTTGGGGGGCAAGCTCTGCTCCCAATGCCTCCCCCTATCTCCCACCCTGATTTCTCATTTTACATTTGTGCTTAGTCGCTCTTACATACATATTTTATGCAAATCATATGGGAGTATTTTCATAAAGGTTTTTTCATGCATATATGCTACTATATGCCTGTAAATTGCCTTTTATAAATTATCCCTTTTTGACAAGAACGCATGAACTTGTATGTTATACGGGGCTGGTGTTTGGGTGGTGGGGCTAGTTCTGGGCAAGATTTCTACGGTCTGTGTCCTGAAAATGGCAGATACAAATCAAGGTAAGGTATACACAAGAAGTAGCACATATGAGTTTATCTTGTTGGGCAGACTAGATGGACTGTGCAGGTCTTTTTCTGCCGTCATCTACTATGTTACTATCCAGCTTATTTTCGAAAGTGATAGCCGGCCATCTTCCGACACAAATCGGGAGATGGCCGACCATCTCCTAAAACCGGCCAAATCGGTATAATCGAAAGCCGATTTTTGGACACACTCGCCGGCATTCCGTCGTGGAGGCGGCTAAACTTCAAGGGGGCGTGTCGGCAGGGTAGTGAAGGCGGGATGTGGGCGTGCTTACGAGATGGCCGGCTTCAGCTGATAATGGAAAAAAGAAAAACGGCGATGACGAGCATTTGGCCGGTTTTACTTGGTCTATTTATTTTCACGACCAAGTCTCAAAAAGATGCCCAAACTGACCAGATGACCACCAGAAGGAATCGGGGATGACCTCCCCATACTCCTTCAGTGGTCACCAACCCCCTCCCACCCAAAAAAAAAACTTTAAAACATTTCCTTCCTAGGAGGGGAAGCCAGTCTGCCAGCTCGTAAAAAAAAAAAAAAAAAAAAAAGGATCTTGCTGATGACTTACTTGTTCTGGAGTGCTGTATTTTGTGATACTGTTTTGAGAAATGTTCAAGAAAGACTTCATACAAATTAAAAAAGTCCCTGCCGTGCATTTTCCCTTGATGGCAGTCCCTGACATGCACTTCCCTTAATAGCCGTCTTTCTCTCCGAAAGTGCACTTCTCTTAATGGCCGTCTTTCTCCCCAAACAGGGAAATCAAAACAGCTTTTTTAGTAGTAACAGTGGGATTTGAACCAGCCACTTCTGCATTACAAGAGCCATGATGTAACCACTTTGCCACAGCTCCACTTACTTGGCTGTCCCTCCCTTTTGATTATACCCCTTCAGGTCTCTCTCAGCCAATCACAGTGTGTTAAGCTGTCTGTGAGTGACTGAGAGAGACCTGGAGGGGTATAATCAAAAGGGAGGGACACCCAAGTAAGTGGAGCTGTGGCCACGTGGTTACATCACTGGTCTTGTAATACAGAGGTGGCTGGTTCAAATCCCACTGTTACTACAAAAAAAAGCAGTGTGCAAAAACTCTTGATTTCCCTGTTCGGGGAGAAAGATGGCCATTAAGAGACTTTCGCAGAGAAAGACGGCTATTAAGGGAAGTGCACGTCAGGGACTTTTCATTTGTATGAAGTCTTTATTGAACATTTCTCAAAACAGTATCACAAAATACAGCACTCCTGAACAAGTAAGTCATAACATAACTGATCAGCAAGATCCAGAAGTACCAGTGCACTACAAATGCTGGCCCCTCCCACGGCCAAATGCCTTGGATTTGGCCGTGTTTGAGATGGCCGGTTCCAGTTTCCATTATCGCTGAAAAACAAAGTCGGCCATCTCAAACCCGGCGATCTGTGGCATTTGGCCGGCCCCAACCATATTATCGAAACAAAAGTTGGCCGGCCATCTTTTTCGATAATACGGTTCCGGACAGCTGTTGCGGCGCCGCCAAAATAGATCACCAGCGATCGATTTCGCCGGCGCTGTTTGATTATGCCCCTCTATGTTACTATGTTACGGTAGTGTAGGCGTTTTTGGGACAGATTTTCAGTGAAGCGTAGGAAGAGTCATGATTTATACATTTCATTCTAAAATGCATGCAGTTGCATATATTGTACATGTGTTCGTGCACTCCAACTCCCAAGCTGGTATAATAATACATAGATTCATTTTATCTGTGATTCCTGTAGGTTTTCTGGTGCGGTTTTATAAAGACATAAGTATTCATTTGTCTTTATAAAATAAGCCTGAAAGAGAAGTCTTCTTACCCTTCATACATAGCCACACTCTTATTATATTACTCTCACAGGGGTCGTTGTTCAATGGAACTTACCCTGGTAGCAGTGTCGGCCTATCCATTGTGCAGCCACCTAGGGCAGCACAATTTAGGAGGTGGCATCGCATTCGCACGGATCTCTCTCCTTCCTTTCTCCAGGATGATGACATGACATGGGGCCATGAGCATTTATGCATGCTCAAGGCCTGCTGACTTCCACCTCCTCGGAAACAGGAAGTTCGGAAGGGGAAGGAGTTAGCAGGGCTTGAGCATGCACAGATTCTCAAGCCTCTGCGCTGGCCAAGATTCAGCTTCTATAGCTGCCAACTGCCACGTTGCTAAACCAAAGAAAGGGAGGTAAGGTCTGAACACCTCATGGGGTAGGATGGGAGAGAGGGAGAGGTGGAGAAGGAGGAAATGAGAGAGGTGCTGGAAATCATGGCAGTGGGGATGAAGGAGAGAGATGTTAGAAACTACAGGGAGGTTGGAGGGTGGAAGAGACAGATGCTAGAGACCATAGGGAGTAGAAATGAAAGAGAGAGATGCTGGAGACCACAGGGGGTGGAGCTACTACTACTACTTATCATTTCTATAGCGCTTCTAGACAGAGCTTACAATCTAATTGCAGAGCTTACAATCAGAGCTGAAAGAGAGAGATGTTGGAGACCATGGGGGTGAGGGTGGAAGAGAATGATGCTGGAGACCAAGTGAGCAGGGAAGTAGGAAAAGAGAGAGATGCTGGAAACTATCAGGGGAGCCATGATCTGTTTCTTTGACCAGGTCTTTACCCAGATATTCAGTGGCACTATCCAGATAATGCTCCTGAATATCCAGTCAGACTGCCTCAGCACTGTCTGAGTAGTACCAGGGCAGTATGGGGATAGAGCTAAGGGAGTGCAAGGAGTTACCCAATTAGCAGCAATATTCAATCCGCTAACTAACTATCTAACTTAAGTTAGGACAGCAAAAAAGGTTGTCCAGGTAATTATCTGGGTACTGGTTTGAATATTGCCAGTACCAAATAAATACAAGTGACAGCTTTACACCTAAATATTCATCACCAGTATTTGGGTACAGTCTTGCATTGAATATCCAGATATAAAAAGCCTATGGTAGGTGGTATTGAAATACATGCTGACCACTACTATCTAAATATTGCCCCAATAGAGTATAGATATTCATTCATATGAGACATTGCTAGATCAACCAATAGAATACCCCAACAACAGGTACAGAATAGAATGTTTCTCTTTTCAATTCAAAAAAGCAGGAGAAAAACCTCTGCAGTAGCACACAAAGCAACACAGACAGCAAGAACAAGCAGTGGGGACCCAACTTGGCCAGCCATATGGTTGATGCAATGAGAGAAGACACTTCTATGCTCGCTCAAAGACGTTTTTCTGCTGGAGTGAATTGTTTAGGTTTTGTTTTGAAGAATCTGATGACCCCTAACGAATGCAAGACCAAATCTTGACCAAGTTGGGTCCCCGTTCAATAAAATTTGCTTTGGTGAACCGCTGCTTGTTCTTCCTCCTCGGATCACCTTTGCTGTCTGTGTCTCTTTACAATTTAACATAGAAATACAATTCTATTTAGATTCTTGTGTCACTTCAGTAACAACAATACAAACTCCCTCCACTGCTAGACATTATCATTAACATAGACCCCTGCAAAAGGATATTCTAAAGTTTACTATACCATACCAGCCCCAAATCCAAAAATTCAAACTGTACCAGTCCTATCTATGAAAAGTCACTGCTGAAATATTATAGAACACCAATACACCTCCAGTTGGGGAAAAGAGATTGCTATAGATTCTAACACAGAACCTTCATGTTAACAGAATCCCTCACCTCGGTTACACATGGAATGTCCAGACCATCACCTAGTAAATAATAAGAGGTTACAAATTAGAAACAAACACACAGACAAAATAAGATGAAGTGGATAATGCAATAAACCGGACTCTGGGATCTGTGAAACCAAAGAAAGAGAAATAGAAATGAATTTCCTCCTGTGTTGAACCAAATACAAGAAATGCCCATTTCCAAAGCTGACCTATTTCATTTTCCTTTTTTCAGTTCAGAAGGTGTGGATCTCTCCTCTGTTTGATTTTTCTCCCGTCTTTTTCCAGGATCTCATTTCCATTTTCTATTTCTTCACTATCTACCTCTTCTTCTTCCCTTCCTCTCATACATCTGTCTCTGACATTGACCATTCTGTATCATCACATATCTCCCACCTGTGTCTGATATTTCTTTCAAAAATCAAACTAAATAATGTCAACAATTGAAAATTACTACAAAATATAAATAACAAAGGAATTAATAAAAGAGAGATTGAGATGATTTGAATGTTCTTCTGTGGCTCTGCATGATTATATGTTTGCTCCAGAAAAAGATAGGAGAAAGCTATTTCTGTGTTTTTCTGTTGCTCTGCATATTTATGGCAGTCGTTTTAGAAGGTCTATTCATGTTTCAGATGTGCATAAACCATCACTTAGATGTTTATTTTCCATATCTCAAACCTATGAACATACAACTAGAAAGGGGGCATGCTCTGGGTGTGTTTTGGGAGGAACAAGGATGTAGCAAGTTAATAGACATTTATTCCCCCGTTTCAGAATGGGATTAAAGTCTATTTATTTATTTAAACATTTTCTATTCCGCATGATCCTACAACTCATGGCATATCACAGCATAACATACATAATATAATTTTAAAAGAAGACATACACACACATCTATGACCTAAAATATTGACATTAGGACTTACACCTGCTACCAAACACGCTTAGGGTTTGGCAAACTGCTCCTATTGAGCAGCACTCCACTGTAGGGATTAGGGGAGGTTTCCCCTTAATCCCCCAGTGGTTTATGCCCCCCCCAAAAAAGAACTCCAAACTAGCAAAGGATACTGTTCTCTGTGACAGGACTGGGAAAATACACGTTTTACATTTTTAAAACGGCAGATAAACATGTATGTGCCAGCACAAATACAATTATGTGTTTATTTTCAACCCATGAAAATTTTTGCTTTTTTTTCTTAAATGGATGTTTATACCACCCACGCTCAGCATATAAATGTCCATTTTTCCTGTATTTGAGAACAGTCTCTACAACAGCAGATTTTGTTCTAAAATACTAGTGAAAATTGAGACATTTTGACTCAATTCCGACTTCTACATTCTGTATAAAATTGGCTGTCCATGTTGGCTCCAGAGAAAAGTAAGTTTATGAATAATTTTTCATTGTTTGATTTTGTTGAGTGTAAATGTACAGTTATCTAGGAAGGTTTTTACTGTAAGCAGTGATGAAAGTGGATGTTGCTGTAATATTATCATTGGTGCAAATTTGAGCACATGGTTTTTTCCTTCTTTTGTTAGTTCCTTTGTCTGATATTTTTGTATATTAAAGTTTCTTAACTAGCAATCATTTTTTGAAAAAAAAAGAATTTTTCCTTATGACATGTCCTCGGGTGTTTTTCTTAATGGATGCTGGTATTATTGTCATCTATTGATTTCAAGTTTTTTCTAACTGTACCTCAGCAAATCCCTTCAACTACAATGTGTGGAATACCTTAAAAGTTTGAAATCTAGAGGTACAGCATCCTGGTTTTATAGCTAAAGGTTCTCTGCATTTGAGGACCAATAGATAACAAACCTTTAATCTAATATTTTACAATAAAATAGAACCCTAACTTCTGTTACTTCTGACTTATAGGGTATCTTTGTTACTAGGGTTCAGCCTGATGGACCAGCGTCCTGTGTGCTCCAACCTGGGGACAAGATCTTAAAGGTAAGCAAGATCGTTTTATCGTACGCTAAAGAAAAGAACTGAAAAAAAGTGCACAAATGTTTGTCCATATTTATGACTTTTGGAAGACAAAGTTCAAAGTCATTTCCACAAGTAAAACAGTGTTAAATCCATGGAAATGGGCTATTTGAAACTGAAAATTGTCCACACTGTGCGGCAACATGTGTAATTATACCCATAATTAGGAGAAGTGTTCCTGGGGGTGGGATTATGTAGGGTGGGAACTGCAAGAAGTTTTGTATTTTGAAAAGTTCATGTGTACAGACAACTGCTGCTGCTGATTCAATAGGCAGTTTTCAAAGTGAAACTAAACGCACACTTTCATTTTGAAAACTGGAACAATTACCACAGAGAAACAGCGATTTACAATCAGAGGCCGTCTCCATGGCATTCCTTCTGCTGCGTCCCGTCCTCTCTACTGCAACTTCCTGTTTTGATGCTAAACCTATGAGTGATTTAGTGTTTAGCTCATACTGATCATTAGTACACGCTAAAACGCTAACACGCCCTTAGCGCTGCTTAGTAAACAGGGCCCTAAGTAAATTGTGATTTCTCATTAACTGTTTAAGATTAAAAATGTTGAGGGTTTTTTTTTTTAAGCCTATGATTGAAGAATAAAGGTGTGGAACTTATAAGCACCTTGAGGTGAAAAAAGCTGGTATAAACCCTCATTATTCTGAGGTCTATTTCCTCGTTGTTAAAAATTGAAAAATCAAATAATATATGGAACAATGATGATATATATTAAGAATCTGTGCTTGGATGATGTAATTTAAGTACTGCACACTGTGTATGTGGAGTTATTTTTTCTATTAAATTATTTACTTTACTCCTCTGTTTGAGAGATTAATATATTTATTTATTTATTTATTTATGACATTTGTACCCCACATTAGCCCGAAAAGGCTCAAGATCAATGTGGCTTACAAACAAACTATAAGGGAATAACACATAATAATATACAGAACATAACACCAATTACAATAACTTCAAGAAGTAAATTAATACGTGTGCAGTAAGTACCACTGATTTCCCTATCTGTAAGATATATCACATTCTTACAGATAGGGAAATGTAAGACAAGATATTCTCTAGATAAAGGAACAGCATTATGGAGGGGGGGAGATTATTCTTATATGATGGGGCAGAATTTGTTCAATGAAAATTTATAATTTGAAAGATATTCTAACTCTTATTGGTAACCACAATGTATAGAATACTAGCACTTATGTGCATGGTATAGGCGCTGTTCTGTATTAGCACGTATAAGTGACCTGGATGGGCATTTTCGAAAGGACATTCAAGTCAGAATAGGGATGTCCAACTCAGAACATCCCAAATGACATCCATCTCATATGTAGTTTCAAACTTTATACAGCCTGTTTGAAAATACATGAAATCGACGTCCATTTTCTGGAAATGTCCGGCAAGAACATCCGTTTTACAAACTGAAATGTCTAAATGTTGAATGGGGGGAAACAAGGAATATGGACATCTGTGAAACCTGGGTCTCACCGCTATTAGCTCAGGTCCAAAACCTTGACCTAGGTCACCGGGATAATCCACTCTCTCTCCATTCATGGTGTCACAGGAGATCATCCACACACCGCACTCAAGTCCCAATTCGCCTGCAGTCAAGCTTGGGAGTCTGGGGTCAATGGTCCAGAATAGAGATCTGGGGTATTGGGAGCTTAACAGAGATTTACTAGTGGTATGCCCCAGAGACATAGCCAGACCTTGATTTTTGGGGGGGGGGGGACCTGAGCCTAAAGTGGAGGGTAGCACATTTTGCCCTGCCTCCCCACAACTCTCAGCCACTGCTGCAACCCTATATACCTGGGCTGGCGGGAGTCCCCAAGTGCCACCAACAGAAGCCTTCCTGTGGCAATACTCAGCATCGTGCTGCCTGCCCTGCTTTCCTGCCCCAGTGCACATGCGCTGTTTTACTGGCATTGAGCATGTGCAAAGCTTGCACATGCTCAATTTCATTAAAACCTATCATACATACAAGGAAGAGAGAAGCAGAGCAGGCAGCATGACGGCGAATATTACTATAGGAAAGCTTCAACTGGTAGGGCTTCGGAACCCCCACCAGCCAAACCAGCAGACTTTAGGGGCCTGAACCCAAATTGGGGGGGCTAGGCCACCAAGGCCCCCTGTGGCTATGCCACTGCTATACCCTTCTCACTCCGAGAGCAAACTTCCTCCTCTCACACCAAAGACCACTCTGCACTCCAGGAGTTTTATTTAATGCAAAATAACTTTACTAGTAGAACTCCTTCAACTAGCAGGTAAACTCTTCAGAACTCTTTATGTACATTTGTCCACCCAAGACTGTTTGTGATAATCTTAGCCACTCCACTTCACTCTTTGAGTATTCCAAAACTGTACATATTTACACAGGCTCCTGTCCTTTACCCATCCTGTTGTGCCAGTAATAAATCCAAGGCTGCTTCTGTTACTCCTGATACCAATCTAGCACCTTCAAGCACAGACCCTTTAGGTTGTTGTCCTTCTAGTGATGCACCTTGTAGGGCTACACCCTGGCCTTGAACAGGCTTCCCCTGCTCTGGTTCCTGCTTCTAGGCTGGATTCCCCTTATCCACCTAAAGCTCTGTCCCCTCAGTTGCCACTTATAGGGGCAGCAACTACTCCTTTACTCAGCCTGCATTTATTTATTTCACTCCAGAATCCTCCCAGTACTCCCAAGGGTCCTGGTGGGAGGTACAGACAACCAAAGACCTCATGTACCTCACTTCAATCTTTTTGTTATTTCACAATTCCACACTTGTTGTCACTCACCACAGGGAACCACTTTATGTCTGCCAACCCCGCCCCCTGGGTAGGCCTCACAACCTCACTCTCCAGTCCACTGACCTCCCTCCCCACAGGGCCTCTGGAAAAATCTATCACTGCTGTCTTAGTAATACCCATATCATGAGGTATTACATCTTTGTTCTTAGAAAATGGCCACACAGACATCTGTGTAGTAGAGGATCAGCCTAGTGGTTAGTGCAGTGGACTATAAACCAGGGGACACAGGTTGTAAATCAAAGAACTCATGTTCAAATCCTCCTTCAACACTATTTGTTTTAAATTGTGAGCCCTCCAAGAACAGAAAAATACCTACTGAACCTGAATGCACACCAACAGCCCTCAGGCTTGCAAGTGTCTCATATGTTTATATATTTAGGTACAGTAGGTATTTTTCTGCTTCTGGCGGGCTAACAATTTAAAACAAATAAAGAGTTGAAGGAGGATTTGAACATGGGTTCTTTGATTTACAATACACTGCACTAGCCACTAGGCTACTCCTCAAACCCGCTTCCTGCTCTGTTAAGAATGGTTGTAATACCTAAAGCTGTCATAGAGCTTGGTATCCCTTTCCAGTTTCACTTTTAAGGGAGAGGGTGGGAGACAGCAACCACTGGGGGATTAAGGAGATGTCATGCCTTAATCCCTCCAGTGGACAGTTGCTCAATCAAAACACCTTTCTGAAAACTGGACATTCCCAAAACAGATCTAAATAAAGATGTCCTTATTTTTAGACTTGGACGTTTCTTCGGTAATCACTGTTGGATGTCCAGATTTCAGGCCCGCTCTAGTCCCTCCCAGAACACACCCAGAACATGCTCCCCTTGCTATTTTAGTGACCTGCCATGTTGGACATCCCTATTTGCCTTTGCACAATTGAGATTTGGACGGTTCAAGCACATGGATGTCCATTTTGGTCTTTTGAAACATCCATTCCATATGCTTTGAAAATGAACACCATAGTGTGTAAATGCAAGGGGGGCATATACATGGTTGGAGCATTGGTGGGTCATGGACAGAGCTCCCAGTTACATATATAACTTATGGAATACTGTAAGTCCCTCCTGCATTTACAACTCCCACAGTTAGACCATGTCTATGGCTGATGTAACTGTGGGCATTAAATGCTAAGCACCAATACTAGGTGCTGTTATAGGATAGATTCCTCTGAGTGCCCAAATGGAGGTGCCCAGTTGTAGATTTGCCCCCATAGTGAATTATTTTGGTCTGTAGATTAAGAAGTGAGTAAGGAAAAGCGTATGTTTACAAGCAGTGAAAGTGTAATATTCTTTTTAACAATGATTAAACACAAAAGGTGGGAATAATCACAAAGATGGACAAGGGTGATAACCCAGAGCCTTTATTCAAAATGGTGGATGGCACATTTTGTCTTGGCACTTTAGATATGGATTTCTGAACAATTTGCAGTCTCCTCAGAGCTGCTTATTATTGGTAATATCATATTGTCGTTGTTTGTCTGAGGATCCCTGAGGAAAGCACAATCATCAAAACATGGCCTACGTCAGGTCCAATATATTTTCTTGTTCTACATTGATTGTCCACCATTTTGAATAAAGGCTCTGGGTTATCATCCTGGTCCATCTTCTTTGTGGTCATTCCCACCTTTTGTGTTGTCTTGCCTTATCTGTGGGAGTGGACTGGTTCCTTTTTGGATTATTTTAAATCTATGCATGGTCAATGTGTTGACACTGATGGCAGCAAAACATTTTTCTATAGCATATTCGTCATTTAAAACAAAAATAATCCCAATTTTCTGTTTCTGTTGCAAACTTTAATCATTCCTGAATGGGTAATCGTATATTATGTTCTTTCTATTTAACTACTTCCATCATGAATCTAAACTGTGACACTCTTGTGCCGATCCCATCAGAGCCCCTTCAGGCATCACACTGATCCTATAATATGTAACTACATCACTTGCAAATGAAGAGTGAACTTGAGGAAAATGCTTATCAAAATCAGGGGCTGTGATGGTAACAAATGGCACTTACCTTTTATTTTAAAAAAAAGTGCTCTAATAATTGGAAAAATAAAACACACAAGAACAAAGATCTGGATATGACAGAAAAATGAATAAAGACACAAATTAGGCATGTTGATATTTTGAAGAATTTAGCTAACACGAGTGTTTTAATGGGTTAACACTGTATTAAGATTTTTACTTGTCAGACTCTATGTTCCCACCAGCTTAATACAGAGCTTGTTTCTCCCTTCAGCCACCTTATAGAATTGATTATGAATAAATTGTCCATTTTTCCCTGGGATGAATGTAAGTAGGACTTAGAAAAATTGTTGTTATGTAAGAAAGACAAAGGACATATCTATTACAGAGACCACAAAAGTATATTTTTATTTCACTCTTTCAATTAATTTGAATGTCGAACGCTGAAAAAAAAAGTAGTGTCATGATGAAAAGCTAAAGGCTTATCATTTCTGTGGCTCTGTATTCCCTTTAACCAAGTTTACTGTTTCTATGTTGTCTGTCTGTTTTGATTCCAAATATAATGAGCATTGGAACAGCTTGGTTAAAGGCATGATAATACACTTAGAGGGCTAAATTCTATAAATGGCACCAAATATTAGATGCCGGGATGATAGTTGCTTATTGAATAGCACTCAGCGTGAATTTGCAGTCCCAACTTTGGATGTGAGGAATATGCCTCCTGTAACCTGGTGTGAATTGTAAATCTTGTGAACGTCCCTTTACCCACCCATGCCCCGCCCCTGACCCACCTTTTACTAAGCAGCAGTAAGCCCAACGTGGGCTTAACGCTTGCTAATCTGGAACTACCGCCGTGCTACTACAGGGACTGTTTTTCCCGTGCCATGGCCCTTTTTACCGCAGCGGGTAAAATGCCCCCCAAAAATAGCCATGCGATAAGATAACCCTTACTGCATGGCCATGCGGCAGGGAGCACTTACTACCACCCATTGAGATGGTGGTAAGGGCTCCCACGGTAACCCAGCACACAGCGATGCCCGATTACCATCAGGTGTAGCACCGTGCTACAGAAAAACAATTTCCAGAGCACTGGAAATGGCGCATGCTCCAGCTGGAACTATTGCCGGCGGCTGCATTGGTCCGGCGGAAGTTCCGGATTAGCAAGTGGGTAAGCTCGTGTTGGACTTACCGCCGCTTTGTAAAAGACCCTCATATTGAGTAGCTCAAAAGGGGACATGTCCATGGGCATATTAGGGGCAGTCCAAAAAGTTGCATCCGTAGTTACAGAATACTGGCTTAGCACACCCAATCTGAGTGCCAGCATTTACACTTGGTTTCAGCGGGCGTAAGTGCCAGACTTGAAGTAAGTCTGGGTATGGGAATCAGTGCTAAACACAATTCTATAAAGGATGTGCGCCCTTTATAGAACTGCGCTCAGCGCTGATTTTTTTCCAACACCCTTTTTTGAGTTTTATTTCTAGAATCCAGCCCATATTGCATAAAAGTACGCATCGTGCATCAGTAGTGCAAACCGTTATACGTGTGCACCCCTGAGAATTTTAACAGCACCTGTTCTTTGCACGAAAAAGGTTCATAAAATTTCCCCTTAAAGTGTAAGCCAGGGGCTCTGAATATTTAAGCTGTGTTCGGTTTTGCAATGAATTAGTGATTTTTGGCAAAAACTTCTAAACTGAGACTGTGTAAAGCTGTTCTTATGTTTGTGCAAGATCATGGCCTCATCCATATATTTATACTGTTTGTATATTTTGAGGTCCTTATACTAAGCTGCAGTAAAAATAGGCCTTAGCGCACACTTACATGGGTTTTCTCATGCGCTAAGCCCATTTTTACCATAGCTATAAAAACCCAGATTTTCTATTTTTTTTTTCATTAATAGCCATGCACTAATGTTGCCATTAGCGTGCAGCCATTTTTAAAAATTACCACGGGAGCATTTATCACCTCTTATTTTGTAGGCAGCAAGGGCTCCTGCATTATCCATGCGCTAACCAGTTAACATAAAGTAATCACTGTTCCCTCTAAACTGAGCTGGAGTCCTCCACCTACAGTTCTGTCAGTGTGGGGGGGTGCTGTTTCACTATTGCATTTTCAATAGTGAGGGATAGGGAAGTTCTGCAGGACTCCAGGGAACCTTCCTGTCCCTAGTGATTGACAACACAACTTTGAAGCACCGCCCCCTACTGGCAGCACTGCAGTTGGAGGACTCCCGCTCAGCTTAGAGGGAACAGTGACAGTAATATAGATGCACTAACAAGATAGTGTAGGAACACCCACTCTCTGCCCCTGACATGCTTCCTCAAAAAATACAAAAAATGATTTAGTGCAGTTAGCGCGCACACATTCAAAAAGTACCATGTAATGCTGTAGCACATCCTGCAGTAGTCCATTTTTTGCTGTGCTAAGCATGCATTAGCACCTAACCCAGTTTAGTGAAAGGGCCCCTTTGTTAGCCACTCTTAAGGAGGTAATTCTATAACGTACCTATATAATTTAGGCACAAGCAGGTACAGCAGCCATAGAGCTCATGTAAGTGCTCGTGCCTAAATGTCAGAGATATGCACATACTTTGACGTAACACAGGGAATGTGAATTCTATCCATGCTCCACCCAGACTCCGCCTATAGGTACAGCTGCCTGTAAAATAAATGCTGTGTAAGATATGTACATATTTACAGAATAGTGCTTAGGTGAAATTTGGCATTTGCGCACATGTGTACACACATACATGTGTCTATGCTATTATTCTAATGATTTTATACACATACCCTCAGATCCTCTACATGGCACCCAGATTTGGGCGTACTACCGAGATGCACTTGTATCTTGGCCAGTGAGCCATTAAAAACAGTAACTGGATGCTAACAACCAATTATGGATGTTAATTGCCACCAATTGGGACTTGCACTATTTATAACACCGGGCCCCCAAATCCAATAGTATGCAATTCAGAAGGGGGTGTGGCCATGGGAGAGGCATGGGCGTGTCAGGGGTGTTCCAAAGAGTTGCACACGTTGTTACTGAATAATGGGTCAGTGTGCCCAACTTGGGCGCCAGCACTTCCACCAGGTTTCAACAGGTGAAAGTCTGGTGCACAAAGTGAAAGTAGAGGAATCAGCACTAAGCATGATTCTGTAAAGGGCATGCACTTTTAATAGAATCGCGCTTAGCACCGCTCTTTTCTGGCACCCATTTTTGATCGCCATTTATAGAATCCTTTATACCACAATTGATTTTCTTGGTATGTGATTGTTCTGTGTTGTTTCTAATTTGATGTAACCCCAGATGCCATTCTTACAAACATTACAGAGTTTCTCATCTGTAAAATTTTTCCCTCTTATAAACAACTGTGTACCTTGGGGTATTTGGCCCACTCTACAGTAACTGTACTACTTGTTCTAGGGTACCGGGCTCTGTCCCATGGAAAGTTACTTCTCTGTATAAGCTTTGGCACTCAACAGAATTTTGTTGGATAGAGATCAGTATGCATAGAAATAAGCAGATAGCCTGAAGCCACATCAGACCCAAATGTAATCTTTGACACAAGGGACAGCATGCAAGCTTTCAGATGGACCCATGGTTTGCAAGCATCAGACAACTGGCCAACCACTTGTTTGTTCCACATTTCTAGCAGTACTGCAAACAGCATGCTGCCAGCTTTTCCCAACTATACATTACCCAGATTGCTTGGTAATGGTCATTCCCATCACTAGAAACCAATTGAAAGCAGGAGCTGGAAAGAAGCAATTAAACTCAAGTATGCATTCCTTGGTTAATAAATGACACCGACCTGGAGTGCTAGAAGGGAATTCATCCTTGGTCGTTGCATCATTTATTAACCCTGAACTGGGTTTTCTGTGTTTGATATTTGGCTGTCCAAACAGAAAGACCCTCTGATGTAGACACTGTGCACCAAAACACGGCCTGTGATGGGTCCACAAATTAAAGATTTGTCCCTATTTTGAAGGCTTTTGCTGCTTTTTGGTCACTTTGTATAGTTTGTACTTTGACCCTCTCTGTGTTGCTGTGTGGAATAGCAAATAAGAAATTTGAATAATAGAAATGTAGGGGTTGATGTTCAATGCTGTTTAACCACATAGGAGCAGCTTCCACCTTGTTAAATAGCTCTGACTGGCTCCACACATAAGATTCAGTGGCACTTAACCAGATAGTGCAGCTCATGTCTGACTGTTGCAGCACTATCCAGTTACTGCCAGGGCGGTCTGGAGTCAAGCAAATCCAGCAGTCATTGCATTACACCAATATCTAGTGCTGGTACCTAGAAAACACATCCGGCAAACCAGACTGTATAAAAAGCCATCATAACTATACCCGATTAATGATCTAGGTACCAGCATTGAATATCAGTGGTACCCGAGGTTTGATAACAGGAGATGGTATGAGCCTATCTGGCCCATTATGTAGGCTGAAGCCAGTAGGCGAATCTTGTCACCCTATCCAATTTCATTGTTTTGGGTGAACCAAGATGGCAGGAGCTGCATTGGGATGAATTAAAACCTCCTTGGGTGGAGTGGGTGGAGACTGGCTTCAGCCTTGTGACATCACACCATCTCCTGTTATCAAACCTCCTAGGCGGTTCCCACATAGCTCCTAGGAACCACCAAATGACCCAGATATTAAATACTAGCACCTGGATATGGCCTAGCACTGAATATCTGGATGTAATTCTGCCTGTGGTGTTCAACGTTTTAAAAAACTGTTTGCTCCAGGGTGAATATCGACCGGGAAATAATACCTTTTCTGGACTCCCGAGAAAGACCACAAACTGCATTTTTCAAAGACTATCATGGCTTAAGTTGATTCTTAAATATGTTCTTAACACCTTAAAATGTACTTAGAGTATCTTTAAACATTTTTCTTTTGAATTAGTATGATCTTTAACTTATTGTACATTTAGCAATCCTTGTTTCCTTACGCAGCCAAACAAGAACAGAGATTGTTCCACTGTGACTGAGCTTCACAGGATTACTTTGTTAATCATTTACAATGAGAGATAAAAGCCACAAATGTCAAATGCTAAGAAATCAGGGTTTGTGGGGTGGAGCAGGGTGGGGGTGGGAGAGAAGGTAAATGTTGTATTACACTGTCGGGCTTTCTCTGCTCGGGCGAGATAAAGAACCGCTCACCTTCGGTTCTTTTAGGCCTGAAACATCGTTTCCTCTGTTAACCTGCAATAAAGGACAACTGAATAACATGTAAGTTCTGTTTTTATCATTTACTGGCTGGCTATCCTTGTGAGTGTGCTTCTTGAAGTTTATTTGAATTTTTTCCTTAGTAAAGAAAAATAGAATTTATGGCTTAGTCTGCTGACATCATTCAACTTTCCGTGGACTGCTTTTGCTCTGCAGCCGCAGGTGGAGGTAGTGGTCAGACAAACTCTAACTACGAGTTTCATTACTTGTATTATTTTAGACCTGCAAAGACAAAAATGGATAGTTTATATTTTCTTTGATCTAGAAGTTTGGCACATAAACCAATAAAAACAAAGATATTATGGCAGGATTAGTAAAATGACCATAACCTTTCTACCTAAACCTTCCTTTCCATGCTCCCTCCCCTTACCACACATGCAGAGGATAATCTAGCACTCTGTTCTCATAGAAGACAGGCCAGCTCTACCTACCACGATCCATTTGAAAATGTTTCCTTCTCAGAACATGGCTCATCATTTTCAACCATAAGGCATATTCTAATTCCGTTTCCAAATATTATGATTCTAATTTATCAGCATATCTCTTTAGCACAGAGTGACAGCAAATGCAGACCTGAGACACAAGGATTCATCCATTTTAAAAAGTATAAATAACCTTTATTGTGGCAACAAAGAGGCTAGGGCTCTTCAGCTTGGAAAAGAAATGGCTGAGGTGGGATATGATTGAGGTCTACAAAATCCTGAGTGGTATAAAACGGGTAAAAGTGAATCGATTGTTTATTCTTTTAAAAAAATATAAAGACTAGGGGACACTCAATGAAGTTACATGGAAATACTTTAAAAATGAATAGGAAGAAATATTTTTTCACTCAGCAAATAGTTAAGCTTTGGAACTTGTTACCAGAAGGTGTTGTAATAGCGGTTAGAATATCTGGGTTTAAAAAAACGTTTGGACAAGTTCCTGGAGGAAAAATCCATAGTCTGCTATTGAGATAGACATGGGGGAAGCCACTGCTGTCCCTAGGATCGGTAGCATGGAATGTTGCTACTATTTGGGATTCTGCCACGTACTTGTAAGCTGGATTAACCATTGTTGAAAGCAGGATACTGGGATGGATGGACCATTGGTCTGACTCAATATGGCTACTGTTTAAAAAAAAAAAAAAAGAGATTATTATCTAACTCTTGTCTACTAAATTCTTCCAAAGGAAAGTACTGCAGCTTTTCAGGAAAAGGTCAATAATATACAAAGGGGAACAAGTTCAACAACAGTAGCAGGCCTTAGACTAGTGTACTATTATAGAATTGATTTAAGATCAAGCCAACTGATTCCTATGATTATTTCAGTTTAGGTTTATATAAGATTTGATGAACTGCTGTGGGTCAGAGACATCTAAATGGTTTACGTGCTGAATATGAGCGTGTGCACACAATGTCATTACCTCTCTAGTTTCTCCTTCTAAGTTGGTGAAATAGCACTGAGGACTCATTATTGTACTTTAAAAAAATGTTTTTTCATGTCTTTACCCTTTTATATTTTATTTGTTTATTAAACTTTACCACATTTTTTAATAGATTTACTCAAGGCAGTGTGCAGCATATGTAAAGACGACAATTAATTTATCATTACCATGCAGTAAGCTAGTCATGTAATGATGCAATAAATAAATAAATTTACATTAAAGCACAGTGCAACATTCATATAATTAGAGATGTGCAATTTACAGTGTCAAAACTACACATTAAAACTTCTTATTAGATAGTAAAGGGGACAGATAAAGATGAGACTACCGTAGAACAGCTGAGTTCACCCCATGGTAGTGCTTTTCAGGCTGGAGAAAAGATGGCTGAGGGGAGATATGATAGAGGTCTATCAAATAATGAGTGGAGTGGATGTGAATCACTTATTTACTGTTTCCAAAAATACTAGGACTAGGGAGCACGCAATGAAGCTACAAAGTAGTAAATTTAAAACAAATCAGAGAAAATATTTCTTCACTCAACATGTAATTAAACACTGGAATTCGTTGCCACAGAATGTGGTAAAAGCAGTTAGCTTAGGTGGGTTTAAAAAAAGGTTTGGCTAGCTTCCTAAATGAAAAGTCCATAAGCCATTATTAAGATGGACTTGGTGAAAATCCACTGCTATTTTCTAGGGTAAGCAGCATAAAATGTATTGTACTGTTTTGGGATCTTGCCAGCTACTTGTAACCTGGATTGGCCACTATTCAAAACAGGATCCTGGGCTTGATGGACCTTTGGTCTGTCCCATCATGGCAACTCTTATGTTCTTATTTTCTTAAGCCAGGCTTTCACCTGCTTCACGAAATACAGGTAGTCTTGTGTTAGGCAAAGCTCTTCTTTGAGTGAGTTCTAAAGTTAACTACTGATTCTGGCATCAGAAACAGTGAAACGACTTCAAGGCCTAACATATCAGAAAGTGGAGTTGGCAACTAATTTTATAGAATGATAAAATAATAACTTTACACTCCATCTCAGCATCAAGGATATTAATGATTGCTGAATACTGTTAGAATCAACATGTAATTCAAGGATATAAGAGGTATGTGTGGTATCCTTCAGTTTTATTCAGAACTAGGACCTGTAGTCGCTAGGACAATAATCATACTATTCCTAATAGAGGTTGCATTTCTGAGTGCATATTTGGTTTCTTTGGTTGTCTAAAAATCTAAAGTGCCTTCAAATAACTTCAACAAGTAAGAGAAATTAATGTGATATAATCGATTGCGCACATTTGTAAGTTCTTGTGCATATACAGTATGTGTCTTAAGGATGAATAGGTCAAACAGACACATGAAGGTGCCTGAAAATCAGGAAAATGTGTTTCAAATGAACACAAATGAACTGCTGTTTGGAGAAGTAGCCCTAGTGGTTAGTGCAGTAGAGTGAGAACCTGGAGAACTGGGTTTGGATTCGTACTTACAGCTCCTTTTGACTCTGAGCAAGTCACTTAAGGGGGAAAGGGAAATGGAATTTGATATACTGCCTTATACGTGCAGGACGTCAGACTCACAGGAACAGAAGCCTGCGCAGCCGTGTTGCTGATCTGCAAGGCTTCTACATGGAATGTTGCTAGTGGAATAGCACAAAAGAAAGTGGAAAAGAAACCAACTTCAAGAGATCAGTCCAAACTCAGGGTAAGATGCTCCAATAAGTAATTTTATTTGGACCCTACACGGTCCGTGTTTCGGCTTTTAAAAAAGCCTTCATCAGGGGTCGATCAGTGAGTGCACAGTTGTATACTGATTAACAGTGGAGCATATGAATTGATCTCTCTAAATGCAAGGAAGAATACAGTCTTACACCAACAAATTGGAGCATCTTACCCTGAGTTTGGACTGATCTCTTGAAGTTGGTTTCTTTTCCACTTTTTTGTGCTGTTGAATTTTGTGGATATTGTGAACCCCTTTTTGCTTTGCGGCTAGTGGAATAGCAACATTCCATGTAGAATCTCAAATAGGGAAATGGGACTTGATATACTGCCTTTCTGGGGTTTTTGCAACTACATTCAAAGCGGTTTACATATATTCAGGTACTTATTTTGTACCAGGAGCAATGGAGGGTTAAGTGACTTACCCAGAGTCACAAGGAGCTGCAGTGGGAATCAAACTCAGTTCCCCAGGATCAAAGTCCACTGCACTAACCACTAGGCTACTCCTCCACTAGCAACATTCCATTTAGAAGCCTGCCCTTGCAGATCAGCAATGCGGCCGCGCAGGCTTCTGTTTCTGTGAGTCTGACGTCCTGCATACTAACTTATGGAACTTTCTAAGTCTAAGTGCTTTGAAAATGAGCCCCTTTGTCTCATTATTCCATGCTTATGTATATGTTCTTTATAATAGTCTCTATCGTTTTGCCTAGCACCAACATCAGGCTCACTGGGTCATCTCTGGAACCCTTTTTTAAAAAACTGGCATTACATTTACTACCCTCATATCTTCCAGCACCATGCTTGATTTTAAAGATAAATTTACATGTTACTAACAATAGCTCTGCAATTTCATTTTTTAGTTCCATCAGTACCTTACAGACTAACCAAAAGCTTATATCCCAATCTATGTCTACAAAATACCACTGGCCTCTGTACTGAATGTGTCAGGATGATGCGAACAAAGCAATGGTGAAGCAGGGCCAGAATTACTATATATATTAAATAAAAGAAAACAGACTAACCAAAAGCTTATATCCCAATCTATGTCTACAAAATACCACTGGCCTCTGTACTGAATGTGTCAGGATGATGCGAACAAAGCAATGGTGAAGCAGGGCCAGAATTACTATATATATTAAATAAAAGAAAACGTCCATCCCAGAGCAACATCATCATATACCAGTATAAAACCTGACAACCTCTTCTAATAGGGGAAAAATAGGATATCACTTTAGTAATTGCAGGCTTTCAAGAAGCATTTTCCCCTTTCACTATATTGTTGCTTAAAAGCTCTGAAATTAAGCAGACTGTCAATCAATACATCCCATACAATGAGTTGTAAGAAGGATATGATAATCCCCTCCTACACTAGTCTTAATTTTATCCCCGTACTTTAAAACTCAACTTTCAGCAGAGCTGAGACTTTCATTTTCAGCTTACCTTTTATATCTATTGCCTTTTTGTGAGGGTTTGGAAATTAATTGAGATCTGGAGCAAAAATACATCTCCTACCCAGTTATCTCCTTATGCTGCCTCTAACTGCTGCTGTGCTCTGCTGTGTATTTCCAGGCTTGCTCCACAGTTTCCCATATTAGATCTCCTCCAAAACTTTCTTGTGGTCCAATGCCTCTGATCACATCCATTCCCGGAAGTGATATCATTGGTAGTACTGTATATTTTCAAGCCCCTTAGTGTGCTCCATTGTGCACACCCTTCCAGACATAAGATATGTCTCACAAGTCGTTTCTACCTCCTGAGCTGCTTACTTTCTATTCTTTTTTCCACCATGTGCCTTGCTTAAGCTGTCTCCCCCATTGTGTATGGACACTGACCACTTCCACTCTTCCTTTGCCCAGGTGGCCACATGTAAGATGTCTTCTCACACTTCCTTTAAGCTCTTCCACTGCCCACGCCCATTAGTTTGCCCACTTTTGGGCTACTAAACTCATGCTTACTGAAAGGTAAACAATTTCTTTTGTGTGACCTTATCCATGCACATAAGATAGATATTCTCTGCCTCACAGAAACAGATGCCACCTACATCAATCAAGCAGCTCCCCCTGGGTATCAATACTATGTAATCATAATAACTGTTGCAGTGGAGAAGTTGCTTTAATTCGGAATGTAGCCAGAGACCTCAATTTTGGGGGACTGGCTTGAGCCCAAAGTAGGGGGGGCACATTTTACATTGCTTCCCCCACTGCTCTCCGCCCCCCCCCCATCACAACCCTACATACCTGGTCTGGCGTGGCTCCCAAGCCCCACCAGTGGAAGCCTTCCTCCAGCGCTGTTCACTGCCATGCCGTCTGCCTTGCTTCCCTCCACAGTGCACAAATGAGCATGCCGAAGCCTCTCTCATGCTCAATTCCACTAAAACCAAGCATGCACATGGGGTGGGGAAGCAAGGCAGGCAGTCTGGCAGCGAACAGCACTGGAGGAATGCTTCTGCTTGCAGGGCTTGGGGATCCCCACCAGCCAAATCAACAGATCTTGGGGGGCCCATGCCTCCAAGGCCCCCTGTGGCTATGCCACTGCCTTAATTTACTCCTCACACCTACAACTGGCACAGTTCTCAATGCTGTCTCAACCCTTTCTGGAATCTTTATACTTCAGACTACACATATTGCCTCCCTCTGACTTTCTTCTAATCTATCACCTGTCGTGCCCCCGCCCTCCCTTCTTCAC
This sequence comes from Microcaecilia unicolor, assembly GCF_901765095.1. Taxonomy (NCBI): domain Eukaryota; kingdom Metazoa; phylum Chordata; class Amphibia; order Gymnophiona; family Siphonopidae; genus Microcaecilia; species Microcaecilia unicolor. Next base: position 46,985,588 of record NC_044036.1, read on the forward strand.
AATCATTCCAAGTCCTCCAGAACCTGCTTAGTGACCATTGTGTTAACTTCTCACACCCAATTATATTGGGTGACTTTAATGATCACTTTGATGATCCAACCTCTTCCCTTGCACATGATTTCTCCTCCCTCAAAATGGATTTGAACCTTACACAGTATTTTGTAGACGCTACCCACACAGGCAGTCACTACTGCCTCAAAATCTTTCAATTTGTTCTGACTTTTGCCTTTGCCTTGAACTGATCACTTTTTAGTTTCTTTTACATATACAACTATAAGTACATGAGTACATAAGTAATGCCACACTGGGAAAAGACCAAGGGTCCATCGAGCCCAGCATCCTGTCCACGACAGCGGCCAATCCAGGCCAAGGGCACCTGGCAAGCTTCCCAAATGTACAAACATTCTATACATGTTATTCCTGGAATTGTGGATTTTTCCCAAGTCCATTTAGTAGTGGTTTATGGACTTGTCCTTTAGGAAACCGTCTAACCCCTTTTTAAACTCTGCTAAGCTAATCACCTTCACCACGTTCTCCGGCAACAAATTCTAGAGTTTAATTACGCGTTGGGTGAAGAAACATTTTCTCCAATTTGTTTTAAATTTACTACTCTGTAGTTTCATCGCATGCCCCCTAGTCCTAGTATTTTTGGAAAGCGTGAACAGACGCTTCACACCCACCTGTTCCATTCCACTCATTATTTTATATACCTCTATCATGTCTCCCCTCAGCCATCTCTTCTCCATTTAGGGATCTTAGTAAAATTACATAAGTACATAAGTATTGCCATACTGGGACAGACCGAAGGTCCATCAAGCCCAGCATCCTGTTTCCAAGAGTGGCTAATCCAGGTCACAAGTACCTGTCAAGATCCCAAAACAGTACAAAACATTTTATGCTGCTTATTCTAGAAATAAGCAGTGGATTTCCCCAAGTCCATTTTAATAATGGTCTATGGACTTTTCCTTTAGGAACCGAGCCAAACCTTTTTAAACCCTGCTAAGCTAACTGCTTTTACTGCATTCTCTGGCAATGAATTCCAGAGTTTAATTACATGTTGAGTGAAGAAATATTTTCTCTGATTCATTTTAAATTTACTACTTTGTAGCTTCATTGCGGGTCCCCTATTCCTAGTATTTTTGGAAAGAGTAAACAAGTGTTTCATGTCTATCCATTCCACTCCACTCATTATTTTATAGACCTCTAGCATATCTCCCCTCAGCCTCTTTTCTCCAAACTGAAGAGCCCTAGTCACTTTATCCTTTCCTCATAGGGAAGTCATCCCATTCTCTTTATCATTTTCATCGCCCTTCTCTGTACCTTTTCTAATTCCACTATATCTTTTTTGAGATGTGGTGACCAGAATTGAACGCAATATTCAAGGTGCGGTCGCACCATGCAGCGATACAAAGGCATTATAATGTCCTCATTTTTGTTTTCCATTCCTTTCCTAATAATACCTAACATTCTATTTGCTTTCTTAGCCACTGCTGCACACTGAGCAGTTCTTGCTTCACTCAGAACTAGATATTAGTAAATTTTCTGCACTCCCTGTTGATCACCAGGTTGAACAGTGGAATACTTCTCTTGCGTTTAATACTATTGCTCCTGTTGTAACACAGCCTTCTACTTTTGTATGTAGACCCTCTGATCCCTGGTTTTTATCAGCCCCTCATCATTTAAAATGACAATTCAGACAGGTATAGCATAGATGGAGATGTCTGCATACCTCTGTCTTTCTGCCCATAAAGCCACTCCTCAGTCCAATAAAACAGCTCTTCTGATGGCCAAAAAGAATTTCTTTACTAAAAAGAAAATCATTATTTCTCTCACATTTCCTGACACCCTATTTACCCCCTAAATCACTTAGATAAGCAAATCAGAACCTTTTAATTGTTCCTTTCTTTCAAGTAATTGTCTATGATAATATTCGCTGCTCAGTTTTTTCTGTCCAGGGTCCTGAATTGTGGAACATGATGCTCCAACATAGACTACAAGATTTCCTTCCACATTTCAACATTGCAAGACATATCTTAAAACCTCTCTCTTTATGGATATATTTCACTAACTTGTTCTCTTACACCTGACACAGACACTGGCCTGCCTACACAGTTACCCTCCCTATCTGTACCCCCCATCCTCGCTTTCCTATGTGTATTGTATTTCTCCCCCTTCTATTCATCTTTTTTATCAGTTTCTGCTTTGCTCTATTGTAGCCTGAAAGCTGCTCAGATGGCCTGTCTGATGGGTGGGGTAGAAAATTTAAATAAACTTGGAAATTTCCAATGATGAGATGATCCTTGAATTATCAGCAGCAAATAACTGGATAGTGCCACTGAAAATCCAGAGGAACCAATGCAGCACTATCCAGCTAGTGCAAGTATTGGCAACCTGTGGCATGCCAAGAGGTTTTGTGTGACACGTAGGGTTGGTGTTGCTGGCAGAGATGCCCATTCCATAGCAGCCAAAGATGTTCTCTACCTGTGTTTCCTTTGTCATCTGAGCAGTGGGGAAATTGGTGGCATGCCTCCAGCCACTGATGCCGGACCCCCAAGCAGGTTCAGTTCATGAACTGAGCATATGCAGGGAGTGCCAGTATCAGCAGCTAGAAGTGCACCACAGATGACATGGGGAACCTGGGTAGAGAAGGAAACAGTGGATACAAAAAAATCCTCTCTCAAGTGGTGTCTTCTTAAACAAGTTCTTTATTGCAAAACAATTAAAACAACGACCCGACACGAATCGTGTTTCGACCGTATAGGCCTGCGTCAGGGGTCTATAAATAAACATAAATACAAATCAATAAACGAACATTTAGATTTCATGTATAACACACTTAAATAAAAACATAAAAATGATGATATAAATATACATGCATATATATGTATATTTCTATGCATGTATATTTATATCATCATTTTTATGGTTTTTGATACATATATATGTTTTTATTTAAGTGTGTTATACATGAAATCTAAATGTTCGTTTATTGATTTGTATTTATGTTTATTTATAGACCCCTGACGCAGGCCTATACAGCCGAAACACGATTTGTGTCGGGTCGTTGTTTTAATTGTTTTGCAATAAAGAACTTGTTTAAGAAGACACCACTTGAGAGAGGATTTTTTTGTATCCACTGTTTCCTTTGCTTCGTTGTTCTTCTGTGGAGAGAACACCTTCTGTGTGTGTTGGCGAACCTGGGTAGAGAACATCTTCGGCTGACAGGGCTTAAGCATCCCTGCCAGCCAAGGTGTTAATTTTAATGCAGCAGAAGCCGTGGTGGAGTGGAGCGATCAGAGAGAGGAAGTGCATGGCAGCAAATGATGATAATGGCAATGGGATTTGATATATCACCTTTTCGTGGTACAATCAAAGCAGTTTACACTTATTACATACAGTTGTTCATTGAATCTGGAAAAAAATGACATGCAGTGTACAATGGGCTGCCAACTCCTGGGGTAGTATCAGGGCAGTCCAGGGGTGACTTAGGAGTTTCATGGGCACCTCAGATATTCACAGTGGCACCTGGATAACTATTTGGTTAATTTAGTACAACAAAAAGATGAATATCTACAACAGAGCCATATGAAAGATTTTCCAAAAAATTACCAAACAAAAGATAGTTCTCCTTTGTAATAGAAATTTCACTTTGAATAGCACAAACTACCAATAAATATCTCAACTGTAAATGATAAAATATGAAGATAATGTGATTGGTGTTGAGGGCTTTCAGTTCATAAACAATGGTGCTCAACCAGAGGTAGTGGGGAGCATACCTACATGAATATTGCCTTAATTTAGGTTAAAAATCAGCGTGCATCATTAAGAGGGGATGTTATTAACATGGGATGCTGTTAAGTCAGGTTATTTTAGCACAGGGTCTCATTGCATAAAATGGGACACTGTGCTAAAGTAACCCAACAACAGTAGCCTACATTGATAAATTCCCTCCTTAACCCCCTAACACATGGTGAATTTCAGTGCCTCACTAGTTGTCATTATATAGCACAGAGACTTATTGCTATTTAGTGTACTTTTTGATTGCAAGTTAAAACTAATATAAGGACCAAATAGACTGTCAGGATACGCTAATGTTCTGATTGAATAAAGGTGTTTTTAAATATCACACAACTCACTGATATTCACCATGTGTAGGGGGGGGGCCAAATGATGTATAGTGAGCACTAATGATTAGCCTAAACTAAGACAGTATTCATGTATATTTGCTCCCCAATACTGTTGGTTGAGCAAAATGGTACATAAGTAATGCCACACTGGGAAAAGACCAAGAGTCCATCAAGCCCAACAACCTGTCCATGACAGCGGCCAATCCAGGCCAAGGGCACCTGGCAAGTTTCCCAAACGTACAAACATTCTATACATGTTATTCCTGGAATTGTGGATTTTTCCCAAGTCCATTTAGTAGTGGTTTATGGACTTGTCCTTTAGGAAACCGTCTAACCCCTTTTTAAACTCTGCTAAGCTAATCGCCTTCACTACGTTCTCCGGTAACGAATTGCAGAGTTTAATTACGCGTTGGGTGAAGAAAACTTTTCTCTGATTTGTTTTAAATTTACTACACTGTAGTTTCATCGCATGCCCCCAGTCCTAGTATTTTTGGAAAGCGTGAACAGACGCTTCACATCCACCTGTTCCACTCCACTCATTATTTTATATACCTCTATCATGTATCTCCTCAGCCGTCTCTTCTCCAAGCTGAAAAGCCCTAGCCTCCTTAGTCTTTCTTCATAGGGAAGTCGTCCCATCCCCGCTATCATTTTAGTCGCCCTTCGCTGCACCTTTTTCCAATTCTACTATATCTTTCTTGAGATGCGGCGACCAGAATTGAACACAGTACTCAAGGTGCGGTCGCACCATGGAGCAATACAACGGCATTATAACATCCTCACGCCTGTTTTCCATACCTTTCCTAATAATACCCAACATTCTATTCGCTTTCCTAGCCGCAGCAGCACACTGATCAGAAGGTTTCAGTGTATTATCGACGACGACACCCAGATCCCTTTCTTGGTCCGTAACTCCTAACGTGGAACCTTGCATGATGTAGCTATAATTCGGGTTCTTTTTTCCCACATGCATCACCTTGCACTTGCTCACATTAAACGTCATCTGCCATTTAGCCGCCCAGTCTCCCAGTCTCGTAAGGTCCTTCTGTAATTTTTCACAATCCTGTCACGAGTTAACGACTTTGAATAACTTTGTGTCATCAGCAAATTTAATTACGTCGCTAGTTACTCTCATCTCTAAATCATTTATAAATATATTAAAAAGCAGCAGTTCTAGCACAGACCCCTGAGGAACCCCACTAACTACCCTTCTCCATTGTGAATACTGCCCATTTAACCCCACTCTCTGTTTCCTATCCTTCAACCAGTTTTTAATCCACAATAGGACATTTCTTCCTATCCCATGACCCTCCAATTTCCTCTGTAGCCTTTCATGAGGTACCTTGTCAAACGCCTTTTGAAAATCCAGCTACACAATATCAACCGGCTCCCCTTTGTCCACATGTTTGTTTACTCCTTCAAAGAATTGAAGTAAATTGGTCAGGCAAGATTTCCCCACACAAAAGCCGTGCTGACTTGGTCTCAGTAATCCATGTCTCCATTTACAATGCCACTCTCTCCTCTGCTCTGGACACCCTTGCACCATCCATCTCCCGTCCCACAAGGCGCACTAATCCCCAGCCCTGGATGACCCTTGCACCCGTTACCTTCGCTCCTGCACCCGATTGGCTGAACACCTCTGGAGAAAATCTCGCACCCATACTGATTTCATTCATTACAAATTCATGCTATCCTTCTTCCAGTCCTACCTATTCCTCGCCAAACAGGACTATTACACCCAATTGACGTCGCTGGAGGGGGTGCTGTGCGCCGGTCGGCTTCCTTCGTTTCCGTGCTCCCTCTGCCCCGGAACAGGTTACTTCCTGTTCCGGGGCAGGGGGAGCGTGGAGGCGAGGGAGGCTGGCCGGCACGTGGCACCCCTCCCAGCGGTGTGCACCCGGGGCAGACCGCCCCCACCGCCCCCCCCCCCCCCGGTACGCCACTGACTGATTTCACCATGTATTTGTATTTATTTTAATAGTTCATTGTAAGCTGCTTTGAGGCTGCAAACCTGTGGCAAAAGGCGGGATATAAATTACCTAAAATAAATAAATTCCCTCAGCTCTAACCTTCGTCGTCTCTTCGCCACCCTTAACTCTCTCCTCAAAGTGCCCTCCGCTCCCACCCCCACCCCCCCTCACTCTCTCCTCAATCACTGGCTGACTACTTCCGCGACAAGGTGCAGAAAATCAGCCTCGAATTCACCACCAAACCTTCTCCTCCTCTTCACCCTATAACCCACTCCCTCAACCAACCAACCCAGGCCTCCTTCTCCTCGTTTCCTGATATCACCGAAGAGGAAACCGCCCATCTTCTTTCCTCCTCGAAATGCACCACCTGTTCCTCTGATTCCATCCCCACCAACTTACTAAACACCATCTCTCCTACTGACACCCCCCCCCCATCTGTCATATCCTCAACCTCTCTCGCTCCACTGCAACTGTCCCTGACACCTGCAAGCATGTTGTACTCACACCACTCCTCAAAAAACCATCACTTGACCCTACCTGTCCCTCCAACTACCGCCCCATTTCCCTCCTACCCTTCCTCTCCAAGTTACTTGAACGCGCCGTTCACAGCCGTTGCCTTGATTTTCTCTCCTCTCATGCCATCCTCGATCCACTTCAATCCGGCTTTCGCCCCTTACACTCTACAGAAACGGCGCTATCTAAAGTCTGCAATGATCTCTTCCTTGCCAAATCCAAAGGCCACTATTCCATCCTCATCCTCCTCGACCTATCCGCCGCTTTTGACACTGTCAATCACAATTTACTTCTTGCCACACTGTCCTCATTTGGGTTCCAGGGCTCTGTCCTCTCCTTGTAGCGCTATAGAAATGCTAAATAGTAGTAATAGTAGTAGTAGTTCTCCTCTTCTCTCTCCCACCGTACCTTCAGAGTACATTCTCATGGTTCTTCCTCCACCCCCATCCCGCTCTCTGTTGGAGTTCCTCAGGGATCTGTCCTTGGACCCCTGCTTTTTTCAATCTACACCTCTTCCCTGGGCTCCCTGATCTCATCCCATGGCTTCCAATATCATCTTTATGCTGACGACACCCAGCTTTATCTCTCCACACCAGACATCACTGCGGAAACCCAGGACAAAGTATCGGCCTGCCTATCCGATATTGCTGCCTGGATGTCCAACCGCCACCTGAAACTGAACATGGCCAAGACCGAGCTTCTTGTCTTCCCAGCCAAACCCACTTCTCCTCTCCCGCTACTCTCTATCTCAGTTGACAACACCCTCATCCTCCCCGTCTCATCTGCCCGCAACCTCGGAGTCATCTTCGACTCCTCCCTCTCATTCTCTGCGCATATCCAGCAGATAGCCAAGACCTGTCGCTTCTTCCTCTATAACATCAGCAAAATTCGCCCTTTCCTCTCTGAGCACACCACCCATACTCTCATCCACTCTCTCATGACCTCTCGCCTTGACTACTGCAACCTACTCCTCACTGGCCTCCCACTTAGCCATCTATCCCCCCTTCAATCCGTTCAGAACTCTGCTGCATGTCTTATCTTCCGCCTGGACCAATATATCACCCCTCTCCTCAAGTCACTTCACTGGCTTCCGATCAGGTACCGCATACAGTTCAAGTTTCTCCTGCTAACCTTCAAATGCACCCAATCTGGGAGACTGGCCAATCTGCAGCCCCTCCTTACCTCTCTACCCTCATCTCCCCTTACGTTCCTACCCATAACCTCCACTCTCAAGACAAATCACTCCTTTCAGTACCCTTCTCCACCACCGCCAACTCCAGGCTCCGCCCTTTCTGCCTCGCCTCACCCCATGCTTGGAATAAACTCCCTGAGCCCATACGCCAGGCCACCTCCCTGCCCATCTTCAAATCCTTGCTCAAAGCCCACCTCTTCAATGTCGCCTTTGGCACCTAACCACTATACAACTATTCAGGAAATCTAGACTGCCCCAACTTGACATTTTGTCCTTTAGATTGTAAGCTCCTTTGAGCAGGGACTGTCCTTCTTTGTTAAACTGTACAGCGCTGTGTAACCCTAGTAGCGCTCTAGAAATGTTAAGTAGTAGTAGTCCTCGGATGTGCTCTATAATTTTGTTTTTGATAATAGCCTCTACTATTTTCCCCGGCACTGACATCAGACTCACCGGTCTATAATTTCCCAGATCTCCCCTGGAACCTTTTTTAAAAATCGGCGTTACATTGGCCACCCTCCAATCTTCCGGTACCACGCTCGATTTTAAGGATAAATTGCATATTACTAACAGTAGCTCCGCAAGCTCATTTTTCAGTTCTATCAGTACTCTAGGATGAATACCATCCGGTCCAGGAGATTTGCTACTCTTCAGTTTGCTGAAGTGCCCCATTACGTCCTCCAGGTTTACCGTGAAGTCAGTAAGTTTCTCCGACTCGTCCGCTTGAAATACCATTTCCGACACTGGTATCCCACCCAAATCTTCCTCGGTGAAGACCGAAGCAAAGAATTCATTCAATCTCTCCGCTACGTCTTTATCTTCCTTGATCGCCCCTTTTACCCCTCGGTCATCCAGCGGCCCAACCGATTCTTTTGCTGGCTTCCTGCTTTTAATATACCGAAAAAATGTTTTGCTATGTTTTTTTGCCTCTAATGCTATCTCTTTTTCGTAATCCCTCTTGGCCTTCTTTATCTGCGCCTTGCATTTGCTTTGACACTCCTTATGCTGCTTCTAAGTTCTTATTTTATGCAGTAAACAAAGGTGCTTAGAAATACATTTATCCAATGCCTCTACCGGGACCTCTAATATTAAAAAAGACTCCAATACAAAACCTAATATTTTAAGAATTTCCATTAAAGGAATAGGTTTTCCAGCAATCAATGGACAGAGGGCACAGAATCAGTCATAGCACCAATCCTTAACAATTTTATCGTCCAATTTTCCACCAGTGAAAAAGAGGTATTTAAAAAATCAAAAGCAGTGGCTAAAGTATCTTGAACTGGAATACTTAAAAGAGTGTCATTCTCCTAAGAAAACTTAGAAGTACCAAGATCGGATAAATCAGATCCCGAGATACATAGACAGACATTTCAATGTATTGGCAGCAGAGCTCGTATTAGACATGCTGAGGCCCAGTGCAGGAATTTAGCAGAAGCCTCTAAAGCCACATTGGCAGATTGTTCTTTCTTCTACTTTGAGCAACGTTGGGGCACCCCGTGGCATGAGGACCCGGGGTATTGTCCTGTTTGCATATCCATAATGCCAGCCTTGATTGACAATGATGGCAACCTTTGTGGAAGGCCACAATCTAACAGCCAGGAGCAGGAGGTTCCTGTTCCATTCAACTTGATATGTTCCATTAAAAAGGAATTTAAAAAAACAATTCCGTACATGACCATCAATCTCTACATTACTCAGCAGGGTCAATTAAAAGTAGTAGATAAATTGAGCTGTATCACAATTGCTTGCTTACCCCCGTCTAAAAACGTTGCACATTATGTTCAAGGGTAGCAAGCAACATCTCTTTGCTGAACAGGGTACAGAAGCTGACTGCATTGAATGCAATAAATCATGGCTATTCAAATATCACTTCAATTGGGTAGCAACTATAACTTCCAGAACTTTCAGCAAAATGGCAATATATGTAATCTGTCAATACTTACTGTACTGAATGTAATTGACCTTGAGCTACTACTGGAAAAGGTATGAACTAAATCCAAATAATAATGGATCGTTACTATCAGGTTTCAAGCCTAAAGGAGACAATACAATCTGTCCATCCAATTGTGGAAATGTGTCCTCTGATAAAACTTAAGCTATTAAATTGGCCAGTCACAAAACTCTACTTGAAGGGAGATCAGGCAGTAGAGTTGCTGGACAAGATGTCTTTGAAAATTTTCTATAAACGCTGTGGATTTCAACTAGTGATAGAGAGGAAAACTGAATCTAAAAATGGTCTGATATTATTCCACCTGCTATTCATCCCATTCTATATTCTGCAGTCTCTTTGATTATAAGAAGCATTCACTGCATTGGTAGATGGTAAATTTTAAAAATATATAGCAATAAAAAAAAGATGAAGCATACAAATGATTCATAAGTCTCATTAACCTGCCTCACCCATCCGAAGTATCATGAGTGTTACTGCTATTGGGCAAATCAGTATCCATGGAAACCTTGCAATGATGTCAGAGCAATGTCAAAGCTATGTCTGCATAATATTGTTTTTTTTAGATAGAATTGAAACACTGTCTCCTTGTATGTAGGATATTTACAAATGCTAAGTTAAGGATGTGCCAGTATAACTTAACTGAGTGCCCTTGTGACTTTATTTTGGAGTCTAATTGATCACTGTTGTCAGAAACCTGTCTGGTGAATGGTGCCAGATGAGTTTGTGTTTCATAAGGACTGGGAAATTCAATGCATTGGGATAGGCATGCAGAACCTATCAACTTTAAATACCTGGCTACAAGTAGACTGTCAGGTCCCCTGTGTGAACTAAGTTTGTGGTTTAATGTAGTGTACTAGCAGGTTGCCACATAATAAACCATCATAAATGGTACTATTTGGATGCAGTCAGAAACACTACAATCATGCACACCAAAAAAAAACTAAAGAGAAAAATTTTAATAGTGTGCCAAAGCAAAATATAAACTTCAATGGGATTGATCATCTCCAAACACACAGTTTTGTTTGGTGCTTGTCCCAAGTCAACTTTTTCATCAAAAATGCTTGATAAATTGATCCACGGTCCTTTATGAAAACCAGATTGAATCACTGCTGTACAAGTTCATTTTTGAATAAGGGTCATATCAGTAGAATAGTCTGCTTTATCGGATTAGCCGTGAACTAGACAAAACCCCACCGTTATTGCGATTTGTTTTCCTTGCTGTTTCTGTTGTTATATTTTACATTTATTTTGTTTCTTTTTGCTGGCTTCTGAAAAAATAGTGGAATTTAATGAAAGTCAAACAAATGCATTAATTTTTGTGGAGAAAACCCATCAGAATAAAGAACCTGCAGTTGCCTCTGCACTACATGGAGGGGGGGGAGGGATTTGTATCTGTACCATTTACAAGATGCAACCTAGTGCTGCACAACATAAGCTAATATGATCCCCTAATGTTCACTTATGGCTTACCATTGCAATATCACACTCTAGTCAACTGTATTGCTGAAGTATTTACATGGGAGAACACTGGAAGTTCTATATTCTAAATGATCACTTATACAGTGAAATACAATGAATTGGCATAAATATTATGTTATTGCACTTTGATTCTCAAACATGCTCAGTAGCAATAATAACCTCAAGGTTATGTATTTCCTATCCCCTCGATATTCAAAAACATTTACCTGGCCAGGATTGGCACCTGGCCGGTGAAATGCCTCATAACCAGCTATCCACAAATTTTCAGTGGGACATGACCAGCCATGAACTGGTGAAAATTCACCGTTAGCAGCTAGCTGGTTATATTGTGTGATATGTAAGTTTTGCAGCCATATTTGGCTACGTGAATACTAGGCCTATCTTCGGCTGGTTCACATTGAACCGGCCAGTGCTGAATATTGGCTCGGCTGGTTAAGTTTGAACCGGCCCAAAATAAACCGGATATCCGATGCCGGTCACTGGAAATTGCTTGGTATTGCATATCCGAGCTCAGCGCCGACCATGAGAATTAGCCGGGCTAACTCCCGCAGTCTGAATATCGGGCCTTATATGTCAATGGCCAGTTTGTACTATAGGCATAGGGTGGCCTCTTCTATTCAGTAATTAGCTGCTAACAAATATCTCCAGCCAGCCTATATGGCTTCTTCTATTCCAGGTTCATGGTTCAGGCTGAGAAGGAATTCACTCATTTCCAATGGGAATAATTTAATAAGCAGTATTCCTTAGTAAATAAACTACCTCAGCAACATCTGGCCTAAATGATAGTGTTGTTAATGTGTGTGAAGTTGCTGTAGAGCTACCAAAATGGGAGGTACCGTGGGACTATGGGAACTCCATTCCTCAAGAGATATCTGTAACTGAAAGAACGAACCAGAACAGTTAAGATGTGAATGCTACTTCACCACCATCTTGTCTGTTTAATGGCTGCCACATTCCCTAACACAGTTTCACATTTCTATTTCTGTCCTCTTTATGTGTTACAGGCAAATGGACACAGTTTTGTACATATGGAGCATGAGAAGGCTGTTTCACTGCTGAAGAGTTTCCACAACACAGTAGATCTAGTTATTCAACGTGAGCTTACTGTCTGAATATTTTTTTATAAATAGTGAAGATATGTCTAGACAGATATAATGTTCAAAAATTTATATATAGGAATGTTGCCAATTGCTGGACCAATGGCAAAGATTAGTGCCAAATGTATTATATCCCATATGTTAGAACTGATCATCTTTACACATGTTAACTATATAAATATGATGTTCATGTGGTTATGTATTAGTTTTAATTGTCAGCCTGAGGCTGTGCATTGGTGCAGTTTTTTAAATTAAATTAGTGTCCTCTCAAAGTGGATTTAATATAATTACAGAGCACGGAAGCACATACAAGCTCTTTAGAAACTCTGCTCGCCATAAAAACACTGCCTCAAAATTGTATATGCCTTTTATATAGAAGATAATAAATATGTGGAATTATAATTCCCATAGAATATTTCTATTACAAGTCCTATGTTGACTTATATACAGAAAGATTACAGAACAAAATATTTTCTTAGCGAACCACCTCTGATTGATAAAGAAAGTATATATAAAAATTGTAAATGTACTATGTTAAAGCCCTTTTTATTAAAAAAAAATAGAAAAGAAATAGCTACATATGCCTTATGGAAGTAACTATATATACATATATATTTGTTTCCATAAACAATCTTCAACAAATAAAACATTTTAATCGAATGCCTTTGGCAGATCAGCTGTAGGCAAGACATCAGCAGAAAAATAAATGGATAATTATGATGTTCATGTAAAATACAGTGGCTGGCAAGGAAACTAATGCTTTTTTTCCCATTCTGAATTTTATGTTTATTGGGAAACTTAGGCCTATCCTTCAATCACGTCTTAATGTCTTTCTCTCTTATGTGTTACGACTGTAATTTTTAAAAAATGTTTTTGAATGCATTTTCTAGTCTGGGAAGGCATTGTTATCGATGAGAGGTGAATTGATGTCTTCTCTACCAGAATGGTGATACAAGTGGACATTCATAATCAGTTCTTAATAGCCTTTATTAAATTTACAGTATTTCATTAATGCACAAATCTTCAGACAAGGTCATGTAAAACGATATAATATATATAGGAATGGGCTGTTTGTGGCAAAATGCCATTCGCCAATAATAATGCACCCTCTTCTTAAAGAGTGCTCATCATTTGAAAAGAGGGCGCAATGGTTTGCTCATGCACACACTATTGGGAAAAAGAGTGCTCACTTTTTAAAATAAGTACCCTCTTTCAGTGCGTCCTCTTTCCACATACCTCCGGATTCTGTATATCACTTCCAAGCTTCCGCGACCAACTTTGTTCGCAGGCGTGCAAATAAATTGACTAATGAGCTGAGAAACATCAATAATTGGGTGCTAACAACCAAGTATTGATGTTAATTGGCAGTCTTAAAAATTTGCAAGCGCATTTCGCTGCGTACTATTCTGTTACGCGCAGCACCTAACTTCAATTGCGCATCTCTAAAAAGGAGGCATGGCCAGGGGGGATCTCAGGAGTGTTCCAAAAAGTTGCATGTGGATTTACAGAATTCACCCGAAGTGCACCGCCACTCACAGCTGCTTTTAGCAGGTATAAATACAGTGCCCAAAAGTTAGGTACAGAATCCGTGCTGAATGCTATTCGATAAAGGGCCCGCTCTCTTTATAGAATAGCTCTTAGCGTTCAATTTTGTTCAACGCTTAATTTTTGATATTGTTTATTGAATTCCTTTCATTATATGCACCCCTTACAAAGAGGGCACATTCTTGACAATACATGTTCTGGAATGAAAAAAATCCCAGGAAAAAATGACAAGAAAAGTTTTTGGCTTCCCATTCCTAAATTTACATACAAACCACGGTCCTGTTTGCAATATATTTTTCAATAAGAGGACATCAGCATAAATCTGCTCTCTCCGATTACCTGTCTCTCAATTTACCTTTCAAATGAACCTTTCCTCTATCTTTCTAACTTTTGACCTTCTAATTTTCTCTGTCTTAAATTCCCTGATAAGTGTCAAGGCCCACATCTGAATGATATTTTGTACACTGAGGGCAGGCAATAGGCAAATAGTTCTACAAATACATTTTTATGTTATTAGTCATGGATTACACACTCATTTTTAAAGTCTGTTTATTTTCTATCATTTATTTATGTTGTCATTTTCAGTTAAGGACTCTGAGCTACAGGTTTAAGGGCCAAACGTATACTAAAATAACATTTTTCAGATAGTTAGGCTGCTTGAAATGTTCTTTTGTGGTTTGATAAATATAGTAAACTTATTTGTGAAGCAGAGTGGACACAACCCAGACAAAAACCTCAGACCATGTAAGAGTCAGGTGTGCAAAGGGGTTTCTCCCATTTTTGTGCTTATAGGAAAATCACTCAGGATCTCTGACCTATGAAATTTTAACTGTCCTAAGCTAGAATTCTGTCAGTTGATGGGTTTTGCCCATGAAAATTCTTTGAGTAGTTGGAGATTTGCATAGGAGTTTTCAAGCACATTTTGGAAATTTGGGGGATAGATTCACTCTAGTTTGCTTACAATTGCCTTTAAGATGAAATTTGCATGGTTTTTCGGTGCTGAAACGGGGCAGGTGAGCCATTATTAGAAGTGGGCTATTATTAGAAACAATATGGTAACTTTTTAAATAGTTTTTATTCATGATGGGCCTAATATTCAGTGGGGCTTATCCAGGCAGGAGCAGCTCACCAAGGCCCTGCACAAATTTTCAGGAGCATTATCTGGACACTGTCACTCAGAATCCAAATAGACAGCTTAGGCACTATCCAGGAAGTGGCAGGGTGGTCTGGGGACAGAGCTGGATTTTATCTGGGAATCAGTGCTGGATCTCGGATAATTATCCAGTTAATTTGGATAGACTTTTCGTTGTCCTATGTTAACCACATAGCTATCCATGTTACAGCACTGAAGCTCAACAATACCTGGATAATGATACTGGGGCTGTCTATACCCAGATTTTCAGCACCACTCTCCGCATCGGGGCTGGGGCTGAAAATCCAGTATCTCATTAAGGGCTTCTTTTACATACCCGGGCTAGTGATTCCTGTGTGGCAAATAAGAGGAAGCCCATAGGAATTGAATGAGCTTCCTCTCATCTGCCGCACCAAGAATCGGTAGTGTGACTTTTGTAAAAGAGGCCCTAAGAGAGGAAGTTATTAATTTGGATTACCGTTAAGTCAAGTTATTTTACCACAAGTCATGCTATTTTAGCATAGTGTATCATTACATAAAATAGCAGCAGACCACTTTGATAACTTCCCTCCTAAATGCTGCAGCCGGTGTTTAAGAGAGAGGCTGATTATGGAGTTTAAATATCTGGGGGCTTATTTAGATGAAGGATACTGTCATCCTTCTACCCTCCACCCCCCCCCCCCCAGACTTACCATAGAGAATGGGGTCAGTCTGAAAGCTCCATGAAAGCCTGTTCACAAGCCCAGCTTCTGTTCCTCAGGTTCTCAAGACTGCAGAGGGCATGCTCAGAGCCCCCCAGGCCAAGTATGAAGTCTCAGGGAGCTTCAATCATCAAAGAAATGTGACATATAGAAGGTAACTTTATAACTGCGTGCTGTGAAGATGAGGCTCCTGCTCCCACTCTCCAGAAGGCCTCACTGGCCTGTGGCCTCTGAACAGAACTCCAAATAGTCTCTTCCCAGCATCCTGAGCAATCCAACCTCAAGCTCCTGGGCCCCTTTCACACTCAGGGTGAGCTGGTTCTCAGTATGCAAATTGTATGCAGATTAGCATGTTATCCTTTCACGCTCAGGGTGACCTGGTTCTCCAGAGGCAAAATTAAACAGGTCTTACCAACAGCATATTCAGGCAATTCTTTATTCCAGCCCCTGGGCACAGTTCTTCTAGCTTAAATACTTTATACATTTACATATCTTCACACTGAGCCTCCCCACACAGATTCCTGGGCTCAGCATTAACCTCAATACTTTGGGGACTTCTAACCCCCAGGCTTTGCAGCCTGCTTCTCAGTACTGGGACACATAGCCCTACTTCTTCTTTGGACACCCAGTCCTTCCTTCCTTTAGACTCACAGTCCTTTCTTTGAACACACAGTTCCTCTAAGTACTGAGGCTACACAGTCCAACACTAATGCTTTAGGGACTTCTTACCCCAGCCTGTTTTTCTTCCTTGAGCACACAGTCCACCACAAGTTCATAGGGTTTAGCCAGTTCTTTCCAGGGGGATTCTCTTTCCTCTGCTACCAGCTCTCTTCTTCTTTCTTTCACATCTCAGTTGGGGTATAAAGTGGTTAATTAGCTACACAGGACCCAGCCCATAACCTCCTACACCTGTGGACCTCCCAGGGCTCTCCCCGGTCCTAGCGACCTCCACCTATTCTCCTAGCGCCCTCTAGTGGCCTACCCCGGACATCCTGGACATTTTTAGGGGAACATCGCCATCTAGTGGCCTGCCCCGGCTAGGACAGCCTCTTATTTATCACAGTGCGTAGGCAAGAAATGGGGGGAAACACCTATTTAAAACTATTTTATAAAGGCAATCTCTATTATCCATCACCTGATATTACTAGCCACCATTTACTCTTTGGTTACAAGAACCTCAGTGGTGACACTCGGGATATACCAACATCACCCATCTCTTCATTGGTTCTTTAAATGTTCTTAATATTTTTTAAAAAATTTTTTGAAAATCTAAACATTTTCAATGCTCATCTTATAGTCAAATCCTTTCGTAATTGTCGGCTCAGGGGAGCACTCTTCTGACATTCATGTTTTGCTACTTCCGCTTCAAGGAAAACCTCCTCACATTTAGCCTGACCCATTTTGCCAACTATTCTTTATTCAGCCAAGAATGTGAAGGGGTTTGCCTTGAAGCAGCAGTAGCGAAACATGATGGAAGAGTGATTCCCCCGAGCCGACAATTATGAAAGCAGTTGACTATAGGATGAGCACTTAAAGTTTTTAGACTTTTAAAAATCTGAAAAAATAATAAGAACATTTAAAGAACCGATGAAGAGGTGGGTGAATAAATCTCAGAGATGAGAGATGTTGGTATATTCTGAATGTCACCACTGAGGTTCTCGTAACCTAAGAGTAAATAGTGGGTAGTGACATCAGGTTGCAGATAATAGATATTGTATTGATTGCTGTGAGACAACTGATAAAAAATATTATTGCCATATAAGAGTTTATTTTATAAAGGCAACATAAGCACCAGTGTACCTTTATATAATAGGCTCCCAGACTACACCCAGATAGTGCAGAAATGCACAAATATACCTCTGAAACAACTGTATGCATGTTATTTGCATATTTTATAAAATATGCATATTCATTCTATTCACCCAAACTAAGCTCCAGGAAAGCCTACAAGCTGATCGTGTAAAAGAAAATGCATTCTTTCTGTGCATGGCCTTTTCACTCACGTATGCAGTCATGCAATTTTGTCAGAACTGTTTTCTGCATGTAAAACAGGCTGTCCATGTGAAAAATAGCTTAAGTTATTCTCCCCCAACAGGATCATAATCAAGGTGAAAATGAATCATATTCTAGAGAAATCTTCATTCTACAGGCCCTAACTGAGAGCTGCTGCTATAATGACCAGATGAAACAGGAACTGAGCGAGATGGGGAAAGTGAGAAAGAGTTTAAAATGGGGGGAAACCCCAGGTATTAATTGTAAATGGATTTTCGTAGCTGGTTGCAATTGAAGAGTAGCGCACAGAAGGGCAAGAATTTGCTGGACTGAAAAAAAATTGCATGAGTATTATTTGAAGGAACTCTGTAGGCTGTTTCTTTGGAGCTTAGGAAAAGGGATATGCAAAGCTTTTAGGGTTCCTTTTACTAGTCGGCAGTAAGCACTAGCGCAAAATTATCGCAGCTTAAAAAGACTTACCATGGGTCACACTGAGGTGGCCTGCAGTAAGTTCCAAATGTGTGCTTGCAAACCACTTGCTAAACAATATTTTATTCTTTGCAGCGGGCACATTTTAGGGTCCAGAGAGTGAGTGTTTCTTCGCTAATCAGTTAGAGCACCTACATTGCCACATGCTAACCAATTAGCGTGGGATTAGTATTTGAGTCTTTAGCGCCTGCAAAATAGGTGTCAGTAAATGTTCACACATTAATTTTTGGTAATGGCCGCACACTAATAGTGTCATTTGCACATGGCCATTAATTTAGAAAATGGAAAATCAGCCATTTTCCAGCTACAGTTAAAATGGCCGTAGCATGCGGGAAAGACCTGCCTAAGGGCTGGCTGAGGCCACTTTATACCACAGCTTTGTAAAAGGAACCCTTAAAATGAAAATGGATGCAGATACATTGTTCCCATTATCTGAAAAGTTTTTCAATAGTCTGCATGACAAAATACATTCTGTACTTCTGATATTATGCAGGTCTGGCGCCATGACGATATATAGAGCCATTTTGATTTTTAAGTTGAAGCAATTACTTTGGAGGCTTGATTTTAAATGAGTGGAGTCACCCAAAATCACTTTTTTATGTCCAGAGGGTGAATAATGAGAAAAGAATCCAAAAAGTTGTTATAAATACAGGCAGTCAGGATACATTCAGAAAAAAACATAGCTGTGGCCTGAAAAAATATATTAAGAGATGTGCAGACAGAGAGGCTATGATAGATGCCAAATAAAGGCAAAATGTTTTAAAGCATTTTGCAGTAATTTCCCTGTTGTCATACTCAGTAACTATTTTTATTTTTGAGGGGGTGTGTCATGGACAGAGAGTGAGTGTTCCTGCATTATCCAGCCAGTGCATTATGATTAGCATATGCTAACCAGATAACAAGGGAGCACTTAGCACTTCCTAAACAGGAAGTGGTACATGCTCCCCATTAATATTTTACAGGTCTCGCATACAAATGGGAACATTAGCATACAGCCTGTCAAAAAAGAACCCTCTAGCAAATGCCGTTTAAAATCTAGGCTTAGCATATGGGAAAGCCCTACGTTAAAACAGGCTAAGCCCAAATTTTAGTGCACGTTAGTCAAAGGTCCCCAAAATACCTTCCATTCTACCCCCACTCATGCCCACGTACACCCACTCGCCCCCATACATCCGTACCCAGTGTTCCTTTCTATCTGTCTTCAAGCCCGGTTAAAATTATTGCTGCTGGAGATTGTGCATAGTAAAAATGTTCATTTCAAGTTTGGTTTTACATATAGTTTGCCCATTTTTGTCATATCTTTCATTTCATTTGAAGAAACGAAATAAACATTAATATTAAAAAGTGGCAAATAAGGTAAAACAAAAAGTGAAAGGAACAAAGACTGCATCACATATCCCCCTCCCTAGGGTTACCTTGTGTCCGGATTTACCCGGACATGTCCTCTTTTTGAGGACATGTCTGGGTGTCCGGGCGGGTTTTGCCAGTCCACCCATTTGTCCAGAATTCTGGACAAACGGGCAGGTGGGCGGCGGACCTATCCTAGCCTCCCCTCCCCTTCCCTTACTTACTATCTACTGCCCTGGTGGTCTAGTGACCTCTACGGGACAGGAAAGAACCCCCTCTTTCCTGCCTAGAGCGCTGCCCTTGCCCTGCATCCTGTTTCTGTGTGACGGTCTCGGGATTCAAAATGGCCACCGAGAGTTGAAGCGGCCTCGCAAGACGTCAACTCTCTGCGGCCATTTTGAATCCCGAGACCGTCACTGCAACAGGATGCAGGGCAAGGGCAGCGCTCTAGGCAGGAAAGAGGGGGTTCTTTCCTGCCCCAAAGAGGTCACTAGACCGCCAGGGCAGTAGATAGTAAGGACAGGGGAGGTGACGGGGGGAGGTGAGGGGAATATGTGACCCGGGGGAGGGGAGATGACGGGGGCAGGGGAGGGGAGGTGACAGGGGGAGGGGAGGAGAATATGTGACAGGGGCGGGGTGAGAGCGAGAAAGGGCGGGGTGAGGATGCAAAAAGGGCATGGTGTGGGCAGGGCAGGGGGGCGCGACATGTGTCCTCTTTTTCAGAGGACAAAATATGGTTACCCTACCCCTACCCCCTTCCCTGGCCTTTCCCTTGGTTCTCTCACCTCTCCAGAAGGCACTCAGGATTAGCACTACCATTGAGCGACCATTTTCATATTTGGTCCTATTGCTTTTTGCCCTTATGTAAATGAGGCTCCACAGTGAGTATCTGCACATGGGTCCACATCCATCTGCATCGCCTACAGGGCACCTCTGACCGCACATACCCTATATGGTAGTTGAAATGGAGCAGGATCTATCCCCAGTTGCACCTGCCCTATTTCAGCTATTACACTTGGTAAGTGGAATCTGGGGCTTGGGGACCTGGGAGGGGGTGGTAACAGGGGCCTAGCCAGACCTCGGCGGGAGGGAGGTCCAGAGCCCAAGGTGGGGGGGGCAAATTTTAGCCTGCCTCCCCGAGCCGCCAACCCTCCCCCGCAACTTTCGACCCCCGCTGCCGACCCTTCCCTGCCACTTTCGACCGCCGCTGCCGACCTTGCCTCGCTGCTGCCGCCGCCAAGTACCTTAGCTGGCAAGGGTCCCCAACCCCCACCAGCCAAAGTCTTCTTCAGTGCCTGTCTCCAGCGCGTTCGCTGATCTGTTTCTGGGAGTCCTGACATGAATGTGCAAGACGTGCATGTAGAACGTCAGGAGTCAGGACTCCCAGAAACAGATCAGTGAACGCACCGGAGACTGGCGCTGATGAAGATTTCAGCTGACGGGGGTTGGGGACCCCTGCCAGCAAAGGTACCTGGCGGCAGCAGCGGTGGGGGAGGGTCGGCGTTGGTCAAAAGTGGCGGGGGGAGCGAAGGTAGAGGGGGTCAGGGCTAAATTTGTGGGGGGCCATGCCCCCATGGCCCCACCTAAGTATTCCCCCTGGGTAGTAGGCCTATCTTGGGAGTCTTTTCCATCTCCAAATGAAAAGAAACAAAAAAAAAACAAATGTATTTGGGGGGGGGGGGGGGGGGGGAGGGAGGTTCAGTTCATTTGTTACAAACAAAACAAATATCATAGGATATTTTTTCATTTAGTTTCTCAATGGTTGCACACGCCAGGTTTAAAACTTTTACAGTTGATGAAACACAGGGAAGCTAGTTGCACCAAATGTTCTTCTTTTACTCTCTTAGAAAGCACTACAACAGAAAGTTTAACAACCTTGTTTGATTTTTAAACGTTGGCTTAATTTTTCCATTGGCTTGAAAGGGTCCAGTGCCATATTTCTCAGCAGGCCCTGCAGCATATTGTGGGAATGTTGATTCACCATTCTACAACACTATACAAGTTCTACTATAAAGTAAGATGCAGTATATGGGCTACTTTATATCAAAAAAATCAGTGCCGATGGAAAAACGGGCCTATGTGTATTCTATAAACCGTGCCTAAAGTTAGATGCGGTTTATAGAATATGTGTAGCGCCATCCACTCAACTAAAATTTAAACGCAGTCATTTATGCCAGTGAAAAGCTAGTGTAAATGCCTATACCTAACTTTAGGTGTGGAACAGGTTATTCTGTGTAAATTATAAGAACGCCCATGGCCCGCCCATGCTCCTCCCATAACCACGCCCCCATTTGAAATCCATGCAGTAAAATTTATGCGGACTACTATGTAAAATACACTCAGCGAGTAGTGCCGATGATTGCTTGATAACATCCAATTATCAGGGCTGATTGGCTTGTTAACCAATTGAGTTACGCATGCAAATCAGAATACGCCCAGATTTACATGTACAACTTGTAGTCGCACTGTATAGAACTTGGGTTGATATGTCAACAAACTAGAACTGTTATTTACAGAACAAATGAGAAACTATAGAAAACCTTTAAGCTTACTGCCGATTCTGTGCTCCTGGAGTAGTGAGTAAGCCTTTGCTCTTCATTTCCAGTTCACGAGGGCTGCCAACAAATCAGGATTTCAGGCTATTCTTAATGAATATACATGAAAGAGATTTGCTCACCTACTACCCACACTGTATGCAAATCTCTCTTATGTATATTCATTAGGGATAGCCTGACAACCTGACCAGCTCTCACGGACTGGGAGCAGAGGCTAAGGGAGTAAAGTGAAAGGTACCCTTTCCTTCCTTTACAATTGCGACTGTTGGGAGGAGCCAGTTACCTTTTACGCCTCCTTGGTTCCCTATGTCTCTACCCCTTTCCCTTTAAATAGGTTACCTACAATGTACAGATGTGATTATATGAGATCCTAGGCTAGGTAGAAGGAGCAGGCATGTATTATTTGTCACTAGTAGAAAAGGCCCGTTTCAGACACAAATGAAACGGGCGCTAGCAAGGTTTTCCTCGGAGTGTGTATGTTTGAGAGAGTGTGTGTGAGCGTGACTGTGTGAGAGAGAGAGTGTGAATTTGCAAGTGTGTGTGCGTGACAGAGACTGTGTGCGAATGTGTGTCTGTGAGAGAGAGTGTGTGTGCCTGGGGCCCCTCCCTCCCACCCAGTTCCAGTGTCCCCCTTCCTCCGTGTTCCAGGGTCATCGTCCCTCCCGCCCTCCCTCCGTTCCTCCGAGTTCCAGGGTCATCCCCCCGTTTTTGTTTTTTTTTGTAGTTTTTGTACAGGTGGTGCATTCCTCCCCTCTTGTCCACTCCTCTGAATTCCAGACTGCCCCAATTCCAGATTGCACGCACACAAACAGAAGTGGGGTCTGGAAATCGGAGGGAAGGGGGTCTTTGCAAATCAGAGGGAGGGAGGGAGTTGGGGTCTTGAACTGGCTGCTGCGGGTCGCGTGGGGGTTGATGTGCCCGGGGGGGATGTTGATGTGCTTGGGGGAGGGGCTTGGGTGGTACCCGGGGGGATGTTGATGTGTTTGGGGGAGGGGCTTGGGTGATGCGCCGAGGGGGGGGGTTGTCTGCGGTGCCACGCTTGTCGTGTTGCAGGGAGCGGCGCACTCACAGCTGATTCCCAGGCAGGGGGAGGAGAGTGGTCCCAGTACAAATCCCTGGAGCACTCCAATATTTATCTTTCTCCAATGGGAAAACTGACAAATCCTATTTGCAGTTAACAATCCACAATAAGACAATTGGGGCTCATTTTCATAACACTTAGACTTACATAGTTCTATAGGCTACTATCCACCTTATAATTGAAAGACAAAAACGCCTAGATTTCGACCCAAATCGGGAGATAGACGTTTATCTCACAAAAACGAATAAATCGGTATAATGGAAAGGCGATTTTGGACGTTTTCAACTGCACTCCATCGCGGAAGCGTACAAAGTTGATGGGGGCGTGTCGGAGGCGTGGCGAAGGTGGAACTGGGGGCGTGGTTATCGGCCAAGGAGAGATGGGCGCCTTTCACCGATAATGGAAAAAAAGTATGCGTTTGTAGCTAGAATTTAGGGCACTTTTCCTGGACCCTGTTTTTTCACGAATAAGGCCCCAAAAAGTGCCCTAAATGACCAGATTACCCCCAGAGGGAATCGGGGATGACCTCCCCTGACTCCCCCAGTGGTCACTAACCCCCTCCCACCACAAAAAATGATGTTTCACAACTTTTTATTTTCACCCTCAAATGTCATACCCACCTCCCTGGCAGCAGTATGCAGGTCCCTGGAGCAGTTGTTAGGGGGTGCAGTGGACTTCAGGCAGGTGGACCCAGGCCCATCCCCCCCTACCTGTTACAATTGTGCTGCTTAATGCTTAGTCGCCCAACCCCTCCAAACCCACTGTACCCACATGTAGGTGCCCCCCATCACCCGTTAGGGCTATAGTAATGGTGTAGACTTGTGGGCAGTGGGTTTTGAGGGGGATTTGGGGGGCTCAACACACAAGGGAAGGGTGCTATGCACCTGGGAGCTCTTTTACCTTTTTTTTGTTTTTGTAAAAGTGCCCCCGGTTGGTGTCCTGGCATGTGAGGGGGACCAGTGCACTACGAATCCTGGCCCCTCCCACGAACAAATGCCTTGGATTTATTCGTTTTTGAGCTGGGCGCTTTCATTTTCCATTATCACTGAAAAACAAAAACGCCCAGCTCACAAATTGTCGAATAAAACATGGACGTCTATTTTTTTCGAAAATACGGTTCGGTCCGCCCCTTCACGGACCCGTTCTCGGAGATAAACGCCCATGGAGATAGACGTTTTTGTTCAATTATGCCCCTCCATGTAAGTCTAAGTGCTTTGAAAATACACCTCTATGTCTTCTATGCCAAGACTTTTTTTTTAAATTTCTGCAGGAGCCTCTCATGTCCAATGTTTTCTGAATAGCCATGTTAAAGAAAACACACAATATTTTGTATTAAAGGCTATTCTACTTAAAGTAAAATGGTCATGGATTTGATATACCGCCATTCTGTGGTACAGCCAAAGGATTTTACATGTTACATGCAGGTACTTTCTCTGTCCCTAGTGAACTTACATTCTAACGCTCCAGTTTACTAAGCAGCTATTCACTAGTGCCAGCACGGCCTATTCACTAGCGCATGAACAACTACTATCACTGCTTCATAAACAGACCCCTAAGTTTTGTACGTGGGGCAATCGAGGGTTAAGTAGCTGCAGTGGGAATTAAACTTGGTTTGCCAGGTTCTCAGCCCATTGCAATAACCATTAGGTATCTTCACACGGTTGATGTATCATTTTCCTCAACAATGCTCTTTTATTCTTAATAACACAAAGGGTTGAATTAACACAAGTTTAATACTTTGAGTAGTGGCACCAGTCATGTAGGCTTCAGTTGACCATTCAAACATCATTCATAAATTTTCATAAGTCTACTGCATCTTTAAAAATAAAATAAAAAATATATAAAGTAAATCTTTAATTCACTCACTTCATGATTGGTGGGACTGGTACTCTCATCCCAGAGTCAGAAGCCATTGCAGAAGGGCCTATGAATCTGTGAATTTATCTAAACACTTTGTCCTTGACATGGATATGATGAAAAAGAGGGAAAGATGCTGTACTTGCATTGGTTAAAGGGATATAAAATACTGGCTCTGGGTTTATGAGGACTGTGTTAGTGAAAGCAGCTTTGCAAAGGGTCAAGATGGTTTGGGGTGAGTAAAATAGACACAACTGACCATACTGCTTACAAGTTTCAAATTTTTACTAATTCAACCCCCTTTTATGTGTTTATATAATACCAAACCATTGCAACAGGGCACCTATGTAGAATGTCAAAAATGACATTTATTATATGCCTGAATATTAATGTACTGTCCCTTCTGTGAGATCTTGTGGCAAACACCTATGATATATACACTTATCTATATATATATAAAAGGCACTTTGAAGCCTCAAGCCGGAAACTTGAGGCGCCCGAGATATCCGGTTTGGCCTGCAGGCTCCAGTCACTGTAGCTCCGCCCTCGCGTCAAAACGCGATGATGTTGAGGGCGGGGCGGCCCTCGCGTCAAAACGCAATGACATTGAGGGCGGGGCGGCCCTCACAACCACGTCACTGAGGGACGAAGGGAGGAAGAGGAGAGGTGTGCAACTCGGAACGGAGGCACGGAGGGGGTGTCTGCAACTCGGGAGGGAGGATGGGGGGGATTACCCTGATAGCGCCCGTTTCATTTTTTCCAGAAATGGGCATTTCTTACTAGTGGTGAATAATTGCCGTATCAGACTAATGGCCTTTATTATTTGAGTTAGTTCATACTGATATTTTATAAAGGCAGCATAAGCAAATATGTACCTTTATAAATAGGCACCTAGAACCACCCCATTAGCACACAAATATTTTTGCACAAAGTTACACCAGCTCAGGGAAGGCATAAATTTGTGTATACGCTCTGTGTGTACTCACATAATACATCACCACTCCACAGGTATGCTGCCCACATGGTCCATACAAAGTAGGTACACTCTTTTCATGCTTCTAATTTTTATGCATGCACCGTCACATATAAGAGCCCTTCATTTATGTAAAACAAGTTTCACATGTGAAAAAAAGCTTTGTAGAATTATCCCCATGTGCATATGTACCTTTTTTCTTTTTGCAGTGAAATTCACTACTACTATTACTAATCATTTCTATAGCGTTACTGGACGTACGCAACACAGTAGACATTGTACACAGGTACTTTCTCTGTCCCTAGTGCCCTCACAATCTAGTTTTTGTACCTAGGGCAATGGAGGGTCAAGTGACTTGCCCAGGGTCACAAAGAGCTGCAGTGGGAATTGAATCCAGTTCCCTAGGATCTCAGTCCACTGCACTAACCATCAGGCTTAAAAAGCTCTAGTCCCTTTTTCCAGAGTAAACACTTAAACTGCGGTAATGTTTAGTTTATTTTAATGCTTGGTTATTTCCATCAATCACATCAACATTGACATTAGTATTGTGTTATGTTGACAATTAATTAATACACAGAAACTTTGAAAGTGTCATTTTTCCATAAAATTCTAAAGAGTACATGCTAGTTATGTATACACATGAATAGAAACTGTTCGTGACAGCTTGGGAGCAAGTACATCAGCAAGAACACTAAAGTGAATAAATTTGATAAAAAGTGAGGCAAACCTGCAGCCAGCATGCTTTCCAGTATTTTCTAGAGTTCTAATACAGCAGGACAGTCCTCCGTGGTGTAAGTAAATTATACTTAAATATTACCTCTGAGATTTCAATGTGCTTAACATATCATTTCTGAAATTTCTGTTTTCCCCCATTTATTCATTTATTTGCTTCGAACATTTATATTCCACATGATCCCTACTGTCCTCAGTGGGTTACAGTAAACATCTACAATTAATGCAAGACATAAAACATATGCACAGCTAGAAGACAATAAAACTAAAATTCAAACTTCACAATTAAATGCCTGAGCAAACAAAAATGTTTTATTTTCCTTTGGAAAGCAAGAATGTCTGTTATATCCCTTATATCAGGCAGCAAGGAATTCCAACTGATAGAAGCTACAGCTGAAAAAAAATCTACTATGGTTTATAGCTTTTTATTAATATACCACCTTTTCTGACAGTATGACAAGGTGGTTCACAATCAGTAAAATTTAGAGAGATATGAAAATAATGTCATTGAATGATAGGAGACTTTTTAGTGCTTCAATGTGCTAGTCCTATAAAAGAAATCATTTCTATTTCAAGAGCAGCTGCCTCTAAATACAGTGCACTCCATTTAAGCGCATGCTCTTTTTAACTGCATGCCGTACTTTGGTCCTGTTTTTGGCACCATCAATTTCTATGGGGACAAACTTCGGTTTAGCGCACCACTGATAAGTGCAAGATTCACTTATATGCATGGTTCAAGATCGCTCCTCTGCAGGAAAGGCTCCGCATAAGCGCACGCATGGAATATGGAAGCCAATTGTTGCGTGACAACCAACGAGATTTCAAATTTACTGCCTCTGTAACTGCCACAGGCAGATTAAGCGAAAGAATGTTGTTAGAGTGTACACCGGGGTCGTCGTCGTCATCACAGCAGAACTGTAAGACTTTAACACTGGCTGAACGAATAGAAGTTCTTAAAAAATTAGAAAATAAGATGATACCTTTTTTATTGGACATAACTTAATACATTTCTTGATTAGCTTTCGAAGGTTGCCCTTCTTCCTCAGATCGGAAATAATTATTTCCGATCTGAGGAAGAAGGGCAACCTTCGAAAGCTAATCAAGAAATGTATTAAGTTATGTCCAATAAAAAAGGTATCATCTTATTTTTTTTTCCATGTTTTATTTTGTTTGATTTCTATTGATAACCTTAAGAGTGGACTAACACGGCTACCACACTCCTCTACTTAAAAAATTAGAAAACAAACAAAGTCAAGCATCTATTGCTAAAGAATATGGTGTCAATCCCAGTCAAATTTCACGTGTCTTGAAGCAGAAAGACCAGCTTCTGGAAGACTGGCAAAACAATACAAATCCACAACGGAAACGAAAACGGGCGGGAAAAGCTGAGGAGGTAGAAGATGCTCTTCTTCGGTGGTTTTCTCGAGTCAGGAGCAGACAGTTTCCTGTCAGTGGTCCACTGTTTATGGGGAAAGCTAACCAGCTAGCTGAAAGTCTTGGACTAACTGAATTCAATGCCACTGTTGGATGGTTGGAAAGATGATAGGAGAGGACCAGCATAAAATTCAAGAAACAGCATAGTGAGAAACAAGATGCTGATGACTTTGGTGCTGAAAATTGGGTTGTTTCAGTTCTTCCTACCATCTTGAACGAGTTTGCACCTCTGGACATTTTCAATGCTGACGAAAACAGTCTCTACTGGCGAGCGATTCCTGACGGGACACTTGCATTCAAACATGCTGAAACTACTGGAGGTAAAACGTCGAAAGACCAACTGACGATCCTCCTTTGCTGCAATATGGATGGGAGTGAGAAGTTAGAACCCCTCGTCATTGGAAAGAGCAAACAGCCCAGTTGCTTCAAGAAAGTTAAGCGACTTCCTGTGTCATACAAAGCTAACGCAAATTCATGGATGACTGGGGAAATTTGGAAGCAGTGGCTAAAGAAGTTAGACACTAGAATGTGAGCACAAAAGTGTCAGATTTTGCTGCTTTGTGATAATTGTGCTGCACACAGTGATGATGTCACGCTGTCTAACGTCAAGGTGGTCTTCCTGCCACCAAACACTACCTCTCTGATCCAAGCTATGGATCAGGGCATAATAGCCAATTTCAAACAGCATTATCAGGCTCTTGTGCTATGTCGTCTGATGAGCGTTATGGATGACCAGACTGGCAAGAATAAACGTGCTGTTGAACTGGCTCGTAATCTATCACTGTTGGATTCCCTACATATGCAGAAAGACGCCTGGAATCATGTTACACAGGCAACCATTGTGAACTGCTACAAGTGGGCAAGCTTTGTTAAGGATGTGGAGAGGGACGAAACAGATGCAGCTGTTGCAAACGCATCAGATGAAGAGGTTATTGACATCCCAGCCGGTGTTACTGAAGAGGAGTTCCATCGCTACATAGCTGTTGATTACGATCTACAAACAGCTGAAGACAGCACTGATGTCGAGATATGCGCCTACATGCAGGCAACAACGGCTGATGATGGAACAGATGACAAAATGAGCAGCGAGGCACATGCTGACGAAATTCAACAACCTCCTCCTGTCACTTTTGCAAGAGCGCTGGAGAGTCTCAACACCGTGCGGGCCTATCTGGAGGCCACTGGATGTCAGTGCTATGACAGTTTTTACCATCTGGCAGATGTAGTCTAAGGAACTCAGATCCAAGATTGTACAGAGGACTATAACTGATTACTTCAAGTAAGCCTAATATCAGTTAACAGAGACTATACTGTACATATAATAAACAGTACTGTACATATGTTTATCAGACGTCAAGCTTCTTTGGGTCACAACGGCTAAGTGCACGCTGTGGTTAACTGCATGCATTTCTTTGGTCCCAGACCCTTGCACTTAAGCGGATTGCACTGTATATATTGATTGATTGATTGATTGATTGATTGCATTTCAATTATACATCCAGATAACCTTGAATGCAGAGAAGAAAACCCAGCAAAATAAAACTAAAAAAATAAAACAAAAAAACCACAAGAAAAAGCATTCATTATCATCACAGAAATGGAGCACTCTGATAGAGATCTGTGATACAATGCCCTAGAAGGAAGGTACCAGAAAGAGAATAAGCAAAAAGAATGCAATGTTCACTTGTCCATATTATCAAATATGAGATGTCCTCAAAGGGTCCCTGATTTACTGTCTAGAAAAAAAAGCATAACTAAGTAGATTCAGAAAAAAGATGTGACTTACAATCAAGCTCAATAATGCACCTATAAGGAAAGCAAATCTGAAATTTATCTTCCAAAGGGCCTCTTTTACTAAACTGTACTAGCAATTTCTGCACAGCAAATGTGACGCTGCCCATTTAAAATGAATAGTATACGGTGCATTTGCTGTTCCAGGAATCACTAGTGCAGTTTAGTAAAAAATGCTCAAAGTGATCACCTTCTGCTGCGGGGGGATAATAGTTAGTTTTAAGTGGGAGCCTGATGGAGTCCATAAACATCAACATCTCTTTCAGATATTTATAGATCAAATCCTAAGGAGAAATGTTTAAAGCCTGCAGGAAGTCAAAATGTGTAGGTTTAAATGTCTAGCACAGTTTCCCAAATTTTCTATTTTCTGATGAACAACCCGTTTAACTAATAACAGAGACGAGTGAACTGCCTTACCTCGGGTAAGCTCACTACTCATTTCATCAGCAAGGTTTATCAAGATTTCCTGAGCTTGAACTTTAGGAGAAACTTGAGTGACAAAGAATGTAAATGCAGAACAGACCTTGTTTAGGGATACCTTGTTTATGGAATCCAACATCATCTCTGATGGCTTTCACCAGGAGGGATGGGGAGGTAGAAGGAAAAGAAAGAAAGTCTGGACCCCCCCCCCCCCCCCCCAATGAAGTTTCTTCTCTCCGCTTCTTCTCATCTCCTTTCACTCCAACTACTCTAGGGCTTGCTACCCCAGACGTAAAGTCACCGCTAACACTTTCGGGTCTGGCACTGCTAAACTCTGCCCTCTCACAAGGCTCTCTGGAGTTGACTTACTCCCTGCAGTCATAAAACAGGAACCACCCCCTGTCATCTGAGCTAATGTCCTAGGCATTTGTACCACCAGTAGCATAGAGGAGCTGAGGAGACTAAGCAATACACCACTACCCGGGGCTGGGGTCTTCCTCCAACAGCCCCAGTTAGCAGGATCATTGTGTCATAGACAAACATCCACAACCCCCCCCCCCCCCAACCCCAACCCCAACCCCATCCCGCACTGGCCAGATTCTGCAAAGAACTGCAATGCAGAAGAGGGAAGGAGGGCCAACCCTGAGACAATCACAAGAAAAAAGGTGAAATGAAAGGAATCTGACCAGCAGGGGGAGCTTAACACAGGAGCTGCTGCCTGCTCACCATCTTGGATCCTCCAAAACATTTTTTAAAATCTCATCCAAATCGTGTTTTTATGAGAGGAATGCACCAGAATTCTTAGTTCTTTTACCCCCTCCAAGCCCACCCCATAGCTGCTGCTTTTTCTATCCCCCACAGCTATTGATGCTGCTATTGCTGTGCCACTGCTGGTCCCACCTGTACATCAGTCTCTGTGTTCTTTACAGCAGCATGAAAAACCTTGTTTCCTCTTCTCTGTGTCCTGCAGAACCCCTATAATTGTTTCACAGACCCTGGGGTTAACTGTGCTACATGCTATTTTAGTCCACTTAAATTCCCTTCACGTCACTTTAGAGCAGTATCTTAGTATCTTATAATTTGCAAAACCAGCGAACATCTTTTTGGGTACCTAGAAAACTGCTGGCACTTGCTAGCTTGGACGCAACAAAACAAGTCACCAGCTGAGGAAATTGCTTTAACGTTATCCCATTTGCCTAAGGATAATCATATTTCAAAATAGGGTCCTTGATATTAAACACAGTGTACACTTTGGGGGTAAGTCAATTGGGATATCCTGAAAACCCTGACTGGATGGATGTGCCCCATGGACTGAGTTGAAAACTTCTGGTATACACAAATAAAAAGCACAAACATATTTTCTCTCTGGGGAATGACCAGATTTTGCAAGTGAAATTATGTGCATGCTCACATACTTCCACCTGCTCTTTGGCACACTCAAGTCTCCAGGGTCATATTTATGCACTTAAATAAAAATCGCTTCCTAGCCTTGGCCCCTAGAATACCTCTGCTCTGCTCAGGGTAAAGCCACAGAAGTGCTTTTGAAAATTATCTTCCCTCTGTATTTAACATCACTAGCATAGGCACCTATTCTCTAAAGATTTTATCCAGAAACACAGAAGGAAAGAAAATAAGACCCGAAGACCAACCAAAGTAACCCTGAGGAGGCACCTGCAACTCAAAGCGCAAAATGCTGAGGGTGAATCCTGCATAAGGCATGCACACTAGGGATATTACTAAAAAGGCACTTCTTACCCTGATGACTAAAATGTCTAGTGCCACTTTCAAGAGGGATTTTGTTTTTTCTTTATTCCCTGTTTTGTTTTTGTGCACCAGCTTATTACTGCTCAGCAAGAATGTCTGGCTTTGGTGCCCTTCTGAAGTGTTGGGAGTTCAGCATTCACTCATTTATTTTATTTCTTTACGGAATTTGTTTAGTCATCAATCCAGGGAAACCCCCCTCCTCGGGGCAGATCATCAAAGTCACATTCACAAGCTTCTGGATCCCGCCCTCCTAACTGGCTATGGCAGTGACATTTGAGCAAGCAGCAAAGAATGTGGCTCACGTTGGAGCCCAGTACAAGTGTGCTGTTCTGCCAGAGAGCAGGTGTCTATTTCTATTTCTGTTGATGGCTCTCTCATTCTCCCTGTCTCCTCAGCTCGAAACCTTG
This sequence comes from Microcaecilia unicolor, assembly GCF_901765095.1. Taxonomy (NCBI): domain Eukaryota; kingdom Metazoa; phylum Chordata; class Amphibia; order Gymnophiona; family Siphonopidae; genus Microcaecilia; species Microcaecilia unicolor. The sequence continues at coordinate 47,018,134 of NC_044036.1, forward strand.
GGGTCATCTTTGACTCTTCTCTCTCCATCTCTGCTCATATCCAGCAGATCGCCAAGACCTGTCGTTTCTTTCTTTACAACATCCGTAAAATCCACCCCTTTCTTTCCGAGCACTCTACCAAAACCCTCATCCACACTCTTGTCACCTGTCGCTTAGACTACTGCAATCTGCTTCTTGCTGGCCTCCCACTTAGTCACCTCTCCCCTCTCCAATCGGTTCAAAACTCTGCTGCCCGTCTCGTCTTCCGCCAGGGTCGCTTTACTCATACTACCCCTCTCCTCAAGTCGCTTCACTGGCTCCCTATCTGTTTTCACATCCTGTTCAAACTTCTTCTACTAACCTATAAATGTACTCACTCTGCTGCTCCCCAGTATCTCTCCACACTCGTCTTTCCCTACACCCCTTCCCGTGCACTCCGCTCCATGGATAAATCCTTCTTATCTGTTCCCTTCTCCACTACTGCCAACTCCAGACTTTGCGCCTTCTGTCTCGCTGCACCTTACGCCTGGAATAAACTTCCTGAGCCTCTACGTCTTGCCCCATCCTTGGCCACCTTTAAATCTAGACTGAAAGCCCACCTCTTTAACATTGCTTTTGACTCGTAACCACTTGTAACCACTCGCCTCCACCTACCCTCCTCTCCTCCTTCCTGTACACATTAATTGATTTGATTTGCTTACTTTATTTTTGCCTATTAGATTGTAAGCTATTTGAGCAGGGACTGTCTTTCTTCTATGTTTGTGCAGCGCTGTGTACGCCTTGTAGCGCTATAAAAATGCTAAATAGTAGTAGTAGTAGTAGGTGTCACTATAAAGCCATAGCCAGGCATGCAGGCTCCCTAGGTACCGAAGGATGGATCATGAGTCTTGGCATAAAACCTGGGTCCCCTGCATGATGGTGTCTAGCTGCTCTGTTTTCAAATGAATAGATTAGCATCCATTGACAAACCATTGTATGCGGATCTCTCTCGTGCATATTCATTTTGGCAATCCTGAATACATGACTGGATAGGTGTTCTTCCAGGGAAAGACTGGAAAAAAACACTGATTTGTTGTTTTTGGATATGGGCATCCTAGCATTCTAACCATGTATACTTTGAACAGCACAACATATACTAATATCAGGGAATAAATGATAAAAATGGTAGAACCTCCCCCCTTCCATTACAATGTGAGTTTTCAGCAGTTCCTTTCAATTAAGTTTATTTAGGTGTCCACTGATGTGATCTAAGACCATAGGCAATGCAGTTGATGAATTAATACAACTATTCCCGTTGAAAATTTTGATTCTGGTCTGGTTAACACACCGCAGGAGGTGCTTGATGCTATTTGTGTTTGTCTCGGTCATGGGATAGGAGGCAATGATCTGGCGTGGATTAGGAATTGGTTATTAGAAAACAGAGGGTAGGGTTAAATGGTCATTTCTGTCAATGGAGAAGGGTGAACAGTGGCCTACCACAGGGATCAGTACTGGGACCAGTGCTATTTAACAAATTTATAAATGATACAGAAATCGGAACAACACGTGAGGTGATTGAATTTGCAAATGACACAAAACTATTCGAGGTTATTAAAACACGTGCAGACTGTGAAATATTGCAGGAAGACCTGAGGAAATTGGAAGACTGGGCATCCAAATAGCAGATGAAATTTAATATGGACAAATGCAAGGTGATGCACATTGGAAAGAATAATCCGAATCATAGTTACCTGATGCTAGGGTTCACCTTGGGGGTCAGCACTCAAGAAAAAGATCTAGATGTCATTGTAGATAATACACTGAAATCTTCTTCTGCTCAGTGTGTGATGGTGACCAAAAAAGCAAACAGGATGCTAGGAATTATTAGGAAAGGGATGGTGAATAAGACTAAAAATATTATAATGCCTCTGTATCACTCCATGGTGCAACCGCACCTTGAGTATTGTGTTCAGTTCTGGTCGCCGTATCTCAAAAAAGATATAGCGGAATTAGAAAAGCTTCAAAGAAGAGCAACCAAAATAATAAAGGGGATGGAACTCCTCTCATATGAGGTAAGGCTAAAGAGATTAGGGTTTTTCTGCTTGGAAAAGAGACAGATGAAGATATGAATGATCCTGAGTGGTGTAGAACGTGAAGTAAATCAATTTTTTAATCATTCCAAAAGAACATAGACCAGAGGACACTCAAGTTACGTGGAAATACTTTTAAAACAAATAGAAGGAAATATTTTTTCATGCAATGAATAGTTAAGCTCTGGAACTCTTTGTCGGAGGATGTAGTAACAGTGGTTAGCGTATCTGGGTTTAAATAAAGTTTGAAAAAGTTCCTGGAGGAAAAGTCCATAGTCTGCTATTGAGACAGACATGGGGAAGCAACTGCTTGCCCTGGAATGGGTAGCATGGAATGTTGCCCTGATTTGGGTTTCTACCAGAAAATAAGGAAAAAGTACAAAATTCCTAAACAAAAAATTAGAACAGCAAAAGGGAGTGTTATTAATCATAATCAATGGTGAAAAAATGAATAGGACTACTCGAATGATAAGACAACAATTATGTATAGTGTGTCAAGTCAATAAAATGAGTGCAGCATTGAGGCATCATACACCAAAGTAAACCAGCTATGTGATCTCCTATAGCCTCCAGCTATTTCAGATCTGCGGCACTAAGTGCAGATTAATCATTTGCCTCTTAAGCTGTCAAAACCTTTTTTATATATTTTTAATTTTTAATTTTTGCACAGTCTTTAAAATGTGTTCAACAATGGAAGAAGAACAGCAGACAACAAACAGAAACCCTTTTGACCTGGCTTGAGCACTGTTGGAAACAGGATACTGGGCTTGATGGACCATTGGTCTGACCCAGTATGGCTACTCATGTCCTTATGAAATTGAATGCATAGAAGACTCAGAGTTTGTGTGTGGTAGCTGATAATGTGACTGTATTTCCAGATACTGTACATTTGTCTGGGATTCCTGTAAAAACTCCCACTTGGGAGTCATGTTAGATTCTGGTTTCTCATTTAAGTCACAGGTGCAATTGTTGATTTGCAATTCTTATTTCAAGTTGTAAATGTTGAGTAAGTTAAAGCCATTATTAGCTAGGTCTGTTTTTATACAGGTTTTGCAGGTGATGGTACTAAGTGGAATAGATTATTGTAACATCATTTATTTAGGAATGCCTGTTACTTGTGTTCAGTCACTTCACATCGTGTTAAATTCAGCAGTATGGTTACTGTTTGGATTATCTAGGCTGGAGCATGTTACCAACATATCTGAAGAAATCGAGATGGGCGCAGTTATTGAATTAAGTTTAAGTTATTGTCCATGGTTCACTGTGCACTTCATCAGGAGTCTTCTGCTTATTTGAAAAACTCTGAACACTGGAATGTGCCAGCAATGCCTTTGAGGTCAGCAGCTGGAGGAGATCTTGCTGTTCCACCCTTGGCTTGCACCACCTGTGCCTGGGAATGATGTCAAAGGGAGTATTTTCAGTGACCGGACCCATTGAGTGGAATAAGTTGCCCCTTTGATTGAAAAAAAAAATGAGACAATATTTGCAATTTAAGCACCAATTCAAAGAACACCTTTTCTGCTTAGCCTATTTTACACCTGCAGCATGAGGCCTGCCTTTGTTCATATTTTGTCTCAGTTGGACTGCTTTGCTGGACTCTGCCTTTTGTAGTGTTTTGTTGATGGAGTATTTATGTGTTTAATTGTGTATATTTTTATTGTACTTTGCTCTGGATAAGGGAAGATTATAAATGTTAATAAATACAAATACAAGTATTAGATAACTCTTGCTACAGGCTGATGACATAGCTAGTCACTTTTGTTCAAATAGGCCCAATTCTAGCCAGAATGTCTGGCAGGATAATTCTTTCCATCACAACACCTGATGCCCAGTATAGGTATTTGCTTATTCCTGTAGTCATCATGGCTCCCAGTTCAGCTTATTAGATATGAATGGTCCGATATTCTTCATATTAGTCTGTCATAAATGTGGTAGTTGCTGCCCAAGTCATTTCCATCTTTCACTCTAAATATTTATCTTGGAAAAGGGGGCAGAGCTTTTGACTGATTTTGAGCCGCCCACTTCCAATCCAAATCCTTCTTTAAACATGCTGTCAATAGTAATGAAATATTTGTTGGCCAACATGCATACTATGAAAAAGAATGCATTTGGTGATACAGCCGCATCCTATGTTTTTTTTTTTTCTTGCAATGAGATGTTACTTGTAGTTGGGAAAGCCACTGCTTATCTCTGAGCTCGGCTACTGTATGTCGGATGTTTCCAGTTTCTTTTTCAAGCTTTGCAGCATTATAGTATAAACAGAGCTTGACTGTGTACAGGACTTATTTGCTTTCAAGAATTTGGATGTTCGCTGGCCCTTGGAAATCAAGACAAGATATTGTTGTTGGACTAGCTATAAGTTCACATTGGGAAGAAATTGTCGTTAAATGTTGAGATAAGTATAGCTTGGTTTATAAAGAACTGGATTTGGATGCTTTTTAGGAGCTTATTGGTGAGAGATATCTTAGGAGCCTATATCTGAGTCACAGGTCCAGGCAATATATGTTATATCTGATGGATTTGTTTGAAATGCTGTATAATTTGATATTATCTTTGTTATAATATGCATAAGTTAGAATGCTGAGATATTGAATTAAAAAAATTGATAGGATAATAACATTTTGGATTGTATTACAGATGTTTCGATATTATTGTATTAAGGCTAATACAGCTGTATTGAAATTGATTTACCCGTTAAAGATAAGTACTGCTTATAAACAAGAAGAAATGATCTATTCTTTGGGTTCCTGCTGGGTACTTGTGACCTGGATTGGCCACTGTTGGGCTTCAGCATCTCTCAGGGACAGAAAAGCTGCAGGGCTTGATAGAATTTTGACTAGACAAAGCATACATGTAACTCTACAGTTCCTTGTGCTTGGATCTGCTCATCATTGAGTCTTGCTGGAACTCACTGTAGTTTTGCATTGCTATTGGTATCCCATTAATGAGCTGGGCAATGGTTTACTATTCCATAGGAATGCTGTACTTTAATTAGCTCTCTTATAAAATTTATGTCTACGTAGGAAATTTATATTCAAAAACTATAGTATGGAATATGGATGTCTATCAACCTCACTAGAAGTAAGGTGTATGCTAGAAAAGATGACATTGGCAATTGCATCCACTATTTAAGAGATGCGCACTTACAATAAAAGGCGGCAGTTAGGTCCCTCATTGACAGTCCTTACTGTATCACTATCACCTTATGTCACTTTTTGTTTTCTTTCTTTAAGTGTTTGGCAACCTTTATTCCCATGTAGCTTTAGTAATAAAATCATACTGCTAGGGAGCATGTATTGGCCACCGGTTTGAGCTAAATACCCTCCAAAAGATGACATTTCATGCTGTGATGTCACCACTGGCACCAAGCAGATGGCAAGTATTGCTCACAGAAGATGTTATATAATATGTGGTGACAAGTTGGGGGGAGGGGAGGCAGAACGAGAAAGCAAGGAGGCACATAATCCCTCAACCCGTGCCTTCTCTACTGCCGGCAGCAGGAACAGTTCCAAAACTTGTGAACTGACTGCTAACCTCAAGAGTTTTGAAATAACTGACAATACCTGAATTTGGGAAGGAGTACCATGGCAGGTGTTGCTAAACATTATACTCAAATGTAAAAGTGTTATGAAATCTATTAGTCTGCAGGCTGGAGATGCACGTAGAGGAGAAATTTCCATCTTTATATATTAAAACACAGTTTTAATTACTACCCAGGCCTCCTTTATTACATATATTTCTTTTCTCATACATGCAGGTTAATATTGCAATGGGACCAGATAGGAAATGATGAAGCACACATGTTAAATACACCTGATAAAAAATAGTGTAGCCTATTAAAAGAGGATCAGTTGAGATAAATTTGAAAAGAGCATGCAATGGTGTAGCACAAATTCAGTGCAGCTCATCCTGGCTGCATGTGTTCTGCGCTGGAACCCCACTATGGGTTCCACCAGCCTTCTCTGGCTACAATACAACCGAGCCACTTTCAGACAGAGTACACATCAGTACCGACTGTCACTGCAGTGTATTGACCCAACTTGCAAACTCCAGGCTCAGCATCCCTCTGCTGTTTCTCTCACTCTCCTCCTTGTTCCATCACTTCTCCAGCCCAGGACACCTCCCCTAGACAGTATGGAGGAAGAGGTGGGTGTAAAAGGGGGAAGTATAACCTGGAGCTCTATTAGCGAGAGCCTGTCCTGTTTCCAGTCCAACCAGCAATGGCCATATCGGCAGGGTCCCTATCCTGCTTTCAGCAGTGCATGCTGTGAACAAAGTTAGTATAAAATCTCTTCCACTGTACAAAGATTAAGGAAGTTAATTATGGGTTATGTGTTTTTTTTATACATCTAACTTCAGTTTTTCAATAAAAACTGCTACATGAAATACATCGTTTCTGAGCCTTTCAGATTCATCATGAAAAGCCAAAATTGCAGCTTCTGTACCACAGTGGATATACAGCCTTTAAGTTACATCATTTGGCCCATAGTAACAATTATTATGCTGGTAGGTCTTTTTGAAGACTTAGCAGGAATTTAGTGCTAATGTACACATTTGTCATGGCTAGGTTGTATTTAAAAGTGGAACAAATCCTGGCTACTGTTTTCATTCTGGCTCCGGCCAGGCTTGTGCTCTTGCTGAGGGTTTGCAATAGGAACCTTGTGGAATGTGCTTTCCTGAAGCAATTTTGGAAGTAGACAAGACCATTTGGGTAGAGAGCTTTTTGTCACTTCTACCCTGTTTTATTCCAAGCTTCTTTTCTTATTTTAACCGCTCTGCTTTGGTTCCCATGACAACCCATCTGGTGGCTGTTAAGCTGCAATTCTGTATTGAGGGTTCCTTCCAACAAAGCCTCTCTCACATTTCCTGAGATCCAGCTAGACCAATATTGAAAGACTCTTAAAATACCCCAGCTCTTGTTACTTTCCACTTATGGGCAATGGCATTGTCCATCTGAAAACCTGGCATCTTAAAGCATAATTAAGAATGATGCCTTGGTTATGGCTTTTCACTCAACCAGCAATGGATATAGAATTGCCAAACCAAAATTTGGCTACAGTAATACAGTAAAACTCAGATCAGGTTGGGGGGGAGGAGGGTGTGAATGGAGACGACATTCTTCTCCGTCAAATAGGACTCCCAAATTTTAACAGATACAATTTTTCACCTAAACCCTGCCTGGATCAAACCTACAGGCCATGACTGTAGGCATCATACTCACTGAATTATCATTTAAAGTCCAGACAGAATCACTTGGTGCAGTAGCCACACCATCTCTCAAGTCATTTGGAACCCATACATGGGTTAGTAGAATCAAGAGGGCTGCAAAAAGAGACAGCAAAGTGGTTTTCATGGAAGAGATGGCAGGGGCTAGAAGATAAGGTTGCTACACGCTGATGACTTTAAAATGTGTTAGTATAGACCCCACACATGTGACTAGATCTTAAAACTAGGGGCCCTGTTAAATTTAGCATGCGCTAATGCTAGACATAGAGACTATGGGTGTCTCTAGCGTCAGCACACGCTAAAAATGCTAACGCACCTACAACGTGGTTTAGTAAACAGGGCAAAAGAAGACTAAAATATCTAGAAATGTTTGGCACACCATTTTCTTATGCAAATCAGATGATTGGGTCAACTCTAGGAATGTTTCTCTCTGTCTCACAAAGATTTGACCTTAGGTAAAATTTAACACTTTTGAATTGCCAATATGCTTGGCCTATAGGTTACTTTCTTATCAGAAGAGCTCATTTTACCCAATAAACTAAAATTCACAGATTACTATTTCAAATACTTATAAATAAGATGAAGGAATCTGCATCACAAATGAATTTAATTTTCTAAAGTTTCAAATACTGTACAGTTAAAAACTAACACAAAAGGAATCTTATTGGAGTATCAATATATTAAGTGCAGCTTGGAATGTTTTAAAATGTAAATAACATTTTAGAAATGTAGATAACCATTTTCTACTGCTTCCATGATTATTATTATTAATTAATTTTATATCTTGTAGTTTACTTTCATAGAGAAGATTTAAAGGATAGTTATGCGGATACGTTTTTATATATTTGCAATGAATGTTATAACTCAGGTTTGTAAATATATATATATATGTATATATATTGTTATTTCTGCCATCTCATCTGTGTAATGTCATCACATCTATAGATGTTTTATATGATACATTGGAATACATTGGAAGCTTATGCACCAGAAAACACTGAACTCTACAAGTTTTATAAGCTAAGCCACCCTTTTTCGGTGAATAAAGACCCATTACTATATACTAGCCACCTGCTGCTTCAACCTGCCCCAATTCCATTGGACTGGCCAAACGTTTTCTTAGTTATGATAGTTCTTCTTCTTAGAACTCTTCCTTTCCAAGACACTTAAGTTTTTCATGTTTATACAGATACTGGACTTTATAGAAATGAAATCAAGTCCTAAATTATTAGAACAATCCAAAATATCCAGGGCTCACAAATTCTCATTCATTACCATTTAAAATGTTTTTTTTTTAAGTGGAATAGCCTACTGATTAGCAGAACAGGCTGAAAACCAAGGAAGCTAAGGTTCAAAAGCCTCTCCTTCCACAGATGCCCCTTTTTTTGTGCTGGGCAAGTCACGTCATGCTCATGAGTAACGCTTATACTACTAGTCTACTTGGCCAAAGGAATAATTTATGTACCTGACTATAATTCACCTTCAACTTAGATTTTTGGGAGACACATAATGAATCTAAAATCTAAACTCTGCCTTACTATGTTCTACGATCTGTTTCCTGAATAGGCCTTGAATACAATACTTGATAGTTTTATTTAGAGTCGTGTTAGACTAGAACTAACATGATTAAGCCCACCAATGAAATAGCTGGAAAGATGATTTAAAATGTTGGGATTTTAAGTTTTCAGTCACTGGTCACTTAACAAAAGAACATTCATTTTAAAAATCACATCAAAAGAAAACATTTGGTGTACTGCTTTTGTTCCATGCTAGAGCTTTCATAATGATGATATATAATAGGGAGATATATTTGCTTTGACACGTGTTTTATAATAAATATCCCTGTATTAGCATGCCTGGTGACTCCTGGCTATTTTGACTACTGGGGCCTAGCCACTTCTACCACAAACATCCAGTTGTAAACTCTCGAAAGTCTAGCCCTACCAATCAGTGACTGTGTTCTTTGCACAAGGCCCCACTTTCAAGCTCTACTGATTTATGCAAAGGAAGCCCCACAGTGAGGCTCTGTACATGGCCCCACAACCCTCCACAGGCTTCCCCTGCAAGGACATGATTATGTAATTTCCTTATGGCACTCCATGTACTCCCTTACACCCCTCCTAATCACCTCTTTACATTTTTACCCCAATAGACTTCCTTCTACATCTCCTCCCAAGCCTGCATGGCAAAAGCAGGAGCAAGCTGACTTCCTCACCTTCCAAGGCAGCCCATATCATGGCTAGCATCCTCTTTTTGCACAGGTCAAACTGGAGTAAGACTAGATCCCTCTCCTCCTACCCAGGACTGGAGATTTCCCTATCCACTTGGAAACAAAGTGCTCCATGGAAAGGAGTAAGAGTAATAGAATATTACTGCTGCAAAGCAACTTCTGGTATACCAGGAACGGGGGGCAGCTGAGCATCAGCAATAATATTTCTATGAGAATTCAAGCCCCTATACAACCACATAATCAATGCTCCTTTGTTTTATGATAGCTTAGACTGCTTCGTGATGACAACTTTTACATCACATCTATTTGGATGTCATGATGCATTAAGCACTGTTGAAAAGGTTGGAATATTATTTAATCCTTTGCTGAATGTTGCTTTTTTTTTGGGGGGGGGGGGGGGGGTTATGTTTTTATTGTACTCTTGTAAAATATTGAAGCTCATGTACAGTTATCCGCTCTCCTTGATGAGGCTGAAGCAAATTTTTTCTTCTAGAACTGATCCATTATAAGTACTGTACTAATTTAGAGAACATCACCTTTTCTTTTTAAATAACTAAGGGGCCCTTTTACCAAGCCACTCTAATGGTTACCAGTGTGACACCGAATGGGCTTTGTTGCATTTGCCACACGGGAATTACAAGCCCAGCTTAGTAAAAGAAGCCCTAAGTTTTCTAAAAGGGGTTGCTTGTAGGAGGTACTGCAGTAGCCTGAGAAAGATGACTCAACCATTTACTTTAAAGTAACCTCACAAAGATAAGATATGCCTTCCTTTCCCATTAGCTACACTTTACATAAATTTTACAGGAAGAAAATAGGATGCAAATTTGACTGACAATCTAGGTGACAGTTGCAGAAGATTTCCATATCTGTAACTCTGAATTGGTCATTTTCAAACCAGAGATGATACTGTAGCTACTCCCCCCACCCCTTGGAAAAGCAGTATTGGAGCTTTGATTAATATTAGTATGACTGCATTGAAGTACAAATGTCTTGTTCTTCGCTCTGTTACTGTTCCCTTTTTTTGTCATACTTTAGATCTTAAATTCATATACCTTTTGGAATAAAAAGCATACAGACAACAGCTGTAAACCTCAACAGAATTCTTAGTGGGTGCATAATTTTAAAAAAATGCAATCATGGACTAGAAACATCTTCCCCCATCTGATCACAAAAAAAAAAATCAAATAAACGTTAACACAAAATACATGAAGCCACCAACATTTCAGCTTTTGTTAAGCTATAAAACTATCTTAATGAAGACTTAATCATCAAAAACAGTAGTGGTATATTTACAAATTGAAAATACATTTGCAGCTAATACAGGTAATTATCATTAGTGTCCTTTTATTTTTTGAGAGTTTTTTTTACTTTATTGGTGAGAGAATATGATTTAAAGCTTTTTCCTTTTTGTTAAGTTTCTCTTATTCATTGCCAGAGTAAAAGGCAGCGCTGCCATGGTGAGCTTTGGCAGATCTCCATCCATGCAACAGACAGATGCATTTAAAAAAATGAACAGAACAAAAACAACCAAAGCATTCGGTAGGGAAGGTGTTTTTTCAAACCAGCGAGTGTGGCCTTAATATGAGGTAAAGTAATGGGCACATCACAATCACCCAATGAATTTAAAGGAAATAAGCACACTTTTGACTCTGTTCGGAAGACATTACTTCTTTACATTATGTATTAACTAGCTTCGTCGTCTCACAAAACAGTATTTCTAAAATTGAATATAGATCATAGTCCAATGGAAAAAAGAGAGCAAAAGATTCCTGGCCTGTCAGTTGAACCAGTGATGCTGCAATATTATGCATCAGCTGGTTATTTTGTATTTATTTATTGGGATTTATTAAACACCTTTATGAAGAGATTCACATATGGCGATGTACAGCAGGTACAGTTTAAGATAAAACTTAAACTTTTAACAGTATAATAGTAAATTAGTAAAAAATTATGAAAAATGATGATGTAATGTGCAGCCAGTAATATAAATCCCACTCAAAGAGATGCTGTCTTGAAATGAGGGTTTTATTCACAGACTGCAGCTTCCTGCCTACAAATTCCAACAGCCACTGTATGTACAGCACAATAGTGCCATCCAGTGGCAAAATCAGTCAGTCACTTGCTTGCATTCAGAGAAAAAAAAAAAGCATAGAATTTAATATATATTTAATATATATATATATATGTGGAGGAGTGGCCTAGTGGTTAGAGTGGTGGACTCTGGTCCTGGGGAACTGAGTTTGATTCCCACTTCAGGCACAGGCAGCTCCTTGTGACTCTGGGCAAGTCACCTAACCCTCCATTGCCCCAGGTACAAATAAGTACCTGTCTATGTAAGCCACATCAAGCCTGCCATGAGTGGAAAAGTGCAGGATACAAATGTAACTAAAATAAAAAATATATATATAAGCAGTCACACCATGGCTTGGCTTTGAGGGGACAGTGACAAGACCAAAATTAAAATTCTAACTTATGCCAATTCTGTGCAGTTTTCAGAGGAACAGCTTTTTCACACCAGTAGTTTGAAGCTAGTTTTGAATAAAATCAATCTTCTTCGACTGTAAGCTTTAGTGGGTATTAAAAAAAAAAACCAAAACTTAGTATTTCAACTAAACTTTCCTCACTTAAGGGTTGTATTTTCATGTTTAGTCTACTATGGTTAGATAGCCATTTCTCAGTTATAGCATCATTCTGTCACCTAGTGCCCTCTTTATAAACTTTTATTTAAACTTGGGGGAGGGAAAAGCCACAATAGTGCAGCACAAGAGGCTTGATATTTATAAATTGGGGCCTTTTATGTCTCTTTGCTACCCTGGGTGGCTTCGTTATACAGAAATGTTGCTCAAAACAAAGACTCTTATCCATTAAGATTTCTACATGTGAGTACTGTATCCAGTTTAAAACAGCTTACTTTATTACAAATTCTACCATTTTACATAGATCATAAATAAAAAGATATTTAAGGACATGTTTAATTATGGAGGTGGCTGTATTGTAATTTTGAGAATTGTGATTTTGAGCTTACATTATATATAAAAACTTGTCATTTTTGTATGTGTTTAAAAAGATTACTATATTACAAATAATTGTACTTTCCAGTTTAATTACAGTATTGATGTAAATAAAGATGAATGAAAAACTTACTACTTTATTAAAATAGATTGTGAATGTACTTCATGTTTTTGCAGTATAAAAAAATTACTGAACTTGAAAGCTGCTTCACTTTACATGCAAAGGGTTACTTTAAAGCTATATTTTAAATTTACTGATTCAGTGGAATCAATTATCTTGCTAGTTAATTTGCACATGCAAGTTGTATCCTTCCAGTTTTATTTCACGTATTGATATTCTTTAAATTGCTAAGGTGTATATTGTGTTTAAAATGCATTTTACAGATGCTTTCTGCATATATGAAAAATACAGGGACTAAACAATGCTGTGCAGCGTACAGCAGAGCCATTTTTCGGCTTTGGTGTACCCAATTTTTTCAGTATTAAAAAAAAAAGGTGTTTTGAAAAAGTCACTATTGAACAAACAATAAAATGTTATCTTATTGTAAGTTGTTGTTATACATCTATTTTATCAAAAGTTAACATGCAAAATAGAAAGCAAATGGTTGAGATAAGTGCCACACAATCACACTGGATATAGCTGCATATTTTAGAGAAAATTATGGACCAGCTCTATGGATGGATCTGCGCTCTGACCAAATCCTGGATGACCACTAGGAGGGTGCCCTTTTGAGGCAGAAAGAAAAGGAGCAATCTCATACTGCACAATTCATTTGGCTAGTTGATAAACATATGAAAATTATAGAGCAGATACCACAAAAGTTGCCTGATCTATTGACTTTGACACGAGGAAGTAGTTGAGTAGAGGAAAATGATTCATATAAAAGAAAACAGTGTAGTTCAAGCATATTATTTGGAACTTTATTTTTCAATAAAAAAAAAGAGTTAAAGGTAAAAGGAAAATACATTTTAAGGAGAACTGAATAAATTAATGGTATCTAAAAGGCTTTTCCCTTAGTCTGGACATGGGGAGCCTGTATGGATCTTACATAATGGCCTATACAAATGGGTGTGAAGCCAAAATGTTCACCTCTAACAGGTATTTGCCAAAGACAACACAATAAAAAGTCACTCAATTAGGTTATGGTACTAACAGCACCAACACTGAACATTCTGGAAAGCTGTGGGGAAATCTATGTGTGTTTCCAGACATGCAAGGGAATTCCTGCTTTGCCATATTTGTGCAGGAGCCTTCTCAGTCCTGTACCTTTAAGGAGCCAACTTCAAGGTTGTAAGGCTATTTATCTCGCTGTCCTTAACATCTGTTACAGATAATCAATTTTGCTTTCTCCAGGACAAGCAAGATAATGTAGCCACACATTTAGAGATATTTCTGAATAGTAGGATGGTGGCAACTCCTCCTTCACTATCTGCAGTCTGTGTTCCTAGATTTGTGCCTTGCCCTCCATGCTGATAATGATGGACTGGAGATGGTTCATGAGCATTGTTTCCTATTTGTATACTGTATTTGTGTTTCTTATTGTAATATTTTTCATGCAGCTATCTTTTCTGTTACAAGAGTTATTTTTGGAAATACTTGTAAATGCTTAAACATAAAAATAATAATAAAAAAAAGGAGAGATTAAGTATTGCCATATTGGGACAAACCAAAGATCCATCAAGCCCAGTATCCTGTTTCCAACAGTGGCCAATCCAGGTCACAAGTACCTGGCAAGATCCCAGAACAGTAAAACAGATTTTATGCTGTTTATCCTGGAAATAAGCAGTGGATTTTCCCAAGTTCATCTTAATAATAACTTACAGACTTTTCTTTTAGGAAATTCTCCAAATCTTTTATAAACCCTGCAAAACTAACTGCTTTTACCACATTTTCTGGCAATACATTCCAGAGTTTAACTACATGTTGAGTGAAGAAATATTTTCTCAGATTTGTTTTAAATGTACTACTTAGTAGATTCATTGTGTGCCCCTTAGTCCTAGTATTTTTGGGAAGAGTAAACAAGCGATTCACCTCTACCCATTCCACTCTATTCAGTAATTTCTAGACCTCAATCATATCTCCCCTCAGTCATCTCTTCTCCAAGCTGAAGAGCCCTAGCTGCTTTAGCCTTTCCTTAAAGGGGAAATCGTCACATCCCCTTTATCATTTGTCACCCTTCTCTGTACCTTTTCTAATTCCATTTTATATTTTTTTGAGATGCAGTGACCAGAACTGCACACAGTATTGAAGGTGCCGTCACACCATGGAGTGATAAAAAGCATTATAACATTCTCATTTTTGCTTTCTATTCCTATCCTAATAATTCCTAACTTTCTATCTGCTTTCTTAGACGCCAATGCATAATGAGCAGAGGGTTTCAATGTATCAACGATGACACCTAGATCCTTTCCCTGGGCAGCGATTCCTAATGTGGACCCTTACATCACATAGCTATAATTTGGGTTCCTCTTTCCCTCATGCATCACTTTGCACTTGCTCACATTAAACGTAATCTGCCATCTGGATGTGCAGTCTCTTCTTACACTTTTTCACAATCCTCTTGCGATTTAACAACTTCTGGAGAAGCTGGTGGACAGGTACTGCCACCAGTTCTTTAGGGACATAGAGATACTTGAGAAGGCCTAGTTAACTTGTCCAGGAATCATTCTCAATTTCCAAAATAAAAAGGTCTAGGAAGAGAACCTCTGGTTGACAGCAGCTCCTTGCCAGATTTGCTGGGTAAGAGAAGCCTGTGGTGGGATCCTTCTTCTGAACTGGATTCTTTAGGTCCTATAAGGTAGATCCCAGAATGCCTCAGATACAGAGAACCATGTGATAAAGTGTGAGAGGGTAATAAAACTTTCATTCAAGCCTTCAGGGGCATACCAAGAGGACTATTGAGGCCACATATCAATCTGAAATTGAGCAGTTGAAAAGGCTTCCCTATCCAATGCTGCCTGACTTGAATTCAGTGCAGACGGCATTATTGTTCACACCGACATTGGTATCATAGAGCCAAACAGTAGGCATTACTGATGGATCTGTCAATGCTATAATGCTCGATGCCGGTACATTGATATGACTCGGATGTCAAGGGTGGACTTTATCTAGCTGCTTCAGGAACTGTAAGCCAGAATTGGAGGGGCCTCAGCAGGTGAGAAAATGTTCTCTTAGATAACCAGAAAGGAGGTACCAATTGCCCTGGACACTCTTGCAGCTTAGTCTCTTCTAGGAGACTGATTTCAACTCCAGAGAAAGCCACTTAGAAGGGCAGATGGCAGCTACTACATATTGCTTACATTCAAACTCTGGCATTGATGAATAATGTGAACACTCCCATGCTTCTGCATGATGTTCACCTTCAGTGCTCAATTCTGATCTCACTGCAGAGAACCCTTTTGCACTGAGAGAGGAATAGGAACAATCCCTGCTTCTGGACATGGACTAATGAAAAAGTGATGCTTCATCAATGTTGAAGTTGCACCAGTAGTGAGGAAAGCTCTTGAATCCTCCAGTATGGATACAAGGATAGTCTTTTGTTTAATCCACTACCATTCTTTTAGTAGATGCAGCAGCCAGGGACACTGATTCATGCCCAAGCAGCACATGTAGACACTATGAAGTCCATGAGTGACATCTTTGTGTTGCAACCTAAGCACCCTCCTGAAGCTGTTGGCCTCCTATGCCATGGTCAGAAAAAACAATACTGTGAAATCAAAGGAAGAAATCTTAACGAAAACACAAGGGCTGTCTGACAGAACTCTGACAAAGATTTACTGCATATCAAACCTCTGGGCTGAACACTACCAATGAAATGACAAAAAGCCAACAAACCTAAGACATTGATGCACAAAACTTACCGAGGCAACAACGTGCAATTTTGACTGGTTCAAGCTGGTTTAGCAAGCACGGTATTCAGCAAGAAATGTACAAATGGGTTCTGTGGGCTGTTTTCCGTTCGTGGTAGCAGCCAACGAAAATCATATGCAAAGCTATTATAATGAGCTTTTTAGTATGTAATTTTTATGAGGAAATTTTACAGGAGGTCAGAAGCTGTCGTTGCAGACTTCAAATGAACTCGTGTATCCTTCTGTCCATTTTAAACTATAGAAAGCTACTTCAGGAGGAAAGTCATCAAACTGTAAGCAGCCTGGCAGTTCTGATTTCTGCCCTTTCCTTCCCCTCCAAGGTTACTTTTCTCCAGAGAAAAAAAAGCAGTGAAGTGCCTAGCACTGTCCACACCTGGTCCATCTGGAAACTATTGAGCAGAGAAAAAAAAACCTGCATATTTGTAATGGAAGTACCTCGATGTTCAAAAATAAAAAAACTAAGAATAAAATAATCAAATGAAAAATGTCTTGTGGGTCCTGTTAAGATTTTCTCTTTTGCAACAGCACAGCAAAAAAACAATTTAAAAATCTGACTGCAAAATTTATGAAAAAGTTCCAACGTGATTTTTTTACGCTTATCTTCACTATGGATTTTCAAACGCAGATACTCTGAAAGTGTGTGAGAGAAATACTGTGGAGGCGCATCCATAGCACATTTATGGGCATGCACATAACAGCCACACTTAGCAACTGGCTATTCTACGCGTGCACTGGCTTTTTACCTACCGAGCTGCTCACTGAAAGTCCATATACCTTATGTGCATGCTATTCCCATCCTTGGGTATCTTTACTGAGGAACTTCAAGCAATGGGGTTCTTGTGGGGACTTTTGTCAATCAGGGTCGAAGTGGCTAGGGGGAACTTAAGGAGTCAAAAAAAATTGATTGGCGAAATCCAAACCACTGCTGTAAACAGACAAAACTTTCTCTACAGAATGTGCGACAGGCAGCAAACAAAAAACATTGAAGTGGGTTCCACAACCCCACAACAGTAAAGCACGTCTGGAAAGGCTTCTATGGCTTTCCAAAGCTTTTCAGAAGATTTGACAGCAGTTCCATTGATGATGATACCCAACTGTATGGCTATATAATCCTACTTGTTATTTGAAAAACTAGCATTCTCAAAGAAGAGCTTAACATATACACATGTATTTTTCTGAAGTGCTCATAAACCAAAAGATTTTCACACAAATGTAATTTTAATTTGAGACAGATACACAGGAGACTTTTTGATCAATTGATTTATTCTAAAGAAATATTAATCAAGATAGATCACTCATGCTGTAAAATTCATATGGCTGCTACAACAAAAGTTATTTAAAGGTTATTTTATACAACTATATGACTTCACTTGAAAAAGTAGGAATTTTCCAGATAACATGACGTGCACAAACACCTTCTCCATTAAGAGAACAATTTTCAAAGCTATTTTAATGGGTAAAAAGCTTTTTCCCTGCATTGATCAGCTGTCTGAAAATAGTGCTCCCTGAACAAAGTATCACATGTTCTTCCACAACATATATACTTTTAACTGCTCTAAGAAGAAACATTCTCAGGGACAGTGTTTAGGTCCGGTGGGAGGGGGAGGTGAAGCACACACAGAATGCACTTTCAACTCTATACATTTTTTTCCTGCAAAGATTTACCTACAGAAGCACATTGCATTCGTTGCTGAGATAATGGATAAAACATATGCACAGCCTTTGGCCTAATGCAGACAGTTTGAAAACTGCCCCCTTTATGAAAGCAACCAAAAAGTAATCAAGCATATGGCAATGGGTCAAGTAATCCAGAAGCAATAGAAAACTAAAAAAAAAAAACAACTAACATTCCCACTTGAATGGATTTATAACAATTCTTTTGATGTTAACCAGTACAATTGTATCTCTTCAGTCAAGGCATCTAGCTAGTGGGCAGAAACAAAATAAATGATAGGAAAGAAGAAAGGCAGGGTAAAACAAAAGTGCCCCAAAAGGCTCATTCCTCTACTATAGTCAAGGCTGTCCTTACTTATGATATATATTTAGCAGTAATTAAGAGAAATACTGTTGCTTTAAAGTGAACCACAACTGATATGTAGAATTGCTTGGTTAGTGAAGTCAACATTAAAAACCTCCTTGTACTGTAACTATGTTTAACAATGAAGATTTCGCGTAGATATCCTTGGATAGAATTCTCTGCAAAGAAGAGGAGAAGGAACACTGGGGAATCAGCATATTTCTTTTTCTTTACATAGTATTTTTAATTTCTTAGAAAATTTCTTTTTCATGGAACAAGAGAGATTGACAGCATTTGAAACTGAAGACATCTGCAAGAACCCAACACTGCTCTAGCAGTCTGTTTCAACCCTGCTTTGGCAGTAAGATTTTCTGACAGGCTGTATCCTAATTTAAGACTGCTCTCTATGACAAATGAAAATGAAGCACACTTTGTGTCTCTTGTTTATCAAGCATCACACTGGAAACCTACAGCTATAACAGTCATGTAGGGATCCGACTTCTTAGATATTCCAATACAGCAGATGTTCCTTTTGCTAGGATGGCTGCCCGAGGGTTGCGAAATGGGTTCCCTTCTAGTTGAAGCATCCTGCCAGAGAAGAAAGAGAGATTAGATCTTCAAAAAAATATTATCTACTATAATAAAACGCACCCTCAACGTTCTGACGTCACTGCAGGCACTCACACACCAGTTCGTAAGTTCATGGTGGTGAAGCCACAACACTCACCATGTCTGCATGCCCTGCCCTCGCGTCACACGTGATGACGTCGAGGGCGGAACAAGAAAACAAGGCATATCAATGCGTGTTTCCCTACTCCTCCCCTTCCAACAAATCCCAGCCGTAAACGACGACGTGCCCATCACCCCGGCCCCTTTCACCACATCGCCCTGCCCCTTTCAAGGTACTGGCCCGCCCCCAGTACCACACTCTTCCCATCATCACCTTCCCTCCCCCCTGTCACCTCCCATCCCCTTACGCCACTATCCCTGGTGGTCTAGCGGTACCTGTTCGCTCGGGCAGGAACGAAGGAACTCCCGCTTTCCTGCCCGGAGCGCTGCTGCTAGCTGCCCGGCTGCATCGTGTCTGAGTCCGGCTCTCGGAGAATCAAAATGGCCGCCGAGAGTTGAAGCTGCCTCGCAAGACTTCAACTCTTGGCGGCCATTTTGAAACACCGAGAGCCGGACTCCCACACGATGCAGCAAGGAAGCTAGCAGCACTGCTACGGGCAGGAAAGAGAGGGCTCTTTCTTTCCTGCCCCGACCGAACAGGTACCTCTAGACCACCAGGGAGACAAGTGTAAGGGGAGGGGAAGGGAGTCCGGTGCCGGCTAGGGCCCGTTTCATCAGCGGCAGAAACAGGCCTTTTTTTTACTAGTAACTAATAATAGGTCTGGTGCAGGCCCCAGCTTTATTTTGTGACCTTAGCCTCCTCTTACCCTTCCTGGTAACCTACAGAGAATTTAGCCAACATTCATATATAGTGCTGATATGGACAGTGATGCTGAACTATAAAGATTTAGCAGGTTTTATCAGTCTCTATTTTTCATTCATCCCAAAAGAAAAAAATGATATATGGTCTTTTCACATTCTAAATTCTGCCTTCTCTGATATTATACCTCATAGTATGAGCAGGACATTAGAGTTTATGCCTGTTATATGCTGGATAAAATTTAATTTATGAAGAAATCTATGCAAATTTTTCATTTGCAAAACCATAGCTTTACAGATGATATACCCTATTTCACACACCAATCAGTTTAAACCTGATAGGCACAAGCAGACAATCCCACTAAACAAACAGGATGCTCTTTGTTTTTCTATATATGGCTCTTTCACAACAATTCAAACTGAGACAGTCATAAAAGATCTACAGTCACTACTCCAGGACCATGAATTACTCAAAGTGACATTCCCAGCCCCACCTGTGCTGGCCCTCCAACACACACTAATTCTGAAGCAAAAATTAGTGAAAAGCAAGCTCCTGTCAAAAGCTCACTAGTCCTTGCTATTTAGCAAAGTGAAAATTGTGCCAGTACTTATCACAGGATCCCTAGTGATTCCCACAAGGAAAAAGATATTCAATACAAAAGGATCCTATTCGTGCTCCTCCTCAAAGGTTGTGTGTATTTTTCAATGCAGAAAATGTGAAGATAGGTGCTATATTGGGGACACAGGACAAATACTAAAGACAAAAATCAGTTCACACAGACACAACTTCAGGGTAGTGACGCCTCCACTGGCTAGCATTTTTCAAAACCTTGAAACTGCATCAATATCCTTATGGTCAGAATACTAAAAGGTACCTAACACAATCCAGAAATGTAAAACCTTTGAAGTTAAAATGATGAAATATTTTGACACCCACCACAGGATTTCACGAGGATCTGGGTTTCCTATCACACTACAAACCACAACATTATACTGCTTTGTCACCTTCTGATTATCCATCCACTTCACCCTGTTTCTGTCACTCCCTCCTTCCCGCCCCTCCCTCTCTCATTAGAATGCTTTTCACGGTTTACCGTATATATTGTAATTTTGTCCTTTTTTTTTTAATCATAACCGACTTGAAGATGGCTCTGCCTTCAAAAGTTTGTCAAACAAAAGTTAGTCCGTTAAAAAAAGTTATCACCTTATTTTACTTTCATTTTTTATATCTATTTATTAACAATTCATGAGAATGATCAAAATCATTTTACTCTCTTCAAATACATTAACAACCTTGTTAATTCTCCTATCTAGCTCCTTCTTAAGGATTTCAAATTCAGAATTGGAGGGGCCTGAGCAGATGAGAAAAGATCAAAGACTGAAAAGTATTTTGCCTGGTTATGTCCTCCAGGAATTCAAGTGCTACCCAAGGACCTAAGAATTTATAGGATATTATAGAATATATGCAATTCCAAATAAGGCTAATATTTGTAGAAGTACTAGGTACCAGAGGATAAAACAGGATATTCCAATTCTCTTTAAACTAAATGCCCCCTAGTAGTCATTTAGGATTATTAGTACAAAAGGCTGATGCCATCTGGAGCTGTATCTGCAACAGAATGCATCTCCTATATATCATGCTATGGCATTCTGAATGCGTTGAAGCCTTATCTCTAACTCCTGATCCCTCTGGAGAAAGAATAAAATATTGAGCAGGGATGTTCTGAAAGAGAGGTACCACATTTCAAAAGATTCTCCACACTCTGACACACACCTGAAATGTATTCATTGCCACAACCTCACCCTCTGAAAAACTAGGGCATAAGACAGAACTGAGAAGAGCGTCCTAGGCCAAGCCACAGGTGCTCTCCTTATCCTATTAAAATTTACATAACAGGGCCAGCTAGCCCAATTGAATTCTTGCTTAAGAAGGGGAGTTAACCTTAGCTAATTTTTTTCCTCAAAACAAATTTCAAAGTAGTATTTCGAACTAATTGCAGTCTATACATCCGTATAGCTGAAAGATCAACATAAAGGGAGTTAAAATAATCCAGGAGAGAGAGCAAAGAATGAAGGTTTGGGAACTAGGAAGGAAGGAAAACAAATTTGACAAAAGTGAAACTGGCCTTTCACATCAAATTAGAGACATAAAAACAGAGAAAAATGAAAGCAGATAAAGACCATGTGGTCTACCTAGTGTCCCTATCCATGCTATCTGCTATCCTCCCTCTCCTTTAGAGATCCTATTTACTTGTCCCAAGCTTTCTTGAATTCAGATACAGTCTTCGCCTCCATCACCTCCACTGGGAGCCTCTTCCATGCATTCACCACCTTTTCTGTGAAGTAGTATTTCCTCAGGTTACTCCTGAGTTTGCTCCCATTCGCCCTCATTCTATGCCCCCTCATTCCTGCTTTCAATTGAAAGAGACTCACTTCCTATGCACTTATGCCACAGATGTATTTAAATGACTATCACATCTCCCCTCTCCAGCTTTTCTTCCAAACTATACATATTGAGATCTTTAAGTCTGTCCCCATACACTTTATGATGAAGGCCACTGGCCATCTTAGTTGCTGCCCTCTGGATGGACTCTATCCTGTTAATATCTCACAAATCTACTGCATTTTTTCGAGGGGGTGAACAAACATGTGGACAAAGGGGAGCCGGTAGATATTGTATATCTGGATTTTCAGAAGGCGTTTGACAAAGTGCCTCATGAAAGACTCCAAAGGAAACTGGAGAGTCATGGGATCAGAGGCAGTGTATTATTATGAATTAAGAGCTGGTTAAAAGATAGGAAGCAGAGAGTAGGGTTGAATGGTCATTATTCTCGATGGAGAAGGGTAGTGGGGTCCCTCAGGGGTCTGTGCTTTATAAATGACCTAGAGATGGGAGTAACTAGTGAGGTAATTAAATTTGCAGATGACACAAAGTTATCCAGGGTCGTCTCGTCGCGAGAGGAGTGTGAAAGATTACAAGAGGACCTCGTGAGACTGGGGGATTGGGCGTCCAAATGGCAGATGAAGTTCACTCCTTGGTCAGTAACCCAAAGACACCAGCAGTCCAACTACCATCAGAATGTGCAACAACCCATTCATTATTAGTTTTCTGACCTTGATCATCAGTCTTTGATTATCAGGGTCTTCCCTCGGGTGGGGTATAGATTGATCTGGCAGAAATAAAGGGAAGAAAATTAACAGGTAAGTTAAAATTTTTGTTTCCTCATCAGAGATGCCAGAACAGTCCAGATAAGTTGGATCTACTCAAGTTCCATCCAGAGAAAATGAGAAGATGCCATGATGGCAACCAAGACTCCTGCATCCAATGCTGGGTCTCTTTCTCAGCCTGCACACACATGCTGACGTGCTCAGACCAAACATAATAGAGATCAGGGGCTGCCCTCCCATGTAACAAATTGTATTTCCATGACTCACAATGTATTGTAAGCCACACTGAGCCCGCAAAAAGGTGGGAAAATGTGGGATACAAATGCAATAAATAAATAAAATAAAATAAAATTCTCCTCTGGAAAGACAGACAATGACTACCTAAGTTGACTCCCCTGCCCTTGAGTGGGCTCACCAGCCCCTTGGGACTGCAAGACAGTTGTCTGCTCAGCTTCTCCAGAAGATGCCTTAGGTACTGCTGTGCATTATTGGGGCACATCAATAGATCAAATAATATATTTGAAATCCAAAAGGAACTAAGTACCCAGAAACATCTCAAATGAAGCCTACAACCAACTTGACAATGATTGTCCCTGTCCAGGCCTACAAATACCATCTTCCTCTTGGAAGAGGGAAGGCCTATCAATCAGAAGTGGTGCACTACTAGACTTAGGGCTATCCCATTTCTTAAAAATTAAAAAAAGACACTAAAGAGATTGACCTCAACTATAAGCTATTATATGAAAATCAAAAGAAAGCAAGATCAAGAACTTCAAGAAAAAGTTCAGGTTCCAACTAGAAAAGACTATTCAAAACAGAGGTAACTGTGTTGCTCAAGTCTCCAGAACATGCTCTCTGTTGGAAAGCAGAAAGTTTCCTTTAACCAGCTAGTTGACAAGCTCAGCCAGAGACTAAACCCTCAGGAATGGTTCTTTGACATATCAGAAATATAGGGCCATCAAATTTTAGTTGAAGTTCAAGGCAACAAAATTCAGCCCCCCCCCCCCCCCCCCCAATAATCCCAACTTGTCCTCTCAACCCTCTCCAAGTTAAAAACAAAACAAAAAAACACAATAACACCTTGCAACAACTTATGTCACTGTTCTGGGTAGGTGAGCCCTTGGACAGCAGTCAGGTAGTCTCTGCCCGCCTAACCCAAAGGCAGGCAAATCACACCTCGGAGAAAACTAAAGCTAACAAGCCCTTGGGGGCTAGCCTGACAATGTTGGGACCGGAGACAAGGGGCAAGCTGCAACACCCCTCTAGACTGACTAGAAGACCCATTGTGAAGGCAGTATGAGAAGAAGCACAGCTGCCTTATATGGGCCTAGGATCCTGATGTAAGAATATGCCGAGGCAGTTCCTCCGTTGCTGGCCCTTTAAATGATCCTGCAGCATGCATGGACCTAGGGAAGCTAGTATCTGCCAGCACAGATCATGAGGGAGTAATCTGAGGAGCACCTCTGGGTGCCAGGAGGTAGAGGTGTCAGCAGCCCGCCATGCAGAAGATTCAGCCCAGAAACAACCCCAGCCCCCCACCATCACCACTGAGAGGGCCACAGGACCCAACCTCTGCTGAGGCCCTCAGGTGAGTCAGGGTGCAGGGCATGGCCATGGCACTGAAGTCCCATCAAGAATGTGAAATAAGAGAATTTAGAAAAAAATACAATATACTTCTAACACTAATTTTTTTTTCAGTTCACCTACCTTAGGTTTTCACAGTTTCCCAATTCTGGAGGCACTTGCAAAATATCATTATTCTGCAGGTCCAGTGTGGTCAGTTTACTCAACATCTTCAACTGTAGAGGATCTACAGATCCAATCTGATTGTTTCCCAGTAGAATAGTTTCAAGATTTGACATCCGATAAAGAACAGCTGGAAAAACTTTAAATCTATTGAAACAAACCAGATATATTATGAATATGGCAACTTTACAGGTCAATTTCTTCAACCCACCCCCACAAAAACATAGGGTTTAATATTCAAGAGTACTTATCCGAATAAGTGATGCTGACCAGGATATTCAGAAGCAATATCCAGATAGTGCCTGTGAATAAACTTACAGACTGTCTTTGCACTATGTGGACAGTGCTGGGGCGGAGTTAGAGAGGTCCTAGAACTTATCTGGATAGTGGCAATATTCAGTATGCTATCCCAACTTATCCAGATAATTTAGGGCAGATAGAATGCTATCTAAATGCCTACTGTCACTGTGCAAATAAGTTCCAGCACAGACTGTGTTACCTGGATATTCAGTGCCAGCCATCAGATATTTTTTGACCACTGCAGTAAGCATTTAGAAAAACACACTGACTGCAGAAGCTGACCAATAGCTTGCAACCCTATGGGAGGTTTACCCAAGGAAAGCCTTTAAAAATGGTTTCTATGCTACTGTTTTAGAGAAGACAAAACATGCAAATACACAGAGCAAATTGAATGAAATAGTGTGTTACAGACATTTGTGAAACAAGAATAAAATCCTTTTCTTAATAATATGACTTTAAACAGCTAAGTAAATAAACTTCACCAATGGCCTAAAGAACAAGCCTAAAACAGATTTGCGGAACAGCCTCTCAGTGGAAGTAGTGGAGACAAAAAACTATCTAATTTCAAGAAAGCTTGAAACAAGTACAAAGATCTCTAGGGGAGAGGAAGGGATGAGTAGACTGGATAGGCCATATGGTCTTTATCTGCCTTCATTGTTCTATGTTTCTATTCATGTTTCTCTGTTTCTATATTTTACAGGATTTTCAAAAATATTATAGAAATATTTTCTTAGGACTTTCTATTTATACCTAGCATATTTTGTAGCATTTGAAAGATTTTGGACATTCAGAAAGTATTTTATAAGGGGCACCTAATTAAAGAGAGCAAGTAGGCACCTACTGAGGCACTGTTTTATAAAGACACATAGAGGGACACTTTTGAAAGAACATCCAAGTCAGAATTGAAACACCCTGTTCATAACATCAAAAAAAAAAAACCCCACCCCAAAAAAACAAGAAAAAGCAAAACATCCATCTCACAGCCATTTACACACAGGAAAAACATTGGGATTTCCTGTTCAAAAATGCATGAGAACATCCAAAATGAATAGCCATTTTCAAAAATAAAATGTCCAAACTAAAAAAAAACAGGGACAAGGACATCTGTCTGACATCTGTACAAAATGGCCACACAGACATCCCTGCAGAGCAGAGGGGGCAACCTAGTGGTCAATGCAGTTTAATCCAAGGCACCCAGGTTCACAGGTGAACCCTTTAGTGACAGGAAAATACCTACTGTAACCGAATGTGCACAACCGTAATAGCCCTCAGGCTGCAGGTGTTAAATAGGTAACAGTACGTATCTTTCTGTTTCTGGAAGGCTCACAATTCAAAGGTTAAAAAAAAAAAAGAGTTGAAGCAGAATTTGAACCTGGGTTCCCTGGTGTATAGACCACTGCACCGACTACTAAGCTACACTTCAGACCTGTTTGCTGCTGTGTTCAGAATGCTCATAATACCTGATGTTGTCAGGGGGTCTAGTTTCCCTTTCTGGTGTCACTTTCAAGTATGAAGGAAGAGGACAGTAAGCACTGGGGGATTAAGGATCAGCTACTCAATACCCTAGACGTGATTGAAAATAGATCTAACTTAAGACACCCTTCATTTTTGCCTTGGAGGTTTCTTCCCATTTGATTATTGCTGTTGGACGTCCTAAATTTGGGCCCTCTCTAGTCCTGCCCAAAACATGCCCACTTGCTATTTGGATAAATAAACTGCAGTGTAAAGCGTGCTTCATCTCTTCTTCCCCCACACTCCACCATTATGGGTATGGCATCTCTCCCTCCCCATCCCCCCAACCTTGAGTCTGGCATCTATCTCTACCTCCTCCTCCCCCCCACAAAAAAAATGGTCTTTCATCTCTCCTTCCCCCCACCTGTGGGTCTGGCATCTCTTTCCCTACAGTTGGTCCCTCATCTCTCACTTCTCCTCGCGGTCCTCTACGCACTCAGTGGGTCATTTGACCACAGAAACATTAGACACAAGCCTTCTCTAATACACCTTCCTGTGGGCAGGACTTGGAAGTGGTAAAGCGTTGCCAGATCTGTGTGTAGTGCTCCCACAACCAGCAACCTGCCTAACATTTGCAGGCCTTGGAGGGGGGGGGGGGGAATCATGCAGGGCGATATACCGGGCCACAGAAGAGCAAAGCAGGGAGTCTGGTGCAGGACCTTGGTGGAACAGGCAGTGACCCCTACCAGTGAGCAGTCTTGGGCTTTTTGCCAGCCTCACACAGTGATAGCTATGCCCTTGTGCCAAAGGACATTCTATATTACAATATGGATGTTGGAGAGCAGAAAGAGGCTAATCTGGCACTTTCCAGTTACATGTAAGGGCACTATTTTGAGGATAAATTCCAAAATACTGCAAGTGATGCACAAAGTATGCGAGCTTTATAAACCATCAGTTATGTCATATCAATGGTTGCAAAACTGATGGGCCCCAATAGCGAGTTAAACTCATATTCTTTGATGGCCTCTTTAGGAGCCCTATCCAATTTATTTACTGTTTTAATGCTGTAGACTCCTTTTTCACCACTGAAGATCCTCTAGGTTTGTTCTAGACTTTTTTGAAATGCTATTCCTACTCTGACTCCACTACCATCAGGATCCTTTCTATGAAAAATATTTTCTGATGTTAGTCCTGTGTCTGTTTCGAATGAAAAATGGGTCAATGAGTGCTACATTGATTTCTGCATTGCCATCTTTCTGTTAAAATGAGATCTTTTTACCTCTATACCTGGTGAATGAATTAACATACATATTGCAAAAGGTGTACGACTTCAAAGTTTATTTATTTTAAGTAGAAATATGCACAGGAAAAACGGTTTTGTTCGTGCAACTTTCTTTAAAATTAGTCACCTTACTTTCTAACAATTCTTACTCTCTTACCTATATGTTCCATCTTTGCTTATACCCCTATCAATTAAAATGTTCTATTACGTATTGTGTTGACATTGTAAGTAGTATACTATGCCACACTTTGTATTGTTTGAATATGTTTACTGCTGTAATTGCCTATTGCTCATGTTTGATCTATTCTTACTGTACACCGCATTGAGTGAATTCCTTCAAAAAGGCAGTTAATAAATCCTAATAAATAAAAAATGTAGAAGGCAGTCTTGTTTCATTTTGTGCGTCTCTACAGCACACGCAGTATAGAAATGTACCCTAGCTTAAAACAGTTCTCCATAAAACCTGTCTAAACAATCTGACAAGCACCCTGTCTTCTTCCAGTGCTTACTGCTATGTAGTTTCAAATTTAGTGACAATTTTAAGTTATTATTCACTCTTTTAGTAAAAACAAATAAAATTTACCACAGCTGATTAGAAACGTTAATCTTTAAAACCTTCAGCAGCAGTTTGTAATGAAGAAAAATGTTTTTAAATTAAGATCAGCACTTGTAATTATCTACTTTGCATCCACCCACTTGCTCAATAATCACTGGTGCCACCTTGGTGGTATCTCAACTACTGAAGTGCTGTGTCTGACATTCAGCAAAGCTCTAGTTGTAGAAGTGCATTTCCACAAAACACTATTTATAAACTATTTATAACTTTATACTGCTTAATAATGTTGCCATCTGTCAGCACCACAGGGAGAAAAAAGTCATTTAGCCAAAAATGGTAATATACAGGAGCTGCTTTTCATATGTTAAAATACAGAACTGAAGAGTGTGTTCTAAATCAGAGCATTTTCTCTTAAGCAATAATATTCAATGTATTACATTGTCTTAAATGCCCAATACCAATGAAGACTATTATTTCGTTAATGTCCTCCATCGACAAATGAAAAATGCTAATTTCAATTTTTCAAGCAATTCTTAGAGTAAAAGAATTGAAAATGCCCGCTCTCAATGAAGTTAAGATTACATTTACTGTTCCTGCACATAGTGGATACTTTCGAGGGCAGGAAACAATAAAAATAGCTTTGAATTTTCAGAACTACATTTATTTTAGGTATTTTATCCAGTAGCAACAATTCGATAAAAATTCCTATTGTAATTTTGCTTCAATTACTGGTACAAACTCCAAAAGCAAAAACTGCCCATGAAATGTGTGCCAAAGTGAGCAATTTGGACTATTTCCCCCACAGAGGACAAAAATAAGTGTGGCTTTAGTATAGTACTGAATTATATTACCTGGGTGCATCAGAATATCAACAATCCACTCCTCCCATCTCCAAGCAATTTACTTACCTCCTTTTAACATTAACCAAAAGAAAAAAAAAACTTTACAGATTTTACCACTAGTCAGATATAGAGAGCAATATTTTAAAAGGGTGCCATGGATAGGTGCCCACACAGGCTATTTTAAAAGACAAGTAGGCACCTAATTGTCTATATAAAGTATCAGGGCCCTGTTTACTAAGACACTGTAGGCATGAAAACCTTTTAGCATACGCTAAACATTAGCACACACTGACGCTAGAGATACCCATAGGAATATAATGGGTGTCTCTATCATTAGCAAGCACTAATTTTTAGCGCGCATGCTAAAAAGTTAATGCGCCTACATCGAAGCTTAGTAAACAGGGCCCTACATACCTTGAATGTAGGGGACTAGGGACTATCACTTACGTCTGATTGTGATCTAGTATAAGTGAATGCACATACTTTATACATGAGTAAAATATTTTATAAACTATATGCATGTGAGCTCCACCCCTGTGCATGCCCATCTTGATGCCAAAACACAAACTTTTATTCCAGTTGGTATTTTGTAAGCAGTCATTTACGTGTTTATGTGGCCTCATGTGCACAGGAATGACTAGGATTACCCTCATGTGTACTGTTAAAAGCAGTATATCAAATGGAATGAAATGAAATGACAAAATTTTGAAAAAAAATTATAGGCATGTCATGTGATCCAATTAGACAGTGATAGCAAACACTGCTAAACTGCCTTGCTTCTAATCGAGTGTTAAGATCTCAAAAGTGTTCTGCAGTTCAGCATTGTAGCTTTCAGCGTACAGAAAAATCACCAATAACAGAATCAAATCCTATCTGCCCAGTTCCTAAATTTAGGGAGTGAGTTTCAGGGCTAGAGAAGGCCAAATTAGTAAAATCAGAGTGGCTGATTTGTCCTCTGCCAGGAAAAAAAACCTTCTATAAACGGAGATATTTATTTGTTTGTTGCATTTGTACCCCACATTTTCCCACCTATTTGCAGGCTCAATGTGGCTTACCTAGTACCATGAGGCGTTACCACCTCCGGTGATGAAACAAATACAAAGTAATGTTAAAGAGAATGAGATATATGCGTTACAGACACATTAGAGGAACAAGAGAGGACGAGTTATATAATGTTCGTTGCAAGTTTTGGTTTCGTTGTGTTGCTGAATTCAAGCACTTAAGTTGGGTCAGTAGGGTATATAATACATAATCAAAAAGAAATGTTTCCATCAGTATGTGCGCAATGATCTCAAAGTGCCCCTCATCCCCACGTGTCTTTCCGTCATGAGAATCTTAATCTCTTCAATTAATATTATACTACTAGTAAAAAAGGCCCGTTTCTGAGACCAATGAAACGGGCGCTAGCATGGTTTTCATGGGTAGTGTGTATGTTTGAGAGAGTGTGTGTGTGTGAGAGTGTATGTGTGAGAGAGACTGAGTGAATGTGCGAGTGTGTGTGACAGAGTGAGGCTGTCTGTGTGAGTGTGTGTGTGAGAAAGAATGTGAGTGTGCGTTTGATATATATAGACTTTGTGCGTGCGTGCGTGAGTGAGTGATTGAGGGAGAGAGTGTGTGTGTTTGAAAGTGTGTGTGTGTTTCTGTGTATGTGTGAGTGTTTTAAGCAAGTGGTGCATTCCCCTCCTCCTACCGTGGCCCTCTTCTTCCCCCTCCTCTCACCGCCCCAGTCACCCTCCAAGTTCCAGGCCACCCTTCCCCTTCAGAGTGAGTGTATGTGTTTGAAAGAGTGTGTGTGTGTATATGTGTGAGTGTTTTAAGCAGGTGGTGCATTCCCCTTCCCCTTATGTGCTCCTCTTCCTCCCCCTCTACTCACCGTCAACTTTCCAGTCTGCCCTCCCTCCCTCCCTCCCCCCTGCCCCCCTCTTCACCCCATGCCCTCCTCCCTCCCTCTTCTTTGCTCCCAAGCATTGAATGCAGCATTCAGGCGTTGATTTTGTGCTCTGCTGCTGCTCCTCTCTCCTCTTTCTGTCCCCGTAGGAGCGCAGGTACCAGGAAGTTGTTTTGAACTTGCTGTACCTGCGCTCCAGGGCCAGTGAGAGGAGAAATGAGTGGCTGCAGAGCAGACAGCCAATGGCTGAAGGCTGCCTGCATTTCAGGTTTTTTTTGTTTGTTTTTAAGATAAGCGGCGATCTTTCAGGGGGGAGGATGGATTTGGGAAGCGGCGAACTCAGGGGGTGGAGTTTGAAAGAGGCGACCTGGGGGGGGTGCATAGCATAGGAGAAGCAGCGACCTTGCTCGTGGGCAGATGGAGAGCGGAAGCGTCGAACTGGAGGGGGTGGAAAATGGAAGAGGCGACCTCATGGGCGAGTGGAGAGGGTGGGGAAGCTGCGTACTCGGGGGGGGGGGGTGGAGAGAGGAGGTGACGAACCTCGTGGGGAGTGAAAACAGAGCAGGGCTTCCTTGATTTGTCGAGTGTTTGCTCCGCCCTCAACGTCATCACGTTGTGACGCGAGGGCGGGGCAGACACTGAAGGCCAAACCGGATATCTCGGGCGCCTCAAGTTCCGGCTTGAGGCTTCATTCGAACATTGGAGGTGCCTTTTATATATATAGATTATTACCTGTTAAACGAAAGAATTATTGTTTGGAGTCCTATAACTGCTTCTAGTTCATCAGGTAGCACCATCAAAAAGTTGTTTCTAAATAATAAAAAAAAAAAGTAGATATCTATTAAAATTCACATAAGTGAATATACAATACGAAATACAGGGCTCAATTTACTAAGCCTTTTCTCCTGTTCTGTGTCAATAAGGAAAAACATGTGGAGGGTCATTTTCAATTACATCCAAATCTGATTATTTTGCAATAAAAAAAAAAAAAGCCAAAAATCCAGTGCCAAACATGGTCATTAAAACTATTTTAGTCATTTTTGTGCTCAGTGCATCTTTCTTTTAGGGCCATTTTCAAACAAAAAATGTCCAAGGGAAAAATGCGCAAAAACAAGCCATTGGGATGTCTGGAGGCAGCAGTCTTACTAGGTGGGCCCCACAGACATCCCAGCAGAGCAGTGGGGCAGCCTCGGTGGCACTCCAGTGAACTTCACATAAAAGGTCCCAGGTACACATCACATCATAACCCCTTTATACTGTATGGTGAGCCCTCCAGGAACAGAAAAAAATGTACTGTAGTCATCATGCCTGCAGGTTTCACCTATATGTGGATTCAGTAGCGGAGGAGTAGCCTAGTGGTAAGTGCAGTGGACTTTGATCCTGGGGAACTGAGTTCAATTCACACTGCAGCTCCTTGTGACTCTGGGCAAGTCACTTAACCCTCCAGTGTCCCTGGTACAAAATAAGTACCTGAATATATGTAAACCGCTTTGAATGTAGTTGCAAAAACCTCAGAAAGGCGGTATATCAAGTCCCATTTCCCTTTCCCTTTTATGGGTTTTAAAGGGCTCACACTTTCCACCACAAGTGTTCTAGTTAAGAGTGGGATATGGGCCTACGTCCCCTTCTCTACAATCCACTGCACTGACCACTAGGCTACTCCAGGGACCTGCTTGCTGCTCTAAGAAGCATGGCCATTATACCTGCAGATGTCATAGAGTTTGGTACGTATTGGTATGTCACTTTAACCTCTTAGGGGGGTGGGAGTCATGCCTTTAACCTTCCAGTGGTCATCTGGTCAGTTTGGGAACCTTTTTGGCACTTTGTCATTATCGAAACAGATCTATCAAAAAACACCCAATTTTTTGCCCTGGACGTTTTTACAGAAAAATGTCCAAATCATAAGCCCGCCCTAGTCCTGCCCAAATCATGCCTCCCACATGCCCCCTAGAGATTTACAAAAACATCTTAAAATTAGTTTAGAAAATAGCAATTTGGACATTTTTATGAAAAAAAATCCATTTGCTGCTTTGTGCCATTTTTTTGGACACTTTTCTATTTCAAAAATGAGCACCTTGGTAAATTAGGCTCAGAACCCCACATTAAC
Organism: Microcaecilia unicolor; assembly: GCF_901765095.1. Lineage (NCBI taxonomy): Eukaryota > Metazoa > Chordata > Amphibia > Gymnophiona > Siphonopidae > Microcaecilia > Microcaecilia unicolor. Next base: position 47,051,305 of record NC_044036.1, read on the forward strand.
AACAAGCAGTTGGTTGTGCAGTTCGTGTATGTCACAGTTATGTTTTTAGTGCACAGTGTTAATTGTTAATCACATCCTAATGAGCCAGCAACACAGCAGATGGGGAGTCTAAGCTGTGCTTGCCAAAATGAAGACACGTGAATTTTTCATGGCACAAGAGGTGCAGAAGCCAGATCTCACCAGTCACAGCAGAGGAAGTGGTACTGTTGGATGGAGGGAAGTTAGAAAACAAAAACACAAACCCAGAGAAGGTAAGGAATGGTTAGAGAAGGAAAGGAGGGAAGATACAACATAAAAGGGACTGCAGAAAAGGGAAGCCAGAGACCAGTGGAAATTAGAGGGAGTGGACAATATAGATCATAATTATACACACACCTTACATGTATGTAGAACCCACCACCCACCCTACCCACTCACACATACCCAGTCTTCAGACACCATTCATCAATGCAGTCTAACCAGCCACTAGGTGTTAGATGGGGATACTTAGGTGTTAGGAGCACTTTGCATTGCTTTTAATGAACTAGTGGAATGGGGTGGGCCACAAGGGCCATGACCAACTAATATTTTGCCCAACACAACAAAGTCAGCAACTAGAGAACCTGGGGCTAGGTCAGAGATTGGTTGGCTTGGTTCACCAACCAAAAAGGTATTGTGCTGCCCTTTAGGCAGCTGGCATGGGTTTATACTCTGCCATCTATATTTTCCATCATTTTGTGACAAGCTTTTCAACAAGTATTATAGAACCAAAAAAAAAATCAATACAATATCAGAACCAGCACAGCTATTACCACTTAACAAGAAGAGAAGGTATAGCAAGTACTGTGCATTTTCATGTGGGAGGTCCTCAGCACAATTCCTGGATCAGATCTTCCACACCCCAGGTTGGCTGGGGATGTAGCTATCACTGCCCCAGAGCTAGGAGGGAAAGAATGGACTAACGGAGAAGTTGTGATTATTAATAAGGGGGATAACCTGGTAACCAGATTTTGAACTTAAGGTACAGAGTTCCGGAAGACCCAAAGCAGATCTACTTTTCAATGTAACCAAAAACACATTCAAATTAGCCTGTTCAAAGACCAACATATACAATATTAAATGGCTTTTGGCATCACCTTTTTTTTCTATTTTGGAACAGGGCGAAGGGTTAAAGGGGAAAGAGTTACAACAGTAATTAAGATTAACTTCCACCTCTGATATAAAGAAAAAAAAATAGTTAGTCACATCTCTAACCACTGAGCAACATAAACATTAGAGGTACTCTAGCCCAGAAGCCTGAACCAAGGGCCCTTTCACCTAGAAACCTCAGAAAAAGCAGGTTTGGAAGTTTGTAATGGAAGTTCTCCACAGAAAGCAATGGAATGCAGACACACAAATGGGTGACCTCATTGTGACAACTCCTGTGTCTGCTCTCCTGTGTCTGCCCAGGAAAACATTTGATGAGCTTCTCTAGACACGCATAAGCATTCCCACACTATACTTGGCTCCACTTCTCCTCTCCCTTCAGTTTAAGACACAGCTATGGGTTCTGCGTATGAAAGGAAGGTGGGGAAGTGTGGCTGCATTTTCCTGCTGTTTACAGAGAACCACCATTAAAGGAAAGAAACTCTTCTTTCTCCGTCACACAGGGGGTGTGCAGCCACATGAATGGATGATTCTAAAGCCTAGGTTCATCCATGGTTGTTGAAAAAAATGGGGTGGGGGTAGGGGGAGAGGGGGAGAAGAGGGGCTTCTAGGAAGAAGTGTACATGCAAAGTACTTTCAGAGTTGGCTATAATTCTTGATCTGTGAATAGAGATGTGTCCCAGTCTGTGAATCTGAGAGGCAGGCACGCCAACAAGGAGCTACAATAATCAAGTTTGGACAGCACCAGTGAAAGGTTATGGAGAGATGATGGACCTAAAAGGGGTAAAATGGTCAAATGGAGCGTATTTGACTAAGGGTGAGGAAGGCAGAGAATACTCGTTTTGAGTTGTGAGAACAGAAGGGAAAGAAATTATCTGTAGTAACTACAAGTATTTTAACAGATGTGTGGTAAGGACGAGGTGCTCCTTTAATAGTACACATAACCATATGAATACTGGGAGGTTACAAATGGAGTACCATATCAATGAACTTACTGCTGTTGAGTTTTAAATTGTTTTCAGCTAACCAGTCTATCGATGCATCTAATTGAAGATTGAAGCAAAGCTGGAAGAAGATTGAGGATCAAGTGAGAGAAGGTGTTGGATGTTATCCCTGTATATACAGATGAAGCCAAGAGACTAAAGAAAGAGGTTTAAGGGTGCTAGGAAAATTAATATTGGCCCATGAATGGATCCCTACAGAACCCCTGACAGCAGGTGTCCTGTAGATAAGGTGGAGTTGGAGTAGCAAACCACATAGGTGTGCCTGGTTAGGTAGACGTGGAACCAGTGAAAAGCTAACCCAGTATAAATGAAAAGCGTTCTGGACGTGACAGAGTAGACCTGTGAGGTAATCGTGTTTTGCCTTTGCTATTGTGTTTGGAGTAATCAGAGTTTGTCTTAAAGGTCTGAAGAGTGCAAGCTGATGGATTCTGGTACCAAAGGTTTTCAGCTCTCTGCAGTTGTCAATGAAGGAGACAAAGGCTATGATGGATGCTGTTTAGCAGAAAGAAGATAGTGTAGAGTTATTTTATCTAGGGCCCTGTTAAGAGTAGTGTTCCAAGAAGAGACCAGGTCATTCAGGGACAAGGACAGAAAGTTTGGTGAAAATGCAACATAATTTTTCAAGACAACATCTGGGAATGAGAAAATGGAAATGTTTGGTGGGGTGGGGGGGGGGGATGGGATAGGAGCTGGAGATCCTGCAGGAAAGGTGAGAGGAGGACACCAGGAGTGGTCAAATGAATAGAGTAGAGTTAGTTAAGAATCGTCTCACCACCAGCGTATGATTTTTTTTGACTGCCTATGAGAGAGGAATTCTTGTGGACATACACTGACAATATTGATCCCAGTGAAGCTTGAGGTGCTACTGGAGCAGATGCATGTGTAGTCTTGCAAAGGGAAAACTGTGTATTGTGAAAGCCATGTGCCCCAGAACATGTATGATGGTTCAGGCAGTTGGAAAGACAGAGCCCTGTAGACACTTGGATGGTTATTCCCAGTCTTCATGAAGGAATATCTTGACTTTTTTTTGTGTGTGTGTGTGTGTGTGTCCAACAGGGCACCGATCATGTGCCAAGTAGCAGGGTGGATTTGATATATGAAATGAATACATTTAAAGCACGATTACCGAAACAATTCGGCTCATTAGGGGATTCACAAACAAAACAGACCAGACATTTCTGCTGGAATGTCGCAACCAATCTAGATTCTACAAATTACATAGAATAAGAAATTAAACACTATAAAACTTTGCATATAAAGCAAAAACCTTGCAGTTGTCAATGAGAAGCTTTTCAAGTGTAGAAATGTCCTGGAGGATGTTGAGTACATCTTGCACTGTCTGCCCTGATATCAGTCATCCATCCTTGATAAATATTCAGTGATGTGGATGGATGGATATGTGGAGCGCAAAGATGCTTACGCACAAAGACTTGCCAATCACTGGCATCAAGTTATGGGGAGATGAATTTCTCCTTGCAAACAAACTTGTTGAGCTCTCAGAGGTCTAGTATGGGTTGAAGTCCTCCTGAATTGTTTGGACTGAGGAAGAATTAGAAGTAGAAGCCCAAGCCCCCCCTGAGCTGGGGCAGCAGCACTACTGCATGTGTGCCTGAGAGATTCTAGATCCAAAGACAGAATAGTAACATGGTGGAGGCGGATGCTGGCTGAAATTATCAGATTGAGCATCATCACCCTTTGGTATATTTTGCAACCCATGATCTAAAGTGTTTTCCATTACTTTGCAGACGGCATGTTGGCCTCTATACTGGTATTTTTCTGCTTTTTCAACGCTGCTTTTAACAGCATCAATTGGTGGGAAAGCTTCAGATGTATGTGACCTAGAGCAGGGTAACCTTGTATTTGAGATCCAGATGTCTGGAAATAGGCTGAATGGTGAGTGATGCCTGCGGTGCCTGGAGGAGCTAGTGGATTGGTAGGCCAAGAACCTTAGAGCTGAGGGACTGTAAAATGGTATTGAAATCTTGCTTACCCTGCGTAATGGTAGCAGTCTGGAAGAGCAAAGCTTTGATAACCCATGGGCTCCCTATTGTCTTGGTCCTGGAAGAAAGCATGGTCTTCTTGGCACCAGGCACAGTCCACAGGTCCTGGATAGTCAGTCAAGCTTCCATAGGATAGCTGTGGCATGACTGAAATTGAGGTTTCTAAGGGGGTGCCGGAATGGTGTGAAAAGTACAAAGGTGCTCTCTAGGAAAAATTTCTGAAGAAGCTGTAACACAACAGATGTAGGAAAACTTCCTGTGAAGGTTGGTGTAACTGAAGAAGTCTCCAGTTGAACAACAACCATGGGAAAGTCAACTAGGGTGTTAGAGGACCCTGGAAACTTTGTGCTTTTTAGGTACATAAGTACATAAGTAATGCCATACATACTGGGAAAAGACCAAAGGTCCATCAAGCCCAGCATCCTGTCCCCAACAGCGGCCAATCCAGGCCAAGGGCACCTGGCAAGCTACCCAAACATACAAACATTTTATACAAGTTATTCCCGAAATTGTGGATTTTTCCCAAGTCCATTTAGCTAACCACCTTCTCCGGCAACGAATTCCAGAGTTTAATTATGCGCTGGGTGAAGAAAATGTTTCTCCTATTTGTTTTAAATTTACTACACTGTAGTTTCATCGCATGCCCCCTAGTCCTAGTATTTTTGGAAAGCGTGGACACTTCACATCCACCTGTTCCACTCCACTCATTATTTTATATACCTCTATCATGTCTCCCCTCAGCCGTCTCTTCTCCAAACTGAAAAGCCCTAGCCTCCTTAGTCTTTCTTCATAGGGAAGTCGTCCCATCCCCGCTATCATTTTTGTCGCCCTTCACTGCATCTTTTCCAGTTCTACTATATCTTTCTTGAGATGCGGCGACCAGAATTGAACACAATACTCAAGGTGCGGTCGCACCATGGAGCGATACAACGGCATTATAACATCTTCACATCTGTTCTCCATACCTTTCCTAATAATAATACTAAGGTACTAAGGTGAGGGAGGCCTCTGGGTGGACCTGTCTTTTGATAGGCTTTTATTATTGTTGTTGCTATGCCATCTGTAGTGCCCATTTAAGAGAATTCAGTTGCTGTTCTTGTACCGATCGCAATGCTTTTTTTTTTAAAGACTGGATTTATGGCTATCTTTACCTAAAGGTACTATGCCTTTAACGTTCTCTGACTTGCCTTTTTTTGGCCTGTTTAGGTGTCCCGCAGTCTGTTGCAGGCTATTGTGGAAAAGAGAGAAGGCTGGCTATATTTCTTCCGTTTGCTTCTGACACAGAGGAGACATGTTTCTGAAGTTTCTGGTGCAAGAGATCGTGAGGCAAGGTGCCGTCAGCATGAAGCTCCATCACTGGCTTGTCCAGGCATGCTGATAGCCAGTATGGCACCAGCACTTGGATCTGCTGGCACACAACTGTTCAACTTCCCCTGGGTTTCTGGCCCATTTGGAGGGGGTGGCAGTTGGTAACCCGCAGGTACATAAACCAGCCCTGGTGGGGGAGGGGAAGGTGCATCTGTGAAACACATGCTGTTCTTTGCTCTCTTTGTTGTTTTTGGTTTGGTATTCTATTTTTTTTCTCATGTCATGCTGTGAGGAGGAGCAGCAAAGAGCTGCTGACAAATGGAATAGTAAAAAAAAAAAAAAAAAAAGACTGAAGGGAGGAAGAGGAGGGAAACGCAGCATAGTGTGGGAATACCTGCACATGCCCAGGTAAATCTCATCAAAAGGTTTTCCTGGGCTATGGGAAAGAGCCAACACAGGAGCTGTGAGGATGACGTCACCGATTAGTATGGCTGCATCCCCCCTTCCTGTCGATGGAGAACTTCACAACTCTAGCCTTCATGTTCACCAACTGCAGTTCTAATGCCTTTCCCCACCCATTGTAGCAGGTTGTCTCCAAGGAGAACAGAATAAATATTCTCACTAATCAGCAATGTCACCAACAGAGCCATGGGGCAGAAATGCTCCCTAGCATTCTTTATTTTGCAGAAGCTTTTAGAAGCACCTCCATACTTGCACGTCTGCCCGCCTGCTGTTGTTGCACAGAACCAGGACAGTCTACTATAATAGCTGACATAGAATAAGACTCCAAAGGGATGAAGACATTCTCTCTAATGGGAACAATACAAAAAAAAAAAAAAACGGGGAGGGGGGGGGAGGAATTGAGGCATACAACAGCAACATTTGATGAACAAACTAAGAAGTTTAACCTTTTTTTTTTCTTTTTTAAGAATAGCCTGGGCTAGAAACAAAAGGGCTGATGGACTATCTGACTGAAATAAGTAATGCCACACTGGGAAAAGACCAAGGGTCCATCGAGCCCAGCATCCTATCCACGACAGCGGCCAATACAGGCCAAGGGCACCTGGCAAGCTTCCCAAATGTACAAACATTCTATACATGTTATTCCTGGAATTTTGGATTTTTCCCAAGTCCATTTAGTAGCGGTTTATGGACTTGTCCTTTAGGAAACCGTCTAACCCCTTTTTAAACTCTGCCAAGCTAACCGCCTTCACCACGTTCTCCGGCAACGAATTCCAGAGTTTAATTACACGTTGGGTGAAGAAAACTTTTCTCCGATTTGTTTTAAATTTACTACACTGTAGTTTCATCGCATGCCCCCTAGTCCTAGTATTTTTGGAAAGCGTGAACAGGCGCTTCACATCCACCTGTTCCACTCCACTCATTATTTTATATACCTCTATCACATCTCCCCTCAGCCGTCTCTTCTCCAAGCTGAAAAGCCCTAGCCTCCTTAGTCTTTCTTCATAGGGAAGTCGTCCCATCCCCGCTATCATTTTAGTCGCCCTTCGCAGCACCTTTTCCAATTCCACTATATCTTTCTTGAGATGCGGTGACCAGAATTGAACACAATACTCAAGGTGCGGTCGCACCATGGAGCGATATAAGGTGAAATTAGATCTTACCTGCTAATTTTCTTTCCTCTAGACCCTCCAGACCGGTCAAGACGCGTGGGTTATGTCCTCCTACCAGCAGAGGGAGACTGAGAAAACACTAAGCTTTTGAAGCCTGTATATATAACCTGTGCAGAACCTCCACTAGCCAGTATACCCCTGACAAAGCAGAGAAACAAAAAACACTAACAACAACTAGCAACCCTGTACGTGGTCACAGTAAACTGCAAAAACAAGAAACATCTTCCGCTTGCTCTTACGGAAACATGTTCCTTTGCCTTTGATAAAACAGTTGGGGTTCTACAGGTGGACTATCAAAGAAGAGCCCCACCTGTCCCGGACTCCTATCACAAAACAGAAATAAACAGTCTGCAATTAGAGATACAACAATTTACAGCAGCCAAGAATTATCCAACAAACACACCTCCTGGCCTCCAATACAGACAGGGCGGGCTCTTGACCGGTCTGGAGGGTCTAGAGGAAAGAAAATTAGCAGGTAAGATCTAATTTCACCTTCCTCAGCGACCCTCCAGACCGGTCAAGACGCGTGGGACGTACCAGAGCAGTAACTAACTTATGGGAGGGACCTACTAAGGCCAGAGGTCAAAATTGCTGCCCCAAAGCGCACCTCGTCCTTTGCATGCACAGGAATCCTATAATGCTTCACAAAGGAATGCAACGAAAACCAAACCGCAGCCCGACAAATATCTAACAGAGAAATCATACTATTCTCCGCCCACGAGGCTGCCATTCCCCTAGTGGAATGAGCAGACCAGCCCCTAGGCACCACAGGACCCTTCACCAAGTAAGCAGATGCAACCGCCTCCTTCAACCACCGTGCTATGGTCACCTTAGGAGCCGCTGCACCCTTCTTTGGGCCACCATGAAGAACGAACAAACGGTCAGAGGCTCTAAAGTCCTGAGTTCCAGAGAGATAACAACTCAAAACTCTCCTGACATCCAGCTTGGCAATACCACGCTGCTCCGAATCTCCAGCCATATCACCCAACACTGGCAGAGAGATGACCTGATTAACATGGAACTCGGAAACCACCTTGGGCAAAAAAGGAAAGCACCGTCCGCAACGAAACCTTTCCCTCAGAAAGGACAAAAATGGTTCCCTAAAAGACAAAGCCTGAAGCTCTGAAACACTCCGTGCTGAAGTAATCGCCACCAACAAGACCGCCTTTAAAGATAAATCCTTACAAGATGCCGATACCAGAGGCACAAACGGAGGCCTGATCAAAGCATCCAAAACTAGCTTCAAATCCCACGGAGGCACCATCCGTCACTGAGGCGGATGCAGCAACTTAACACCCTTCATAAAACGCACTACCTCAGGCACAGACGCGAAGGACTTTCACTGAAGCTTCCCACGAAAACATGACAACGCTGCCACCTGAACCTTCAGTGTAGACAAGGCCAGACCTCTATCAACACCATCGTGCAAAAATTCCAAAACTTCCGCCACCGAAGAGTGAAACGGCCGAACTCGATGGTCTTCACACCAGTGCTCAAAGATTCTCCAAACCCGGACATACGCCAAGGAAGTGGATCGTCTACGGCAACTCAACATCGTAGCAAAGCCACTGGACGAAAGCCCCTTCTTCAACTTGTGCCGCTCAAGAGCCAAGCCATAAGCGAAAACCGAGCCGGATCCGGCATGATTATCGGGCCTTGACACAGAACTGATCCCAACAAAGGCAGGGCCGCCGCCCCTGCCAACCGCACCAGGTCTCCATACCATGGTCGACGCTGCCAATCCGAAGCTACCAGAATCACCCGACTGGAGTGATGTTCGATGCGCTATATTACTCGACCGACTAACAGCCACAGAGGAAACACATACAGTCACTCCCGAAGCCAAGGCAACAGAAGAGTGTCGATTTCCTCCGCTCAAGGGTCTCTTCAGCGACTGAAAAAAAAAAAATCTCTGAACTTGCGCATAGCGAGCCGTTGCCCTAAGATCACCGAAAGTCCCCAGACCGACACAACTCACTGGAACACTGACCGAAGAAAAGACCACTCTCTGGGATCTAGAGTGTGCCTGCTGAGATAATCTGCATCTATGTGACCTACCCCGGCCACATGCGCTGCCAAGAGAGCCTGAAGATGAGTTCAACTGCGCCGCCAAGGCTCTTTGTTCCCCCCTTGACGGTTGACATATGCTACTGCCATGGCATTGTCACAGAGCACTCGGACTGCCTTGTGGCGAACCACCGACGTCAAGGCCTGGAGCGCCACCCGAATGGCCCGAGTTTCCAGCCGGTTGATGGACCACTCTGCTTCTGCCTGAGACCACCGGCCTTGAGCTACCTGACTGAGACAATGTGCCCCCCAACCTTGCAGACTGGCATCCGTGACCATTACCAGCCCCTGTGGGGACTCCAACAGCATTCCTTTCCCAAATTGCGCGGACTGAGCCACCAGCGGAGACTGAGACGAGGGGCCACCGACAGCGGACAACACATTTCCAAGTCCTGCGACAGAGGGGACCAACGACTGAGCAGAGCTGACTGTACCTGACGCATGTGTGCCCTGGCCCACGGAACTACCTCTATGGTCGCCGCCATCAGGCCCAGGACCTGACGATAAGTATGGGCCGTCGGCGCCTTCTCTGCAAGGAACCGACGAATCGGACCCTGTAACTTGGAACCAAAAGGCTGCACAAAGGAAAGTGAAGATAAGCTTCCGTCAAATCCAGGGAAGTGAGAAACTCTCCTTTCCTGACCGCACCAGTGACCGACCGCAACGTCTCCATCCGGAAAGAGGGCACCTTGAGTGCCGCATGGACCCTTTTGAGATCTAAAATGTGACGAAAAGTGGACCACAAAATAGATCAAATAGCACCCTGAGCGTTGCTGATCTGAAGGAACAGGAACCACGGCTCCCAACGCGAGCAGCCACCGCAGAGTGTCCCTCACTGCTGCCCTCTTGCTCCAAGACCGACAGAGGGATTCCAGAAACACTTCGGGAGAACAGCTTTCGAATTCCAGCGCACATCCGCCTCGAAACACCTTGAGAACCCACTGATCTGACCTGATTTGGGCCCAACTCTGGTAAAACAGACTCAGCCGAGCCCCAACATGCACCAGAGCCTGAGCCCGCACACCTTCATTGGGAATTGTGGCCTGAATACTAACCTCCCGCGGAAAAGCCACGCCCTCCGCGACGACTCTCACGAAAGAACTGTGTGCGCTGGAAAAACCGACCCCTAGAGGTCCTACTACTATTAAACATTTCTATAGCACTACTAGACTTATGCAGCGCTGTACAAATTAACATGAAAAGACAGTCCCTGCTCAACAGAGCTTACAATCTAAATTGGACAAACAGACAGCTAGGGGTAGGTCCCACTCGATCTGCCCGGCCTATACCGCTGAGCCTCCCTAAACCGTCCCCGAGAGGAACTAGTTCTGGCCCCTGCCTTGAACCGAAAATCTGGAAGCCATAGAACCTTGGTATCACTAAGACCTCACACTAACTTGTCCAAATCTTCTCCAAAGAGCATAGCTCCCTTAAGTGGCAGAGACCCACAACCATAGCCATATTTTTTGTCTGAAGTAGGCAACAAATCATAAAAGCCTCAGACAAAAAGGATGAACCCATGTCCAAGTCGACTAACTCCTGACCCCCAGAAGAACCAACATCTACTGAATCATCCAGGAGCTTCTCGGCCCAACGAAAACATGCCCGAGCTACCAGACCCCCACAAACCGAGGCCTGCAGGGCTAGAGCCGACAAAACAAAACTACGCTTGAGAAAAGATCCCAACTTCCTATCCTGAGGATCACGGAGAGCCGTTCCTCCATCAACCGGGATAGCCGTAGCTATAATTACTGCCGTCACTACTGCATCTACCGTGGGAGCCTTAAAGGAATCCCTATCGTCCTGAGGGAGGGGATAAAGCCTCGCCATTGCCTTTGCCACCTTACACGGCAAATCCCATTCCTGACAAATCATCTCCCGGAGATCCTTGTTCATAGGGAAGGATCACGCCTGACGCTGAATGCCCTTCACCAACGGATCCTGGACAGTTTCCCCCAACGCCACCTCAGGACCAAACTGAAGGGTGGACGACACCTGATCTATGAGTTCTGACAGCTCATCTCTATGGAAAATCCGCACTACTGAAGGATCCTCTCCAGGAATCCAACAATCCTGCTCCTGAGAGCCGTCAATTCCATCTGACTCCCCCAGATCACTAAGCGCAGCTTCTGCAGCTACAGGAGAAAAACATTGCCTGTCCTCTGACCACTCTAACCGTGGTCTCTCAGCCAAGACGGAAATAGCCCCCTCTTCCAATTGGGGGGGGAGGGGGGGTCCCGATCTCCAGGCCTGATACCGCGTCCAGACAAAATCTGGAGGAAAGCCCACCATTCCTGGACCGTCATTAGGCCCTTTTGTGCCAAAAACGGAGGCCGCAGGCCCAAAACCAGCCGGCTCCATGGGCCGCGTCAGACTCAAGATGGCGGCTGTTCCCGCCGAAACTGTTCCCGCTGACAGCGGCCCTGCCTACGCTCCCGCTGACCCGGAGACTCCCGACGCCATCGATCCCTCCGCGGTCAAGTCGGGGGGTGCCGCAGCCACCTTTATAGGTGCACCGCAAAGCTACACTGAGCGCCCGGCGCCTCTACCCCTCGCCACGAGCACGCGCGACATCGGAGGAGCTGGGCCGCCATAAACCACGAGGGAAGGGAAAAGCTGTTCCGCAAACGCGCCAAACCAAAAACTCACTCACACTGCAACAGCACTGGAGAAAGCGCTGCTCTCTCGTTCCAGCAAGGAATCAAAACCCCCGTTCGGTCCGCTGAAAATAAAGAAATAAATGCCCTTAAAGGCACAGTACTCCAACTCTGGCAGCTGGAAATTGTAAGGCACTCAAGGCTACAATACTGAGAAAGCAGCCGAGGCACAAAGCTGCCAAGCAAAACGAAATAGAATAACTGACCTTAAAGGCACAGTACTCTAATTCTGGCATCTGGAAATTGTAAGGCACTCAAGGCTACAATACTGAGAAAGCAGCCGAGGCACAAAGCTGGCAAGCAAAATGACATAGAATAACTGACCTTAAAGGCATCGTACTCTAACTCTGGCATCTGGAAATTGTAAGGCACTCAAGGCTACAATACTGAGAAAGCAGCCGAGGCACAAAGCTGCCAAGCCAACAGAAATAGAGAGCAGCACAGGGGGAGGGACCCAAACATAGGTGTAACACCCCAGGGGGAAAAACTGGGCCCCACCAGACCCAGGGCCCCAAAGCACTTTTTTTTTTTTTTTTTTTTTTTACACACACGTACAGGGTACTGCAACAGAATAAAGTTTGGAAGGAAAAAATCCTACGACCCAATGACAAACTACCTCACCAGATTATTGGAGACTGCACAGGCTGTCAACTGCTACCTCTGCTGAGACTGAGAAAATACTGGCTAGTGGAGGTTCTGCACAGGTTATATATACAGGCTTCAAAAGCTTAGTGTTTTCTCAGTCTCCCTCTGCTGGTAGGAGGACATAACCCACGCGTCTTGACCGGTCTGGAGGGTCGCTGAGGAACGGCATTATAACATCCTCACACCTGTTTTCAATACCTTTCCTAATAATACCCAACATTCTATTCGCTTTCCGAGAAGCAGCAGCACTCTGAGCAGAAGGTTTCAGTGTATTATCGACGACGACACCCAGATCCCTTTCTTGGTCCGTAACTCCTAACATGGAACCTTACATGACATAGCTATAATTCGAGTTCTTTTTTCCCACATGCATCACCTTGCACTTGCTCACATTAAACGTCATCTGCCATCTAGCCGCCCAGTCTCGTAAGGTCCTTCTGTAATTTTTCACAATCCTGTCGCGAGTTAACGACTTTGAATAACTTTGTGTCATCAGCAAATTTAATTATCTCGCTAGTTACTCCCATCTCTAAATCATTTATAAATATATTAAAAAGCAGCGATCCTAGCACAGACCCCTGAGACACCCCACTAACTACCCTTCTCCATTGTGAATACTGCCCATTTAACCCCATCTCTGTTTCCTATCCTTCAACCAGTTTTTAATCCACAATAGGACTTTTCCTCCTATCCCATGACCCTCCAATTTCCTCTGTAGCCTTTCATGAGGTACCTTGTCAAACGCCTTTTGAAAATCCAGATACACAATATGGCTGTCAAGTCACGAACCTTATTCTAAACAGTAATATGAATGTGTTGACAGAAGACAGCAAATCTCCTCTTCCACAGCTGATCTCAGATGGGCAACCAATGCAGCCATGGCTCTGACATTGTGAGCTATAACAGGACCCTCCAAAGACAACAAAAATATAGGAGATGTAGTCCATGAGGCAATCGGAAAAGGTGCGTTTACCGATGGCAGCCCCCATCCTGTTGGTCAAAATAAACAAAGAGCTGAGTGGACTTTTTATGGGCTTTAGTCTGCTCCACGCAGAAGGCCAAGACTCTTTTGCAGTCCAGAGTATTCAATACGCTTTAATCATATTGGGTCAGGAGGCTTTGGGAAAAACACGGGCAGAACAACTGACTTTAGATGGAAATCTGACACACTCTTAGGAAGGATATGTGTGCAGTATCGATTTGTTATGATGAAATTTGGTTCAAGGTAGATCAAATACTAGGGCCTGGAGCTCATTGACCATGAGGGTAAAAGTGACTGCCACTAAAAACAAGACCCTCCAGGTGAGGTCAGGTAAAAGGTATCATGTGGCTGAAATTAAATTTTCATCAGGTGGATAAGGACAGGGAGTCATGATGCAGCCAGCCTGAGTAGATGCGAGTGTGGAACTCCTTCAGAGACCTCCTAAAATCTGCTAAAAATCATTACTTTCCTCTACCAAACTGCAGCTGCACATTGTGTAGGAGAGGGGTGCTTGAGTACTCTCCTTATGGCTCTATTTCTGGAAACAGGAGTCCAGGAATGTCTATAAGGATCACTGGCACCGCGAGAAAAACCTAAGTCCCCTGCAACAAAGATGGCACTGGAGCAAGCAGCTTTCACAGTCCCAGCAGGGGACAGAGTCCAGGAAGTTACCTGATCAGCTTAAATAACCACAATCAAGTCGATGAGTTGAATGAAAAGTCTGATTCCACTAACAGGAGACTTTCTGAGGTGGAACAATGTGTCTCAGCACAAGAGGATACCAGCAGGCACATGGCGGACCTTCAAAAGGGAGACCATGGAACTCCAAGCCAAACTCGAGGAACAGGAAAATAGGTAGTGGAGGAATATTTATGCTTGGTTGGGCTCCCAGAGATGTAAAAGAACAAATACAAAAATCAGAAGAAAAAAAATCTGAAGCAGCACCTGATCTAGAAAAAAAGTCCAATTCACTTAACTGCTGCTGATGCTGCATGTCAGGAAATACCAGTATTGAAGTAATGGAGGCAACATGAGAAAGTGAAACTGCAGCATTGCCAGGAGTTAAGATGGCCACCATATTCACAGTCTGGTCTGGTCCGGTCCATATTCACAGTGACAGAGAAAGGGGAAAGGGAATGGGACTTCTGTGTTTTTTGCAACTATATTCAAAGCGGTTTACATTGTATATACAGGTACTTATTTGTACCTGGGGCAATGGAGGGTTAAGTGACTTGCCCAGAGTCACAAGGAGCTGCAGTGGGAATAGAACCCAGTTCCCCAGGATCAAAGTCCACAGTACTAACCAGAACCACAAGAAGCCACTGAAACCAGCTGTAGTTCTGCAAGTCTGAAAAACGAGGTGCCTTCTCCCGGATTATCTCTGCTGTCCATACGCCTGCTGGGTTTACAAGCTACACAGATGACCACCATGGCTCTCCATGCTCCACTACAAGACCACCTTCTAATGCTCTCCACAGGAGCCACCACTAAAGAGAACAGAATCCCGTGCAGGAACAGCCAGTGAAAGAACGGTCAAGGCAAAGGCAGCAGAGAAGGTCCTACAACTGTTTCCTTACAAGGGGAAAACAACAAAAAATTAAAACCTTCCCTCTAATAAAAGTTTTGAACTGACTTGCTCATCAGGAGCTGTCTAAAAGACATGGCAGAAAAGGAAGCCAATAGCATGAAGGGGGAGGAGGGGAAGGAACCTGGCACCACCCCAATTTCAATAAATTCAGTCAATAGAAATTCTTTCCCCCCAGCTCCACTCACACCAATCAATCCAAGAGTTAAAGTCATGTAAAGCTAGAGCAACACAGTCAGCCATCTACCACCTGCTGGAGAGAGAATATTGAATTATTTAAGCTGCCCATGTTACTATTAGTACAGAATTTTACTGTGTCTCACCTCCACCTGCTGTCAACACAGGCACATAAATCACAAGTTCTGGGCTAGTCTGTTGTTGATGCTAAGGAAAGGGAAGTTTAGGTCACTGCATAAGAACGACACCTAGATGCTCAGAAAGAAGGAGAAACCTCCACAGGTCAGGAAGAAGCAGCCAAAAAACAGCGTAGATGGCCAAAGACCAGTGCAGAGCCAAAGCAGTCTCTTAAAAATTTTTTAATTGGCAAGTTAGTATAAACACACTTGGAGAAATACACAACCACTACAGGGACTCGACATGACCTATGTTTCGACTACAGTGCCTGCATTTGGAGTCCACAGCACATAAGTCCAATACATCAAATAACCAAAGTTGTGTATAACTCACAACGCATAGCAACAAACCTATAAGGGAACTTAAAAACCACTTCCCCTTGATGGTAAAAAGCTGATACAGTCACAGCCTTCAATGGGGTCAGTCCAGCAGCATTTCTCCTCCACAGAGGAATTAGTCATGGCTCATGGTAGTAAGGTTCCAAAAGAGTCAAACATTGCCACCAGCTTAGGATGGTCGCACTAATGACTCAACTCGGTATATTTGAAAGAGGAAAGGCATGTAAAGGAGTTGGGGGGAAAAAAAAGCCTAGATGGAACCAACTAAGCTGGAGATAATAAAAACAAGAAACAAAAGGAGAAGAAAAGACCTGGGTCCAAAAAGAATTATGTTAAATACCTCAAATCCAAATATGTCAATTTCTGAAGCATGCAAAGTTCCAAGGATATGGAGGTGAGCTTATTGAAGCCTAGATTCACATCAGAGACTGTATCCTTCAGTTCCACAATCCTGTCAAATGACAAAAATATAATGTTTTGCATCTACTGTACAACAGAATTAACTAACCTTTTTAACAATGCAAGCTAATTTGAGGACTATTCCAAGCAGATTCTGATTCTTTTTGGGCACAGGTAGTTCTGTGATCTTGTAGACAAGAATGCTTAACTCCACACTGCAGCACCATGTGCACAAAGTTTAAGCATACTTTATTTCCCAAAAATCAATAAAACAGTAAAGATTTGTGTATTCTAACTATGCAGATTTATAATATATTCACACTGAGGCTCTCTGTAGCTGGGAATGTGCAACCACTCTACACATTATTAAATCAAGAAAAAATATGGTAAACTGCTTTGATTGTAATCACATCCCATCTTCTTTTCCTTCCCTTTTGTTTTTTAATAAGGGTTGCAGTTTTTATTTAACTTTCTGGACTGATCATTAACATTTTTTACAAATTTCAGCTGGGATTGTAGCCCAAGTGTGTAATTTCATATCAGCTAAACAGTATATTTTGTGCTTATGATCATTTGCCCAGATAGGGAGGAATTTATTCTTAAATGTTATTTTTCTTTTCTTGAATCTTGCTAGACTAATCCAGATACATGGATTTGTATCAGCCTGCCAGAACATGAAGACGGAGGACAAACACTGATAAAGAAGTTGTGCAGACTAGGTATTTGCCAATATCCAAAATTCCAAAGCAATGAAAAAGGCTGAATGCAATAGAGTCTTATAACAAATCCCCTCCTCTAGGAATGCCACCATGAAAGAATAAGAGAAGAATTAACAGAACTCAGGTTATTAAGGTAGAAGGTTACCTGGTTACCTCTAAAAACAGAGAAAACTTCTGTATAACCTAAGGAATTCCCTAGGTGGCAAGGGAGTGGGGAAGTAAACTGCAAACTTCCCAGGAAGTTTCTGAACTGGTCTAGTGGGATTCAAGAAAGAGAAATTAACAGGTAAGCTCATTTTTGGACCCAAGGTGAGAGAAAGGGAGACTGCCAACAGAGTAATGACTCCTGCAAGTTCAGTATTAGGGAAGAGACTATAACCCCATGGGGGTTCAGTCTCAGAAGTTACCCAGCTAGGCTTCAGCCAGCAAAAGGAATCTATGGTCAATCACATCAACCATGAAGCAAAGAGGCAAAAGGTCTAAAATGCAAATTTAACATCTAAACAAATTTCTGTTACACCTTTCTCTTCAACACTGAAATCCCCTGTTATAGTTATACTGGTCAATAAGAGATACTGCCATGGTTAAAAATATACACAATAGGTAACTCAAACAAAGACAAACATATACTGCTCACCTCTTAGGAACCTCTATTAGCTGATTCTTGCTGAAGTTTGCTGCGGTGATTGGGCTATTCCCTACTGCATTAAATATTTCATCCGGAATTGAAATTGCCTGTTTTTCACTAGACAAAAGAATTTTTACAATAATGTATATTTTCTTCTTAAGCACAGGGCTATTTATGACTAATATATTTGTAACATTAGAAACCAACAATGTGCATTTACAATTTTGCAAACCTCGTGTAGGTCATGTCACCTCGTACACAAAAAATAGATTAAGTCCACAGTATGGAACAGTTCATGAGCCAAGAAATGCTAGTCTGAATGCAGAGATCCAGCAGTCACCCAAATGCTTTTGACCCATTAAGCATTAGTTTATTAGATTCAGTATTTTTCACAAGACTTTTTGCCATACTTATGAAGGGACCAAACAGGAAGGTAAGTTATAATCAGGTCCATCAAGGCATACCCTGAATGAAACATGAGACTCGTAACAGGTGTTTCTAATCTAAATTCTTTTTTTTAATATATATTGTCTGCTAGCCAATTCTGTAGCTAATCCCTCCAATCCCAAATCAAACAAATTTGAGTTTGGGCTTGCTTTAGACCTTTCCTTGCACAGTAAGATCAGAGTGGCACCAAAAAGAAATAACAAAACTATTAACTGAAAAAACTTACCCCACACACACATGTACATTCAGAATTAAATTTATCAACTGTATGCTGGTTTACAAGAGTGGCATAATCCAGAGATTTATGACGGCAAGGAGGACAAACTCTCTTTAAGTCAATAAAACAGCTTTGTTTATAATTCAGTCATTCTGGAGGCAAGTTTCAGAACATCCACACAGTTGCATGAACTATGAGTTTGTAAATAATTTTCAAAGAGAAACTAGGAGGATATTGGCCTTTGAGAATTAAATACATGGTACGCCTTATAGACTTTGCACTTGCATTTTGAATAGACAAATATTTCCAGAGTATAGATTTGAAAACCAAATCTAGCCATGTTTCCCCCAGCATTAAGAATGGATCTCTCATGTCAGTTAAAAAATATGTGCAATCAGGCTGAAGAAACACTTTCCATTTTGATGGGTTTCTGCCTCTATAAAATAATTAGGTGTTACACTAGAGGCAGATTGGAAGACAAAATAGAATTATATACCGATCATGAAAGGCATTAATCGAGATTTGGAGAGATGGGATAAACTGATCTTATCGTGGATGGGGAGGATGGAAGTGGTGAGAATGATGGTTCTCTCCAAATTTCTCTACCTCTTCCGGGTGTTACCTATTGAAATATCAAGGATAATTTTTCAAAGATGGCACAGAAAAATTTTTCTGTTTATATGGGAAGAAAGGAAATGGCCCGTGAGGCTATGTTTCTATCTAAGGGGAGGGGGGATGGGAATTCCTAATTTGGAGAAATATTACCAGGCTGCGTAAATGAAAGCATTGTTTGAATGGTAGGTAGAACAACCTAAACAATGGGTTCTGGTACAGTATGGAGGTGTTGATCGCAAATTGCGGCTTCCCCCATGGGCTGTCACTACACTCAGGGACATCTGAGAATTCCAAACCCATTTATACAGTCAACAAATGGAAGTGTGGTTTAAGACCCGCTCCCTTTTGCTAGCGAGGAAGAAATGGCCCTACTTTCAATTATTGGGAGACATGGATAAATTTCATCCTGGTAAAGGTAGTGACATGTTTCAAAGATGGGAAAGACAAGTACTTGTAAACTTTGGTCTGTTTATAGATTATCAATAGAAATCAAACAAAATAAAACATGGAAAAGAAAATAAGATATTACCTTTTTTATTGGACATAACTTAATACATTTCTTGATTAGCTTTCAAAGGTTGCCCTTCTTCCTCAGATTGGAAATAAGCAAATGAGGTAGCAGATAGTATATATGAGAGAAACATCAAAGCATTACTTTGACTGTCTGACAGAGTGGGAGGGTGGGGGTATGCATGGGGACATCAACGCATTTCATTGATATTCTAACAGAGTGGGTGTTGGTAGGTGAGAGGAGGGTACTAAACAGAGAAATAAACAGAGAACAGCTTTATGTTTTATAATGAGTTAGAAAACCCAGATCCTTATTAAGTCCTGTTTGTTGGGTGTCAAAATATTCAATCATTCTTATTTCAAAGGTCTTACGTTCCTGTATTGTTTTAAAATTACCTTTCAGTATTCTTACTGTGAAATCACTGGTGCAGTGTTCTGGTCTAGTGAAGTGTTGGCCCACAGGGGTGGGGGCCTGACTGGTACCGGCTATTTTCATGTGATGTCTGTGTAGATTGAATCTTGTCTTAAGCATCTGGCCTGTTTCTCCAATATAGCATCCTTCGTTACATTTCTTACACTGAATGATATATACCACATTGGAAGATGAGCATGTAAAATAGTCCTTTATGTAGAATATTTTTCCTTTGTGAATGACTGTGGGGTTTTGTGAAATGTTTTGGCATAGTTTGCAGCTGGCTGTGTTACACAGGAACGTGCCCTTTTCCTTTTCCGTCTGTGTTGGAAGTTTACTTCTGATCAGCTTGTGTTTTAAATTTGGTGGCTGTCGGAAGGCCAGCACTGGTGTGGATGGGACTATCTCTTTCAGTAATTCATCTTCCTGAAGTAGTGGCTGTAGGTCTCTTATGATTTTCCTCAGTTTCTCCAGCTCTAGGTTGTATGTCACTACAAGGGGAATTCTGTCGTTGGCTTTTTTTTCTTTGTACTGTAGTAGATTTTCCCTGGGTGTTTTGAGGGAGGAGGCAATATTTATAGAGAATGAGCAGATTTTACACTTTGGAACCAATTGGCAGCTAGTGATCTATTTTCTTATCTTCAAATAAAACTTTATCCAAGTGGGAAAATGTATAGCGGGAGGAAGGGGAACTAAAAATGCCTTTGAAAACCTGGTGGGACAAGGGGGTAGTAGGGATTGTATATCTCTGGTATATACTATCCTTAATGATCCGGAAAGATGGAAGGCGAGTTACAGGAGAGCTTGGGAAAAAGACTTGAATAGGGAGATTCCTGAGGATGAATAGAAAGGCATCTCATTATGTATTCATAATTTATCTTATGCACCTCAGATTGAAAGATGTCCTTAAGGTGTTGGTGAGGTGGCAATATTCCCCACTCTGGATGCAGGTGATTATAGAGAAAGGGAAAGGCATGTGCTGGAGGGGGGGTGGAGTGGAGGGTACATATAGCCATATTTGATGGGGTTGCCCCAAAATCCAGGAGCTGTGGAGAAAGGATTTGATTATGTACAACAGCTTCTTGGGGCTCCTATACCATACACTATGGAGGCTGCCTTGCTGAATGGGCGAGTGGAAGGAATAATGGGGGTCATGGACAAATTAAAGCTTTGAAATTTGTTGCAATTCGATTGCTTATTGCATCCTACTGGCGAACTTCTGATCTGCCAATATTGAGCAAGATTAAAGATTGACTGCATTGCAATCTATCTATAACGTTCACAAATGATACCCAAACACACAAGTGGAAACAGTTTCAAGAAATGTGGGGACAGTTTTTTCAGTTGAGACTGTAATGAGTAGGGATAGGGAAGAGGGTAGAGAGGGAATAGAGGTTCTATGTGTGGGGGAGAGGGGGAGGGTTAATTTTTGTTTTCTCTAATTTAGCAGGGTGGTTTTGTTATTCATGTTACTACACAGATGTGATTCGTTGATGACTGCTGTCTGTTGTGCTTGTTTACTTAAAAAAAAATAGTGTTAAAAAAATGTGTGGTCGGGGGGGTAGGGGGGAAGTAGAAATTTTATATTGACTTTGTTATGTAATACTACAAAAATGATTACCGTGTTGCTATGTTTAATTACTTTCAATAAAAACAGTTTAAACATAAAATGTGTGGTCAGAGTGCGAGGTTTCTGTCAATTCCACTACACAAAGTAGCTCATTACGAAGAAACTAGGATGTTGTGCATTTTCTTTTGCAGGCCCAGTAGAGTGTAATCAAATTCCAACTCATCTCAGATTGCTGATTGACACTAGTACTTTTAGGAAGCATTTGAAAGCATTTTCCATTTTTGAAAAAGCTATGAAGAAGCACAATGCAACAGAGAAGAACTGCTGTTAAATGAAAAAAGTGTATCATATGTTTTATGTGACTGTATATTTTTTATGATTATTGCAATATTTGTCTAGGTGTTGACAACTATTGTGAATGTTTTTTTGTACTCTGCCTTAGTAAAGGCGGAATATAAATAAAAAATTATGAAAGTCCATATGTATTTTTCAACAGTGAGGCATTTTTAAGACAAGCCAATTTACTCAAGTATATGGCTTTGAAAACAGTTATTTCTTGGAACACACTATTGCACAGAAGGACAATTGATTGTAAGTAGCACATATAAAAGGAGAAAAGCTAAATTTATATGAGCTGAACACAACCTACCTATAAGCTAATGCTTTTAGTGTCATTATGTTGTGCATATTGACCCTGGACTCACTTGGCAGTGTCATGGCAGTAGTGGAAGGCTCAAGATTGTCTGCTGTATCCTCTAGAATAAGAAAACCAAATGAGATGAGATAAGTATACATTAATTCTTTTACTGTCTCTAATAAAAACCCATGTACATAAGTTAAAACTTTAAGTGAATGAGATTTCTGATGTGTAGTGAGCAAGAGATATAAATATTTTCAGTAGTAAGTTCAAACACCATTTTTACTCATCATCCATCAACCACATGTCTATGAACAGAAATCCCTACAGGCCAAAGCAGACCTCACCAAAATGACTATACAATCTGAGAAGCAACATCCATTTTTTTTTTTTAAGAAGGGTATAATACAAGGCCCACAAGTAAAGTATTGCTTGACTTAGAACGGAGAAGTAGCCTAGTGGTGCGAGATCAGAGTCTGAATCCCACTGATGCCCCTTTTCATCTTAAATCACTTAGGGCTCCTTTTACAAAGGCGCACTGTAGGGGTATTTCCCTGTGATCATACAAGCCTAGTGCATCCTGTTACAAACAAGATGGATGCTATCACCTCTGACATGAATCCTACTGTGTCAGTGAGATCCAGCTTCAGCTTGAGGAAAAACACTGGCAGATTCACTGAAGCCAAGGACATTCTGTGTTCCAACCCCCTCCCTTTTTTTATCATCCTGAGAAGCTGAGAAGGGAGTCAATCTTAGCACCAGAAGTTCCAAGGTCACAAAACAAAGAACTCTGCTCGCCCAGGTACTAATTGGACGAGATCATAATTGGGTTCCTGCAGTCACATGACCGAGAGGTACTGGGAAAAGCGGGAACTGAAGAAAGAAGTAAGGCGGAGACCCTCGGAAGAGGAGCAACCGGTGAGAGGACCTGAGAAATCCAGCAAGGCTCGGGGTGAGCCAGAGACTGTGTTTGATACCAACCTTGTGACCTGCATAACTGGTGCAATTACGTGTGGCAGAGAAATTGGCTCTGAGATCCAAAGGAGGGACGGAAACCTGCTTGCTACAGAGAGAGACCTGCTCGACATCTAAGACAAGGACAGCTGAGACAGTGTCTGGGGAATCTAATCCTGTCATCTGAAGCCGTCATAAGGAGAACGGTGAGATCATGGTGAATTACTTCCTAGTCTGGGGTTAGCGAGTGGTTTATCTAATGTAAGATTGGTTTATGTCATCTCTTGGTCAGAGAAGAAGCTGCTACTGTGTATTTTGCATAAGATGTGTGATTTTCTCATAAGGATTATTAGGATATCATTTGTACTGTTCTAATCATTACGGTATTTAGTCTAAGGATAATCAGTGAATAGTTAGACCATATATTTTGGTAGTGTTCTTATCAGTAAGAGATTTATAGCGGAGAGAAGCTTGTGAAGAGTTCTATTTTGTATCTTATCTATTTTCTTACTTCTAATAAACATAATATATATCACTGTGGCTTGTGTTCACTTCTCTAACAAAAACACCTGGAGTAGGGGCCAGAAGCAAGATTCCTATATATATATGTATCACCCTAGACAGAGCTAGTGAGTTTGTTAGCCAGACTTCTGCATCGGGGAATCTTGGTAAGTAATCTGTGGGTAACTGTTATCCAAAGGATTATTTGTTTACCTCCTACAGCACTAGCGTTTTTAGTACACACTACAAATAAACGTGCACTAAACATTAGAGACACCCAAATATTCCTATGGATGTCTCTAGCATTTAGCATTCACGAAAAACGCTAGCGCGCCTTTTACTAAGCCGCGCAGACACCTACATGCACATCAGTTTGGAGTTACCACCCGGCTACCGCGTGGCCCTTGCGGTAATTTCATTTTTGACCCATGTCCACTACACATGCTGGAAAATCATTTTTATTTTCTGGCGTGCTGAAGAAACCAGGTGGTAATCGTCATTCTACGCGCATAGATGATTATCGCACGATTAATGCGCGAGACCTTACCGCTAAGTCAATGGCTGGCGGTAAGGTCTCAAATCCAAAACGGACATGAGCCATCTTTTATTTTACCACATGTCCATTTTCAGGCAAAAATTTTAAAAATGCCTTTTTTTTTTTTTACTGGCGCGCTGAAAAATGGATATGTGCGCACCCAAAACACATGCCTACACTAGCGCAGCCCATTTTTCGGCGCACCTCAGTAAAAGGACCCCTAAATTTATAAGCTACCACCTGCTTTATTTAAAAAATATTTACTGGAAGCTTTAATTTAACCCAGAAGACACTATTCTACTGACTAAAAAGCTAATACTATTTTTCTATTAAAAAGCATACTTCTGGCTTGACAGAGAACAGTGATCAATCTGAGCTATTTGAGGATAGTAAGATTTAAACTAAGTACTGGAAGATTCTCACTATGAAGACAAATAGCGAGGAACTTTGATGGATACTTTAGCTTTGGAGTCAGATTAATTAAGCTATATTTTTGAAATCAAGAGAAACATTTATGGGGCAGAAAATTAGGGTATTTCCAGATGTTTCTTATGTTACTCAAATAAACAATTTTTTCCCATGTGCCCTGAGGTGGAAGCTCTAGGGGCCACACTGTTCATATGCCTGATCAGCAGAGGTGACGTTTAATATTTTCTCTATAATCCTAAACAAAGTGCAAAGGATTCTCTGGGGAGTATGGTTGTTTCAGTACCTAATCTCAGGTTTGAGATGTAATGATTATATTCCAGGTGTCCGAATGTTTTACACGAGGTATTCTTGCTTTTATTGTGTTAGAAGATAAGGCCTCTTTGATGTTGGTTCCCCCCCTCTTACTGAGGGCTTACGGAAATCCTTCCGATTTCTACTTATATGTATTTATCTATTTTTCTAATGGTCTATTTCACAAGTTCAAGTTATTTTTGCTTGAATGTATTTGAAAAGTTAAAATATTCTTTAAAAAGGACCTTGAAAATAACCTTGATTAATAAAAGACAAAAATTTGGTCCCTTTCTGGAAGGGTTACAATTCATGGAACAGTTTACCATCGGAATTAAAGGAAAGGTCAGGCTGCGTGCAATTTCTTTGGGCCTTGATATCATGCCTATTTGAAAAATTATCAAAGTATTGATAAGGGTGACAGGTAGAAAGTGGTTTGAGGCTGAACTTTGTGACTATTATGGTATTTCTAAGCCAATTTCATTTTTTTGTTAATCTGTTCATATATTTTGGTGGTAATTTTATAAAGGTTTTTTCACATATAAATCTGTTTTATTTATGCAGAAAAGGGCATTTATAAATTTGTGTCACTGCACAAAAGAAGTAGGCACACAGAATGTTTATGTGATATATATGTAGATGTTCCCAGGGAAGCACTTGGGGCTTGAGTAGAGGAGAACTTGTCGTGTATGTATTTATTTTATAAAATATGCAGGCCAAATTTACATCTTTTTCAAAGCAAATATTAATTTGCGTGTAAGCATCTGCATGCTAATATAGATGGTTCTGGTTGCTTATATTGCCTTTTTGGACTTCTCACATAGGTGTCATGTTACAAAACTACCCCCTTTTATGTTTATAGCTGAATTTGCAAGCTGTTATTTGTTTTTACGTTTGATGTTAATAATGTAATCTGCCCTGCTTGATCCAGACATGGTAGCATGTAGAATATAAATTTTGTAGTTAAACGCCTTTGTAGACTGTTGGAAGGAGGTATTTAGTTTCAAATTAAAATTTGTAGTGATCTTGCACTAGAGCCCGCCAGAAATTAGTTAGGCAGGTGCAGAGCACCCAAAAGACAACCCAAACTTTGGAATATTTGCAAAATGTACAATTTTTCCTCCTGTACAACCCCATCAAAAGCATTTCTAGATCTATTTTTGAGACCATTTAACTAAAGTGCTTCTTAAACACACACAAATACACATCCATTCTAAACCTGAAAACTGGGGAAGAAGAAAAAAAAAAAAAGAAGAAAAAGAAAAGAAAAACTACCTGCAACTTGAATTCGGCTCCTTAGATACGTCAGAAATTCTTGTGTTCCTCTCTAAAATTAATTTAAATACAATATATGTAAGAAAGATGCTATTTAAATTGTAATAGTAAAATAGTAAAAAAATATTACCCATATTTAGGAGCCCTTTTACTAAAGCTTAGCGAACGCTAATGGACCTTAGTGTGTGCAAAATGCCACATAGCCAATATACATGCATTTATCGCACACTGTCTTAGCACACATTATGCTTTAAAAACTTAAATCAAAAAATTATTACAGTTTTAAATTTTAATTAAAAAAAATGGAATGTACTTACATTTATAATATCTCTTCTAATGCCTCTTAAAGGATTACCATCTAATGCCAAACATTTCAAATTTGAAAGCTTTCCCAGTGAACTAGGCAGGCTGTAAAGATGAATAGGGAAAAACATCTTACCACTACAGTACTAGTAAAACACAAAAATGATCGTCCTCTTAGTGCATGGCACAGTACTCCTGATAAGTTACTTACGTTAGGTGGGTTGATTGCATTTATGGTAGGGCAAATTTGAGATTTACTCAGGACTAAAAATAAACGTTGCCCACTTCATCCGTAGGACGTTGACAACATGCTTGATTTGCTGAACTGTGTTCTGAATGATCTCAATATGTTTACAAGGTTCATGATAACCCACCAAATCCAAAACCGGGTCATGATGGTTTACAATCAATAAAAATAAGAACAACATAGAAAGGAACACCATTTGAAGATTTAGGATTCTCAATCACAACAACACAGACATATCCAAATGTATTTATTTTTTTAAAGATAAAAACAATAAGTAAAAATTCTTAACCCTACATGCTAGGCGCAGGTCAGTTAGACTCCGAAACGGGTAATTTTGTTCCAAATGCCAATTCAAAAAAACATGCTTTGAGAAGGGATTTAAATCTACCAAAGAAAAGGTTAGAGCGTAAATAAGGAAGCAAACTGTTCCAGAGAGAAGGTGCAAAGAAAAAATAAGCAGCATGCAAAGTACTCATAACGAGCATTCTTAGGAGATGGAAGGACCAATGTGATTGGGAAGGAGTATAGGGGATTGCAACTGTTGACAGATACAATAGACAACCCTGGTGAAGGGCTCTATGAGCTAAAAAAAAAAAAGAATTTTAAACAACCATCTATACTGAACTGGGAGACAATATAATTGAAGAGAGACTGACATCAAAATGTCTACCAAGGATAATGTCATCATACATTGGACCTTGGTGCTCCAGAATAAACCTTTTCTGTTTTATGGATACTTAACTTGGTTCCAGCCAAATTAACTTTTCAATCCTTCCATATTTTCTGTTCAGTTTACTATTTGCCATAATTTATTATACACCAACCGAAAACCTTTCTAGCACTAAACAAGGAGAAATTGGGTCTTACCTGATTTCATTCCATTAGTCTTTCCCACTATTCCAGATCCTGTGGGATAGCTGTGTCCATCAACCAGCAGGTGGAGATAGAGAACTGAACATTGAGCTCTCTCTTGGCATCCAGTCCAGCTCCTCAGTTTTTATGTAGACAAGCAGTAAGAATAATATTCAGAACAAACAATCACCTTACACAATTCACTCACCTAATACTAACCACATGAGCAATGGACCTCTCTCATTTGTGGACAACTTGTAGAGAACAAAAAATATACAGGAAGCACCATACACGATGACAAACGATATTTGGCCCATTACTTTGCACCAACGAAACACCTCAGAAACTTCGTGTTGACCTCTAGAACAGTGAGAAAAACTAATGGAAAAACGTTATCAGGTAAGATCTAATTTCTCCTTCCATTACATAACTTCCCATTATTCCAGAACCTATGGGATGCAGAAAAGAGTGGGTGAGATCCTGGCACCACTGCCCTAAGGACCAAAGTCCCAAACCCCAAAACTGGCTTTCAAGCGCATCGCAACGTCCACCTTAAAGTGCTTGGCAAAAGGTATGCAGCATTGACCACATCACCACCTTGGTAAATGTTCTCGGTGCCGTGACAAGACTGAAGGGCAAAGCCCTGAGCTGGAAGTGATGGCCTAGCACTGAAAAACATAGAAACCTCTGGTGTGGTAGCCATATGGATATATGCAAGTATGCCTCCTTGAGATCGAGGGCGATAAGAAATTCTCCTGCTTGAACCAAAGCTATGACTTAAGTGTTTCCATGTGAAAGAAAGACACTCAGAGGCAGTGGTTTAGACCTTTGAGATTGAAGACTGCAAGAAAGGTGCCTTCCTTCCTTCCTTAGGACAATGAAGTAGACAGAGTATCTGCCTTGCCCCTGTTCAGCCTGGGGAACTGGAACAATGGCCCAGAGCACCAGCAAGGAATCTACGGTGGCCTGAACCAAGACTGCCTTGGTTCCCTTTAGACAAGGAGGCAGCAAGAACAGAGAAGCGACTAGGCAGGAGAACTCTAACTTGTAACCTTCTGTATGAACATCCAGGACCCACTGGTCCAACATGATTTTGGCCCACTCCTCCTGAAACACTCCTTACGACATTCTTCCACCAGAGGAAGAGAAATGTGGACCACCCTCGATTCACTGTGAAACTCGGGAAGCACCGGGTGCCCTAACTGACTGACAGAAGGACTTCCTGTCTGCATGAGAGGAAGATTAAAAGCATGAAAGTGGGAGTTCTTACCATATTGCTGACGAACAGGCTGGTACCATCTACTGTCTCAAAATTGAGATGGAGAGCACCCTGAAGACAGATGACCAAAGGTTTTCAGCTTATCCTCAGGCAACCGCTGTGGCTTAGTTTCTCCCAGTTCTTTCACCAAGTTACCGAGATCGTCTCCAAACATTCACTTGGCCCAGAAAAGGCAGTTTAACTAAACGGGACTTTGGACGCTGCATCCAGTGCCTAATGCCACAACCAGAACTACTGACGTGCTGTGACAGCCAAAGATATACTGCAGACCGTAACCTGTAACATGTTATAAACAGCAGCTGCCAAGTAGGCCAACTCCGCTTCCAGCTGGGAGTTAGGGTGCCAGTCTTGTGTTGCAGACTGCTGATGCCACAATACAGCTGCAAACTGTTGCTTGAAGGTCCAAAGAAGCCACTTCAAAGGCTTGTTTCAGAGAGTCTTCTAGCTTCCTATCCTTTAGGTTTTTTAGGGCAATGCCACCTTCCACTGGCAAGCTGGTCTTGATGAGTAACAGTCGTAACCACGGAGTCCACCCTAGGAAGCTGCAATTTCTCTTTCTCCTCTGGAACCAATGGGTCAAGGCAAGCTATGGCTCTTCCCACACTCAGCCCTGCATCTGGTGAGACCCATTCTGCTGTAATCAGGTCCTGAATGTCAGGATGCATCAGAATGGCCTTAGAAATACCTCAAAGACCCCTCATGAGAGATGAAGATGGAACTCCTGATGCTGAAGCTGAAGGCTCGTTCAGTGAGACCCATTCTGCTGTAATCAGGTCCTGAATGTCAGGATGCATCAGGATGGCCTTAGAAATACCTCAAAGACCCCTCATGAGAGATGAAGATGGAACTCTTGATGCCGAACCTGAAGGCTCCTCAATGGAAAGCACTGCCAGTGCCTCAAATAATAGTACCGAGCTCCTCTTTATGAAACAACCTCAGTACTTTCGGGTCATCCCTCTCCTAAGGAGGGAGCTCTCCCTCCTCTAACAGCTTCTTCAATGATGGCTCCTCTGAATAGACTGAGGCCACATCAGATAAGAAGGGAGAAATGGAGAGCTTCATCTATCCACAACAAGCTCTCTTAGGAGTCGGAGGGGCAATGGCGCGAGAAACTGATGCACCTTGCAGCAACTCCAACTGTCCCTGCTTCACTCAATAGGCCTGTTTAAGAGCAATGTAAAACTATGGAGAAAACAAAAATCCCATGCAGCTGAATGCTCTGTCAAGCCCTGAAGTTGTAAAATGGCAGCTGTGATCCACGAGTTATCAAACCACTGCCAGTCATCCATGACAAAATGGTGCCCACTCATACACTGTCCTGCATCAAACTGCGAACTGGCCCTGACGGAGAGCCCGATATCCCTAGCTTATTAGGATGCTGTGCCAAATCTGAAGACGTGCTGCTGCCAACCGTTTCTTCTGTGTCCCATGGGACTCCTGGCTTACACACACTGCAATCCCCCGAGAACTGCCAGCAGGTCCTACAGCAGGAATACTACTTAACTACCTCCATGGGAGCCGCCATTCATCCTGACTGTCCCAAGTGCCACACCACGTGGTCCCAAGCGGTGCGTCAGTATCCCTCCCCTGCACCAAGCAGAACTTGCAGCCCTCCAAGCTGTTCAATTCAAACTTCAGTCAGACTTACCACTTCTGGCTTCTCCCCTCATGCTCACAGTCTCCACAAGTCTTACCCCAGATGAGACAGAATCAGGACTGATATTCTGTCCCACACTCTCCAGTAAACCTCTTTCCTTCTCCTAAGATTCTTGTGCTAGAAAGGAGAGCTCTACAGGAAACAAGGGTGAGGTGAAGGGAAGGCAGAAATTTGTTCACAGGGCACTACAGACAGGGATCTGAAGACTTCCAGATATGACTCTGCAGACTCAAGCCACCTGCAAAGCTCAACTGAAGACCAGATGACCCACTGGACCAGGAGCAAATCACTCAGAACCAGAAGCCAGATACCAAGAGAGATATGTCTGAGCTCAGTTTTCAGTTCTCTATCTCCACTTGCTGGTTGATGGACACAACTATCCCACAGGTTCTGGAATAGTGGGAAGCTACATAATGGAACAGGACATTCCATAAAACTAAAACAGCAGAATGAAATTGGAGAAAGTATTTTTTCATGGAGGTCAAAAACTGTAGAATCTGTTGCAGAAGGACTTGGTCAACACAACTAAAGGGTTCAAAAGAGGCTTGAACAAGCTCTTGAAGGAAAAGTCCATACAAAAACTATTAGCCAAGTAGACTAAAGTAAGGTTTTAAGAAATACGATCTATTTTTTGGAGATTTGCTGGGTATTTGTGGCCTGGATTATCCACTGTTGGAATTGGATGCTCACTCAATGAACCTTGGTCTGGCTCAGCATGACTTATGTTCTTAAGGAATAACATGTTCAAACTAACTGGTTCCAGTATAGTTGCAGAGTTCTGGACCAGCTGTAACTGGTAAACCCGTTGGAGAGATGAGCCTATTGAACAGATAAGGCTCATATAAATCACAAGAGAGGTAACAGGAGATAGAGGAGCAGCAAAAAGGAAAGATGTTAAGAATAGGTTTAGGAAGGAAAGCTGATGAAAATGAGAGAATAAGATCAACAGAGGTAGGACAAGATTGTTTATGGGTCTAAGAAAGAGGAAAATGATGAGACTGAAGACAAACAGAACAGAATCTAGAGACGGAGTAAGGTATTGTGGAAAGGAATGAGGGAAGATATATGATGTGCACAAGTGAGTGACAGCTAGTAAAAATAATGTGCTTTCATATTTAAGTTATTGTTAAGCAAGGTACTTCTGCATGAAAGATGTTCTGTGATATAAATATTGTACAGTTTAGGGAGAAAAACACACAGAATAGAAACTGGAAATGAAGAAAAAAGGGAGCTAGCACTAGAGAAACTGTTAGTATAATTCATATATTGGAGAGTGAGACCATGAGCCTACTGTATCCCTTTGAGCTACCAATGAAAACAAATTAGATAAATCCAAGTACTTTTTCAACTCTTTCCACTACCAAATAATTGTACAAATATTTCCTTTAGCAATAGCATTCACTTTTAAAACTGTATCAACATTTTGCTAAAAACAGAACAAGCATGTCCGTCCTCAATGCCAAGAGAAGTGCAACATTATCAACACTAACCCAGAGTACACTTGAGAGACTGAGATAGTACTCATCATACTGGGGCTAAAGAGCAAGGACTATTCCTATTAAGTGTATGCACAAAACAAACCCATTTACAGACGTTACCCTCAAGAAAGTAGTGCTCAGGAAGAGGAAACTCAATTACAAGGATCTAGTCCCGCTAAAATCCTACAAAGACAATCGGCAGCAGAAGATAAAACGTCAAGGACATCAGCTTAATATGGTTGGTGTTCCTTTCTTATTTCTTTTTTTATTATTTATCTTTATTAATATTTTATAATATATCACAAAACAATGTGAATATGCAACCGGCATTCATTTTACAGGAAAAATAAAACTAAAATACATTAAGGAAAAAAAGTGTACGGCCTTTCCGTCCACAATTTAAGAGAAAAATGATTCCAAGATTTCAAGTATCTAATAGCCATTAAGGAAAAATATACAAAATACAGTTGCTACCTCTGTTTTCAGACCCCAGCCTGCAATTTAGGGAGGGCATACAACATTCACATCAACTCTAGCATCTAGAAATTCTTTAAGCTGTTTAGGTTCCACAAATTGAAATTGTTTACCCTCAAACATTACATTACAAATACAAGGAAAACGTAACACAAAATTTGCTCCCAATGCCATAACTCTGGGTCGCAGTTCTAAAAATGCCCTGCGTCGCATCTGTGTAGGCTTTGAGAGATCAGGAAAAATCCAGACCTTTGAGCCCAAAAACAGATTTTCTAAGTGTCGTAAGGAAAGTCTTAATACAGCATTCCAATCTGGCTCCAGCACAAAAGTAACCAGCATAGTTGACCTCTGAGTAATGAGTTCCTTTCTTATTTCTGCTTTGGTGTGGTGACACTACAGTCAGTATAGCAAGTCCACAGTAAACAATACAAACCACATCAGCAACTCAGTGCCACCTATCCCACTAAGTAACAAGTACTCAGGTTTAAACACAGCCTGTAGATTTTGGTGTGGCCTAATCAAATCACATCTTGTGGAGTAGAAGAGTGGCCTAAAGGTTAGTACAGTATAAGCTGCAAATCTAAGGAACTGGGTTCAATTCCAACTGCAGTTCCTTGTGACCATGGGCGAATCACTTAACCCCTCATTGCCCTAGTACAAACAAATAGATTGTGAGTCCACTAGGGACAAACGAAAGGTGCCTGAATGCAACATGTAAGCTGCTTTTATTGTACTACAAAAATGAAGTATATAAATAATCTAAAGAGAAAAGACATCAATTTCTGAATACAGTTTCAACAAACCAGGAAAGTGTTATGTGTACATCCTTGGTGATGAGCCTAGTCTGCTGCTCTATAGGTTAATAGGATCCATCATAAAGGCAATGACAAGAGATGTGTTTACACTTCTTGCAAGTTCCTATTTCACTGAAAAAATGAAACACAAGCAGGGATAAACTGATGCTTATCAAACTGAAAAGAGAAATGAGGATGTATGTGGAGAAGTGACTAACTCTTTGATAAGGTGTGTCAAACAATATAAACAAAATACATCTTGCAAAGCATCACAACTCCTTACCATTTTAAGCTGTACTGCATGAATGCAACAGTTCAGCTATGGAATGTATGGTATTATATGAATTTTTATATTTATTGTGTGTGTACATAAGATGTTTATACGGTTCCTTTTTTATGATGTTTGGTTTTTTTTTATCTGTATGTTTTATGTTGATTCCTAGTTTATAATCCCGATGCAGCCCATGTACGGGCAAATGTGGCCCAAGCTGGGTATTTGTTAAGGACTTTGGATTTTTAATAAAGAGTTGTATCACCCCCCTTATTTGGGATCTGCTCTTTATTTCTACATCAATACTAAACATACACACCATTCGTAGGTCAAATAAAGTTTTAACTCAGCTTTTCATCTTACCTGCTGATGTCATTGTTAGTGAGGTCAAGGCGCTCCAAGCCCTGAAGTAGGGTAACTTCTTCTGGTAAGGATTTTAGTTTGTTATCCCTAAGCTCCAGTACAACTAGAGAGGTCAGATGTTTAAGATGCTCTGACCCTAACATTTCTATCTGGTTATTGCCCACGTGTAATTCCTGCAAAAGCAAAATATAGTAGTTAACGTCACATATTTCTGGCAAAATTTTAGTTATACGAAAAATCTACTAAATGATCCCAGAAAAGAAAATTCATGCTTAGAAGTTGGTGTATAGACCTACACCAATTTCCCAAGAAGCAATAGCTCAAGATTAAAAAAAATTAAAAAAAAAATTACTATTTATTAGTAGTATTTAAGTACAGAATTCTACAAATCTCTTCTGAATGAAGAGCCTGAGAAAAAGTAAATTACGTTTGTGTGGCCTGCCATCTTTTATATGGGCTCCTACATCAGACTAGGCTAGCAGTGTTCAGTTTAGGAACTGAAACAAAACCAACTCTAGAGAGAACTTCCATGCTTTCTGGCAGAATCCTATCTTTTTCAGTTTTAATGGCTTTGACAGCAGTAAGATCTAAAGAACTCAAAAAGAAAATGAACAAAATAGGATAAGCCAAAAAAAAAAAAACCAACACACAACAACAATCACCAAAACTACCTAAAAGATTGAGTAACATCAAGAAGAAATGAAAAACAAAATACATGAAAAAACATGTAAACTGTAGACTGATGTACACTGTGGTGTGAGAGCTAATAAGAATTTATGTAATATATTGCTTTCCAACAACATGCACCCGTACATGAATAAAAGCGGCATCTCACAGGACAGCATTAACACTTCTTCTTCAGGTGCTTCTACTGATGGTCACATGTCACTTCTACTGAGCGTGAGAAAGCTGTGGATAAATTTGCATCCTCATGCTACAGCTTTATAAATCTTTTGAACCAAAATGAGGACTTCCCCATTCATGGATATAGCAACAGATCTGAACACTCTCAGATGGAATGGATTTTATTATCTGATGCTTTGTAAGCTTCTGAAATCATAGTCTTCAATGCCAAATAAAGGAGATCTTTGTGGCAAGTACCCCAGGGTTCAGTCCTAGCTCCAATGCTATTCAATATTTTCCCCAAGTCCCCTAACAACTTTGATCCAGGACCTTGGCATCAGTGTCTACTATTACATTGACATTTTACTAATTTATTACAGCGATTCTTTTTTCCATAAAATATCATAATTTCAGGCCGGCCCACTGACACAATTTCTGCCTGGCTACAAAATGACCATCAAGCAGACAGACTTATCTTTGACATGCTTCACCCAATCCCTTCTCCTACTGATCTGAAAGGCAGGGCAGGGCAAGGCAAGCTGAACTGTTGCGAGACCAAGGTAAGTACAGAACAGCTTCAATACTGTATCATTTCCTTTGGGTTTTTTTTAAAGAAATTTTCACTGCCTATCTCTAGAGCACGGGTATCCAAATTTAGTTCCTAAGTGCTGAGTGGTTTTCAGACAGTCCCTAATGAATATATATGAAACATATTCACACAAAGTGGAGGAAGTATGTCTTTACTGTCTCTCTTCAAGCACGGCAAATTACGCAGTACACTTAGAGTGCCTAGAGTGCCAGAGTAACCACTGAAGGTGAGTTGGCAGGTACCCCAACATAGGGTTAATTGCTGTTATGCATTATTACAAATTCTAAGGTGCAAAGAACCACACTGAGAGCCCTGAACCACCATATCAGTTTTCAGACGTGAAACTATTACCTTTAGTAGTTTGCAAGAAGGAAGTTCTGGGAGACGGTGCAGTTTATTTTTTCTTAGGTACAGCTGTTCTAAGGATGTCATCCCAGTCAGTTCAAGTGGAATATTCTCCAGAAGGTTTGATGTACAATCCAACTGTTTTAAACCTGTAACAGTAAAGTCAAGTTATGTACTTGCAGAAGGTGTTCTCCATGGACAGCAGGATACACGTCTTCATACCTAGATGACAACATCCAACAGAGCTGCATGGAAAAAAAGCTTCTACAGCATAGCGATATATGTAGCTGTCAGTATATTACTAGTGGACACATTGTTTAGGAAGAGGGGTGCGAGGGTTTCATTGATCTGTTAAAGGGGTGCAGGAACCAAAAAAAAAAAAAGGTAAAGAACCCCTAGTTTAAGCCTAACTGTTCCACAGCATTTGTTTTGAACAAAAAAAAAAAATCTTTGCTCATCCCTAATGGAGATCAACTCCATGAAGGATAACGACTGATTTTTGCTTGTTTAAAATTGTTTTACTTTAATTTCAAAGGACACATCTGTTCTCTTTGGGGTTTTTTTTGCATATTTGGTACACAGTCAGTTTTCCTTGTGAGAAAGAGTAGCCTAATGGTTACTGCAATGGCCTCAGAATGTGGGTTTAATTTCCACTGAGACTCCTTGTGACTCTGGGCAAGTTACTTAACTCTCCAATTGCCCCTGGTGCAAAACAAATTTGTGAGCCCACTGGGACAGAGAAAGTACCTGCATATAATATATATAAACAGCGTTGGTTGTACCACAGAAAGACGGTATATCCAATTCATTACTCTATCAGATGGTTAAGTGATCAAATCTCAGACTGCATAGCTATGGCTATTAGCTTCCACACTCAAAGAAAATGGATTGCAATCTGTCAATTCAGATATTGTTTCCAAACCAAATCTATCTCTCTCTACTAAGCATCCTACAAGTGAAAAAATTTTGATGGTACTTTCTCCACAGCAAGACTAAGTCCAACCACTACTCCAGTGATACATTTTTCAAATTTACAATAATACAAAAAAAAATTGTCTTTCTCTTGGAAAATAAAGTACTCAATCCTGAGTGGGCCACTAAAGTAAGGAAACTAGAAATAAAAAATGTGTTTAAGCTTGTAAAATTAAATGCTGTCTCTCAGCAGTGGTCAAAGCACTTTTGATTTAGCAATCTAATAACTTGTCCTCCTAGTAGTTCCCAAACAGGATCTGAAGACTCTACTAGGCATTTTCTCGTCCTCCAAATTAATTAAGACAGAATCTACTTTAAATTTATCATCCCTTGACTGTATTTACATTTTAAAAATTTCAACTAGGTGAAATGCTGTTACATTTTTCACCCAATTTTTCTTTTTATCTACTAAAATTTCCACAAAGACCTTCAAGGTTTGAGGATTTTCAACAAATAGCCAACACATTTTTTCATTTTTTTTTTTAACATTTAGAGAAAATGTGTACACCATTGCTTTATAGACTAGAGCAAGATAATGTGGCTCATTTTCAAAAAAAGAGAAAAAAGTCTCAAAAATGGCATCTGGACTTTTTTTCTCCAAAAAAACATCCAAATCATTATTTTTGAAACTTGGATTTGAGACTTTTCTCTACAGTGCATGCCAATCAACAGGGGGTATGT
Organism: Microcaecilia unicolor; assembly: GCF_901765095.1. Classification (NCBI taxonomy): domain Eukaryota; kingdom Metazoa; phylum Chordata; class Amphibia; order Gymnophiona; family Siphonopidae; genus Microcaecilia; species Microcaecilia unicolor. The sequence continues at coordinate 47,088,288 of NC_044036.1, forward strand.
CAGGGGTCGGATGTGGGCGTTCCCAAAACTTAAGATGTTTCTCTGCCATAATGGAACAAAGCAAAAATGTACAGGGCTAAAAGTTAAATGTTTTGGTTTAGACTTGTTTCAATCATGCCTAAGTCACAAAAAAGTGCCCTAAATGACCAGATGACCACTAGAGGTATTAAGGAATGACCTCCCTTACTCCCCCAGTGGTTACTGTCCCCCCTCCCACCCCAAAGATATGAAAGAAGCAGTACATACCAGCCTCTATGACAGCCTCAGATATTATGGCCAGTCGAGTAGCAAGCAGGTCCCTAGAGTAGCCTAGTGGTCAGTGCAATGGACTGTAAATAAAATGACCCAGGCTCATATCCCACTCTAATTGGTACACACTTGTGGTGGAACATGCAAGCCCTACAAAACCCATCAAAAATCTACTGTACACTTGATTGTGAGCCCTCCAGGGACAGAGAAATACCCAGTGTACTTGAATGAAACTCAACTTGAGTTACTACTAAAAAGGTAATAGCAAAATCCAAATAAATAAATTATGTGTACCTGAGACCTTTTACGAGAAGTCCACTTCAGTGCCCCTTAGGGTGCCCCACTACTCTGCTGGGATGTCTATGTAGCCAGTCTACTAAGAATGCTATTCCCTCCCCTCCCCCCCCCCCCCCATACATCCCAATGGCTCTTTCTTGTGTTTTTCCCTTGCACTATTTTTTTCCAAAAATGGTTCTATAAGATACACGCACTGAGCAGAAAAACATCTAGCAAATGCACTTTCAAATAAAAAGTTGGACATTTTTCTGGTTTAAAAATGGCAATTTGTGCTACTGGATTTTAAAAATCGAATTTAGATGTCATATCGAAAATGCCCCTCAATGTGTCTTTGTAAACTGAAAGACTATCTTATACAGTACACTGCTTATTGAATTACCTGTATTTTTCCACAGTTTGTTGAAATGTTGATATCACACAACATGGAATTCGTTAACACATTAAGTTAAATTCAATATGCATAAGTACAAAAAAATGGTAAGAAAGGCTTGCATTACTTCTCATCCCACTGATTTCTGCAGGCAAAGTCTTTAGCTTGTTATTGGATAGATTGAGTCGCACTAGAGCAGTTAGACAAGAGAAGTCGTTTGGAATGGTTGTCAGACTGTTGTTGGAGAGATCCTATCAAAATGTTCAAAAATAGCATCAGTCAAAGTTTAAAAAAAATCTATGTATCCATAGGGCAACACAGAGACAGACGCAGAAGGTTAATGCCAATGCAATAAATTACTGACTTACAAAAGGATATGTGGTGGGGGGGGGGGGTGGAAGAAACATTAGACCACCATAATTGAGATAAAGCTTCAAATCATCACTAACCCCTTTTTAATAAACAATGACATCTTTTACTATATTAACTTCATTTTGCACAGCCAAGTATTTGGATTTCTTTCACAGTAAAAAAAAACTTTGATCTGTCAGTTAGATTAATTTAGGTTTTTCAAACCTATACATTAACTGCACAAAATGTTTCAATTTGGCCTGAAAGGCATAGAAATGCTGTATATTGTTTTACAATTTGAATTCAACAGAAAAATAATTTTTTTAAAAGGCATTTACATAGAAAAATCCCATTTTTTATTGCTTCCCTTTTTGCTCACTAAGGACAGCAAAAAGAAACCAGATACTGAAGTAGTTCTGTCCATGAGGCAGTATTTAAAAAATTCCTAAGAAAATTACTATTACTACTACTTATCATTACTATAGCGCTACTAGATGTACGCAGTGCTGTACATGAACATAAAGAGACAGTCCCTGCTCGACAGAGCTTACAATGTGCACTTCATATTTTACCTCCTCTGTTCTCTCACTAAAATTGTAGATTATTATACAATAGTGCTATGAACTTTATAAAGAAAAACCCACAGAAAATGCCACAGCTGCCGTGTTACGGTGCCAAAGCGCCTGCCTCAGGAGTCGTGTGGTGTTCGGCTTGCTGACAAAAGTTTTATGCCTTGCTCTACATTTTAGACAAACTTTATTTACTTAGGGTTGAATGTGATCTTGGAAATATTGTTTACTGTTACACAATGGACACCAGAAGACTCCTGAGGCAGGCGCTTTGGCGCCGAAACGTGACAGCTGTGTCGAGTCGTTTGAGTTGTTTGATGATCTCTCTATATAAAAGGCAACACCAACGTTCTATGAAGCCTCCAGCCGGAAGTGTGAAGGGGGTGAGATATCCGGTTTCCCTACGAGTGTCTGCCCCACCCTCTCTGTAACACAGTCAGTGAAGGAAAACAGCAGAGCACGAAATCAAATCGCTGGCTCTGTAACAGTGAAGGACTCAGAGGGGGGAGGGGAGAGAGGCCAGAGGGCAGGGACACACACACTCCCACATGCACACAGAAGAAAACATTGCTAGCCCCCGTTTCATTTGCATCAGAAACGGGGCTTTTTTACTAGTTTTCAATAAAGACCACCTTTTTTGAACAAGCGTCTCCCTTGTTTTTTTTGAAAGGCCGTTAATGGTACGGATTGGTCTTGGTAGAGCATTCCAAAGTTGGCTACCTGAAAAGGAAAAATTGGATGCGTAGAGGGACTTGTACTTAACACCTTTGCAGTTGGGGAGGTGTAAATTTAGATAGATAAGGGAAGACTTCAAACTGTTCCTGGTTGGAAGGTCGATAAGGTCATTCATGTAGGTGGGGGCTTCTCCGTGTAATATCTTGTAAATTATTGTGTGGACTTTAAAGTTAATTCTTTCTCTGATGGGGAGCCAATGAAGCTTCTCTCGAAGAGGTGTTGCGCTGTCAAATCTTGACTTGCCGAAAATTAGTCTTGCTGTCATGTTTTGGGAAGTCTGGAGCTTTTTCAATATTAGGGACTTATAACGTAAAAAAAACACTATTGCAGTAATCTGCTTGTATGAGCACAGTAGATTGTACTACGTTCCAGAAGGTGTCCAGGGGAAGGTAGGATTTCACTCTTTTCAATTTCCACATTATGTTAAACATTTTTTGATGATTTTAGCGTGGTTTTCAAATGATAAATGATTATCAATCGTTACTCCAAGGATTTTCAGACTGTCTAATATAGGAAGTTTAATCTCTGGAGTGCTAAGGGTAGTTGGGGTGAGTGGAGAATGTTGAGAGGATAGGACTAAACACTGTGTTTCCTCTTTATTTAATTTCATCCTGAAAGCATCAGCCCAGGAGGTTAAAGTGGTCATGCCTAAGTTTATTTTATCGGAGATTTCAGATAGGTCAATTTTAAAAGGGATGAATATGGTGACATCGTCAGCGTAAATAAAGGGATTAAGGCCATATTTGGATAGTGCTCTAGCCAGAGGAATCATCTTTAGGTTAAAAAGTATTGGAGAAAGCGGAGATCCTTGTGGCACTCCGCATTCCGATGGCCATGGAAATGACATGTTTGTGGGTCCAATGACTTGGTAGGATCTTGTAGTAATGAAGCCCTTTTTCCAGTTAATAATGTTGCCACTTATCCCAAGTTTGTCCAAAAGTTTGGTCAGGATGGCATGATCGACCATGTCAAAGGCACTGGATAAGTTGAATTGCAGAAGAAGGATATGGTTCCTAATTGCCATTTCTTGTTTAAATTTGGATATTAAAGTAATGAGAACCGTTTCTGTGCTGTGGGCCGAACGGAAGCCTGATTGTGATTCGTGCACTATGGAAAACTTTTCAATATAATCACTGAGCTGCGAGGTCACTGTTTTCCATCAATTTTGTAATTAGGGGAATGGAGGCAATTGGACGGTAGTTGGTAATATCGGTTGCAGGTTTCTTGGAGTTCTTAGGTATTGGTGTTAGTAATATATTACCATGACTGGTGGGGAAGGAGCCTTGTTGGAGTAGAAAATTTAAGTGAGTGGTGAGGTCAGTGATGAAACTTATTGGTGCGCTTTTCAGGAGGTAGCTGGGGCAAGGGTCAAGTTGGCAATAGGACCTGGAGAGTTTGGAGATGGTCTTGGAGACTTCTTCATTAGTACGAAGGGTGAAAGTGGTCCAATATCGGTCTGCTGGTACTTCAATTGGGTTTGAGTCCAGTTCATCAAGAAAGTTGTCTACAGGGGAAGTGACTTGGGAGATCGACTTGTGAAGATTAATGATTTTGTCGATGAAATACTTAGCTAAGTGGTCAGCAGAAGGATGGTTTGTAGGTGATGAAGTTACTGGATCAGTATTTAGGAGGGTTTTTATAATTTGAAATTGTTTTTTAATATCTGCACCAGATACAGAAATTATGTTTGTGTAGTAGTCTCTTTTAGCACATTTGATGGCATATTTGTAATTTCTTTGGGATTGCTTCTAAGCATCGAAGCTACTATGATCTTTCGATTTACACCATGCCTTTTCAAGTTTTCTGGCATGTGACTTCAAATTTTTCAATAAATCGTTGAACCATGGTGATGGGTTGCAAGTATGTAATTTTTGGGGGCGTAGTGGTGCAATTTCGTCTAAGATCATTTTACATCTATCGTTCCAGATTGTAAGGAAGAGGTCAGAGTTGAGTTGCATAGACCAATTATTGGCGTAAATATGTTTCCAAAAAGTATCATTATCAATCCTTCCTCTGGTAAGAATCGTTTTTGGATCTTGTAGTTTAGGTTGACCCTTTATCCGCCATTGTAAGGTTAAGAGTGCTTTGTAATGGTCAGACCATGGAATAGGAGACCAAACAATATCGGACATAATTAAATTTTGATCATTAGAAATTTTATATGAAATTACATCAAGAGTGTGACCCTTATGAGTAGGTTGTGGAGGAGGTAGGATAAGGTCACACATCAAAAAGGTCTAGACAATCCTGGGTATGAACTGATTTATAGTCCTCCAGATGTAGATTTAAGTCACCTATATTACATTAGAGTAATTGATGCTTGAGTTAGATATAAAGTCCATGAAGGTGGCGTGGCTATGTGTCCAGTATCACAATGCAACAACAATTTTAAGTTATAGGCAACAGGACGAAGACAGTTTAGAAACTTTTAGAGGTCAGACCCTCTGCTAGTGAAAAGACAGTTTTGTTTTTTAAATAAGATAGAACAGACAGCAGGTAATCAGGAAGATATTAAGACACATGTAAAATCAATTACATCAGTTTACAATCAAACCAAGTCTGAAAATGCCCAGCGTAGCTCAGACAGCTCACAAGGTAAACTTAAGCTCTGTTTTTCCTTTTACCACACAGCTGTATACAAACTGCCCCTCCTCCAGACGTATGACGTCTATGAGTCACCAGATGCTATGTAACCAAATTGATAGAATTTTGTGGAACTGAAGATTCAAAACACATAATCAGCCCCTCTATTAAAAAAAAAACACACACACACACACCACACATTGACTGCACGGCCCCAAAACAGCATGCATAAAAATCTTTAGGGCATTCCTTTGTACACCTCAAAGGGCATCTTAAGGGTGCAAAACCTTTTACTCGTCTCCTGTTTTCTATTTGTTCCTGCCAAACTCAGCAATGTGTTCCTAAATTTTTATTATCCAGTTCAGGTCATCTGGTGTCACAGGTCACATGCTCTGCAACCTCCTGGGGCATTCTATCTTGCCAGGCCAAGACCCTGGTCCAAATACATATAGGTGCTTTGGGTGACTATTTCACCATCGTTTAGTCCCTCAGTGAACCTGACTTCCCCTTCTAGGCATTTGAGTCACAAGAACATAAGCGGTACCATACTGGGACAGACTGAAGGTCCATCAAGCCCAGTACCCTGTTTTTAACAGTGGCTAATGCAGATTATAAGTACCTGGCAAGATCCCAAAACAGTAAAACAGATTTTATGCTATTTATCCTAGAAATAAGTAGTGGATTATCCCAAGTCCATCTTAATAATGTCTAATGGACTTTTCTTTCAGGATATTATCCAAACCTTTCTTAAACCCTGCTAAGCTAACTGCTTTTACCACATCCTCTGGCAGCGAATTCAGAGTTTAATTACACGTTGAGTGAGGAAAGTGTTTAATTTACTACTTAGTAACTTCATTGTGTACCCCTAGTCCTAGTATTTTTGGAAAGAATAAAACAAGTGATTCATGTCTACCCATTCCACTCCACTCAGTTCTTATAGACCTCTTATTATATATCTCCCCTCAGCCATCTCTTCTCCAAGCTGAAGAGCCCTAGTTGCTTTAACCTTTCCTCATAGGGAAGTCATCCCATCCCCTTTATCATTTGTTATCCTTCTCTGAACCTTTTCTAATTCTGCTATACAACTGTATGCACTATCAAATCAAAATCACAACATGATCTAATCATGAAGCAAAACCTAAAGCTCCTCTATATTACTCAGAGTTGACTCAGAGATGGTGAATTTTTGGCCTCTCTCTGTCCTATTAAAAACAGACAACATAAATGGGGAAAGGGGTAAGCAGCAGCATTTTATGGCAACGTCCTTTCACCTAAGAACTAACAGACTTCTGAAGCATTTCTTCACTTATCTTGATTTGTCTTTCCCAACTGACTGCTCTTTTCTGCACTTAAACCTAGAGAATCAAATTTCCTACCCACTGTCAAAATCTATTATCAGCGACTTCTGAACTTCATGATGACACTTGCTTTTTACAACATATTTTGCCCTCACCCACAATATTGGTCATACCTTTGATTTAATCCTTCCTTTGGGTTCTATGTCATGTAAGTACAGCATGGTTCAATCTTTATCCATCTGTCAGATCACTACTTATTTTCCCTTGATTTCTTGCTCTCTAATCTTTACTAGCCATAAGGCAACACTATTAACTTGTCTAGGGCTTTATATTTGGCTTACTCTGCTTTTCAGACCCTTTAATTCATCCCACATTAGTAGATTTTCTCATCTCTATCACAAAGTTTCCTTTTGAACCTCTGGAAAGAACATCTCACAAATTCCTATCACTTTAGCTAGGAGAGCTAGTGAGCTTCAAGCACTGACAACATATGAACCATAAACTCCGTTCCATGCTACAAACCCATCAAGATTTTACCTAAGATTGTCATGCCTTTCCACCTGAATGTAGTCCCTACATCCTGTCTGAAGTCTTCCAAATACTCAAGGTAAAATTATGTATAATCATACCTGATAATTTTCTTTCCATTAATCATAGCTGATCAATCCATAGACTGGTGGGTTGTGTCCATCTACCAGCAGGTGGAGATAGAGAGCAAACTTTTGCCTCCCTATATGTGGTCATGTGCTGCCGGAAACTCCTCAGTATGTCGATATCAAAGCTCCATCCGCAGGACTCAGCACTTAGAGAATTACACCCACGAAGGGACACTCTGCCCAGCTCACCACCGCCGAAACGGGGGAGGGGAATTAACCCAGCTCATCCCCACACAAGTGGGGGAGGGGAATCCGTCCAGCTCATCCCCGCGGAGCGGGGGAGGGACACCACACCCGCCGATGCGGGGGGATCTGGCTTATCCTGCAACCGCAACCGCGGGAGGAGCTGACTGACCCTAACACCGCCGAAGCGGGAGGGGTACAAAACTGCCCTACAGCCGCACGAAGCGGGAGGGAGTGCCGGCAGAATTTTAAGTCTCAATCCAGCCCCGTAAAACGGAGGGGAGAGGAATGCAGCAGCTCACTGTAACACAAACTCGTCTTAACTCTTGAAGAATCCAAGTGAAAAAACTTGAACACGAAGTCTTTCTGAAGTAACTGAAGACTGAACTTGAACCTGAAATGCAACCAGAATAAAAACAGTACAGATATCTGGGAGGGGCTATGGATTGATCAGCTATGATTAATGGAAAGAAAATTATCGGGTATGATTATACATAATTTTACCTTCCATATCATCAAGCTGATCAATCCATAGACTGGTGGGATGTACCGAAGCAGTACTCACCCAGGGCGGGACATAGAAATCCCTGACCGCAACACTGAAGCTCCAAACCGGGCCTCCGCCCGAGCAGCCACAGTCAAGCGGTAATGCTTGGAGAATGTATGGGCCGAAGCCCAAGTTGCCGCCTTGCATATCTCTTCCAAGGAGACGGAACCGGCCTCTGCCATCGAGGCCGCCTGAGCTCTTGTGGAGTGAGCCTTCAGCTGGATAGGCGGCACCTTCCCCGCGGCCACATAAGCCGCTGCAATGGCTTCCTTGACCCATCTTGCCACTGTAGGCTTAGCAGCCTGCAGACCCCTACGAGGACCTGCATACAGGACAAACAGATGATCCGATTTCCGGAAATCATTGGTCACTTCCAAGTATCTGATGATGACTCGTCTCACATCCAGATATTTAAGAGCAGAGTACTCCTCTGGGTAGTCCTCCCTACGAAAGGAAGGGAGACAGAGCTGCTGATTCACATGGAAGCGAGAAACAATCTTGGGCAGAAAGGAAGGCACTGTGCGAATAGTCACTCCTGCCTCAGTGAACTGTAGAAAAGGCTCTCGACATGAGAGCGCCTGGAGCTCGGAAACTCTTCTGGCTGAAGTGATAGCCACCAAAAAGACTGCTTTCAACGTCAGGTCTTTCAGAGATGCCCTTGACAAGGGTTCAAACGGCGGCTTCTGCAATGCTCTTAGCACCAGGTTGAGATTCCACGCAGGCACCACTGAGTGCAGAGGAGGGCGCAGGTGATTAACTCCCTTGAGAAAGCGCACCACATCTGGCTGCGAAGCCAGGGAAGCACCCTTCAGGCGGCCCCTGAAGCAAGCCAGAGCCGCTACCTGGACTTTAAGGGAACTGAGCGACAGGCCTTTCTCCAGACCTTCTTGCAGGAACGCCAACACTGAAAAAATTGGAGCAGTGAAGGGAGAAAGTGAGCCTGCTTCACACCATGCTGCAAAGATACGCCAAACCCTGGCGTAAGCAGTAGAAGTAGAGCGTTTCCTCGCTCTCAGCATAGTGGCGATGACCTTGTCTGAGAAGCCCTTCTTCCTCAGACGCTGCCGCTCAATAGCCAGGCCGTAAGACCAAAGGGAGAGGGATCCTCCATCACCACGGGACCCTGATGTAACCGGCCCTGCTCCACTGACAGCCGCAGAGGATCGTCGACTGAGAGCCTGATCAAGTCCGCATACCAGGGACGTCTGGGCCAATCCGGACCCACCAGGATTACCCTGCCGGGATGCTTTGCCACCCGGTCTAGCACCCTGCCCAACATGGGCCAGGGCGGGAACACATAGAGGAGCTCTTGTGTCGGCCACTGTTGGAGAAGAGCATCTACTCCCAGGGATCGAGGGTCCCGTCCTCTGCTGAAAAAGCGCGGCACTTGGCAATTGGCCGATGACGCCATCAGATCTAGGCTCGGCTGGCCCCAGCGCTTCGTGATGTCCAAGAACGCCTGAGCAGATAGTTGCCACTCTCCGGGCTCCAAGGTATGGCGACTGAGAAAGTCCGCCTTGACATTCATGACTCCGGCAATGTGGGCCGCTGAAAGCTGCTCCAGGTTCGCTTCCGCCCACTGGCAAAGACTCATAGCCTCCTTGGCTAGAGGGGCGCTCTTGGTACCTCCCTGGCGGTTGATATAGGCCACAGCCGTGGCATTGTCCGACAGGACCCGTACAGGCTACAACACCAGTACCGGGATGAACTCCAATAACACCAACCGAATGGCTCTGAGTTCCAGGAGGTTGATAGACCACTTGCCTCTGCAGGAGACTAGAGCCCCTGCGCTGTCCTTCCCAAGCAGTGGGCTCCCCAGCCCATCAAAGAGGCGTCTGTCGTGACGACAATCCACTCCGGGGTCACCAGAGGCAATCCTGCAGACAACTTGTCTGTCTGCGTCCACCAGCTCAGCGCCTTGCGCACTGCTGGGTCCACGGGAAGGCGCACAGCATAATCCTCCGACATCGGAGTCCAGCGCAGCAGCAGAGATAGCTGTAGTGGTCTCATATGAGCCCTGGCCCAGGGCACTACTTCCATCGTGGCCGTCATAGAGCCCAACAGCTGCACGTAGTCCCAAGCCCGAATAGGAGAGGCTACTAGGAACTAGTCCACCTGAGCCTGAAGCTTGACAATCCGATTGTCTGGCAGGAACACTCTGCCCACTTGGGTGTCGAATCGAACTCCCAGATACTCCAGGGACTGAGTCGGGCGCAGCTGGTTCTTCTTCCAGTTGATGATCCATCCCAGGGAGCTCACAAGAGCAACTACCCGGTCCATAGCTTTGCCGCACTCTGCATAAGAGGGGGCTCGGATCAACCAGTCGTCCAGATAAGGATGGACTTGTACTCCTTCCTTTAGCAGGAAGGCCGCTAAGACCCCCATTACTTTGGAAAAGGTCCGCGGAGCAGTAGCCAACCCGAAAGGGAGGGCTCTGCACTGGAAGTGTCGTCTCAGGACTGAAAAACGCAGAAAGCGTTGGAGAGGAGGCCAGATGGGAATATGCAGGTACGCTTCCTTGATGTCCAAGGAAGCCAAGGACTCTCCTGCCTTCACTGCCGCTATAACAGAGCGGAGAGTCTCCATGCGAAAGTGCCTCACTTTCCAGGCCCGATTGACCCCTTTGAGGTCGAGGATAGGCCGGACAGAACCTCCTTTCTTTGGAACCACAAAGTAAATGGAGTAACGTCCCTTGCCAATCTGATTTTTTGGCACCGGAACGACCGCACCCAGGCGGATCAGGTTGTCCAAGGTCTGCTGCACTGCCACAGCTTGACCGGAGACTTGCAGGGAGAGAGTACAAACCCGTCTCTTAAGGGTTGGCAGAACTCTAGCTTGTAGCCGTCTCTGATGACTTCCAGCACCCACGCGTCTGAAGTTATAGTGGTCCACTCGCCCAGAAACGAGGACAGCCGTCCTCCAATCTGCACTGGGGCGTGGACCAAGGCCCCGTCATTGGGTACGAGACCCTGGGGGAGGACCGGAGGGAGCACCTCCGGGACGGCGGTCTCTGCGAAAGGAATGCTGCTTGGGGGAGAAATTCCTCTTGAAGGAAGAGGGGGCAGAGGAACCCGACTTGCCCGGGCGGTACCGACGGGCTTCCAGCAACCGTCCTCTGGAGGTACCAGGACGAGTACTAGCCCGAGCCCTGACCTCTGGTAATTTCTTGCCCTTAGACGTGCCGAGATCGGACACGATTTTGTCCAGCTCGACCCCAAAGAGCAGCTTGCCTTTAAAAGGCAATCTAGCCAGGCGGGATTTAGAGGCGTGGTCAGCAGACCAATGTTTCAGCCAAAGCCACCGCCGCGCAGAGACTGTCTGAGCCATGCCTTTAGCTGAGGCTCTCAAGACATCATACAGCAAGTCTGCCAAATAGGCTAAGCCCGATTCCAGGGCCGGCCAATCAGCCCACAAGGAAAGATCCGAGGGGGAAGCCCGCTGCACCATAGTCAGGCACGCCCTGGCCACATAGGAGCCGCAAACTGAGGCCTGCAAACTTAAAGCAGCTGCCTCAAAGGACGACCTTAAGGCCGCCTCCAATCTTCTGTCTTGGGCGTCCTTTAGGGCCGTGCCACCTTCCACCGGCAACGCCGTTTTCTTAGTCACCGCAGTGATTAAAGAATCCACGGTAGGCCACAGATAGGCCTCACGTTCACTCACAGCCAAAGGATAGCGGCGGGACATAGCCCTAGCCACTTTAAGGCTCGTTTCCGGGACATCCCATTGAGCCGCAATTAAGGTGTGCATGGCATCATGCACGTGGAAGGATCTAGGCGGGCGCTTCGTCCCCAGCATAATGGCAGAGCCAACAGGGGCTGAGGGAGAGACGTCCTCCGGAGAGGAAATCTTCAAAGTGTCCATGGCCTGTAAAAACAGGTTGGGCAAATCCTCTGGGCTAAAAAGCCGCGCTGCAGAGGGGTCATCCGCTCCATCCGAGCGGGGATCTATCTCCTCCAAGGAATCCGCAAAGGACCGTTGGGAGACCTCAGACACGCTGCCCTCATCTACATCGGAGGAGACAAAGTCCTCCAAGGCCTGGAAATCAACCCGAGGGCGTTTACCTCTGGGAACCTCAACCTCTTTATCAGAAGAGGGAGCAGGGGCAGCGTTTTGCATGAGGAAAGCCTGATGCAGCAGCAAAACAAACTCGGGGAAGAAACCCCCCAGACTGAGCACTTCCGCAGCCTGGGCAACAGCCCTAGACGCACTCTCAACCGGCGCTCGCAATAGCGGGGGAGAGACATGCTGCGCATCCAAAATGGCGTCCGGCGCGAAACTCCGCTAAGGAGCCGCGCGGGAAGAACGGCGCTTAACTTTAGCCGCTTGTGCCGTCGCCCAAATTAAGGGCGTTCATGGCATTAATGTCTCCAACCTCAAGGGCGGCCCACGAAGAAGCCGTCCGAGCCGCGTGGCCGGCCAAGATGGCGGAGGCGAGGAGTGGGGGATGGGCGTTTATGGCGGGAAAAAACCGCCACGCCGGAGGAACGACCGGGACATTCATCGGTCACTAAACTGTCACCCATCAAGGGCGAATCAGGTTGTCAAACCCCCGCATCCCCTCTAGAAGCGCTCCAGCGATCCGGGGAGCAACCCTTTGCGCCCTCGCCCTCCGACGCCATTGCCACGAGGAGAAGAATCGGGGAACCCCCTGCCCGCTATAAAAAGGTAAAATTACCTGCTTGCCGCTCCGAGCTGTAACGAACTGGTGTCCCAGTGAGTAGCTGCAATGAACGTTTAAAGAAACGTCGAATTAAACGCCTTTAAAGACGTTTAAAATTTTTTTTTTTTTTTTTTTTTTTTTAAACGGAGCCAGCGGGAGGGGGGAGAAAAGGAGGGACCTGGCACCACCAGGTTTGCACTTGCTCAAAAGAGCCCTCAACCCCAGGCCTCAACAAAACCTAAGGATTAGGCTTGGAGGCCTAGCCAGAGCTGCTGCTGTGTGTGACCACCACCTGCTGAGATAGAGAACATACTGAGGAGTTTCCGGCAGCACATGACCACATATAGGGAGGCAAAAGTTTGCTCTCTATCTCCACCTGCTGGTAGATGGACACAACCCACCAGTCTATGGATTGATCAGCTTGATGATATGGAAGAGGCTGTTCATACTCTAGATTGTAAATGGGCTCTCATTTGCTACTTGAAAAGAACTACCTCATTGGGAAAATCGACTCAACTATTAATTTCATTTGATCCAAATAGGACTAATTGGCCAGTTGTAAGAAGCAACCCAGCAGACTGGCTAGCCTCTTGTATACTATTCTGCTATGACTAAGTTAATATTCTTCACAGCTCCAACGTCAAGTCTCATGAGATTAGAGCTATGACAACCACAGTAGCTCTTTTGAAATCTGCCTCATTACTACCATCTGCAAGGCAAATGACAATAAAAAAAAAATACAATTTAAAAACATATATCACAGACAGCCAAAAGTTTCCATTCATTAGCAGGCTGGCTAAACGGCAGGTAAAACAGAGGGCACACACAGCATGGCACTGTAATTCAGTCTCCAACATTACAGTGTATATTTATATAGCTTACAGACAAAGGAACATCTTTAAGTTTTATTTAAAACAGAAGGCTACTTCAAAGCACATGCTTTGTCACATACACCATTTCTTTCTTACATATCAAATAGACAAGTTTAAAGGGAGTACACTATCTATTTTCTTAATTCTTTTGGCTCACAAATTAACCCTTTTTATTAATGGACACTGGACCTAAATTCACATTTACAACAGCTACTTCAATCTCTCTTCATACTTGCTTGAACTAGGCTTCAGCACAGGACAGTACCTTTTGTCAAGCAGTGCTGGCCAATCTGTCTTTGTCATCTAACAGCACTTGAAGTTGACTGCTCCAAGGACAAAGACAATTTATTGCTGAGCAGCCAGCTGGGAAAAAAAATATTTATGTGCCCAACTCATTTCCTTACCTGTAAACAGGTGTTTTCTACAGCAATAGGACTGATAAGGCACACAATATCTCCCCATGCCCTCAAGAGATGTCTAACTGTGCTGAAAGGGTCATTCATACTCAGAACTTTATCCTACTGTTAACTCTAAGGACAGCAGTTCCCTTCCAGGCTTCATCAGTTCTGCTGTCTACAAAAAAACATGTATTACAGGTGAGCAACGTTACTTTTGGTACCTGAACTTTGGAATTCTGTTCCACCTTAATTAAACTGCAATTATACATATTTTTCCTTTAGCCAGCTTTCCAAGCTGATCTATTTGAACAAGCTTAGAATTAAGCAGCAACTGCTCTTCATGATTACAGTTAGCACAGGTTTCTTTCCTTCCTTTTTTCATTGTCCTCTCCTCCTCCCAATGCTAAAAAAGGGTGTGTGATTTTTTTTAATACGCATCTTGCCCTCTTGTCTTCCTGATATGTATTTTAGTTTGCCATATTCCTGTTTGCCCTTTGTCTCCTTCATAGGATTTTCTTTTCAATTTTCCTTTGTACTATATTTTTTCTTGTACATTTTTGTGCTGCAATAAGAGGTAAGTCAAAGTCTAAAAAACTAAAGTAAAGTCAGAGACTGAAATACTGATCTTAGCAGCATACACTCAAAATGTAAGACTTCACACATATCAAAAGAAACATATTCACCCACTTATCTCACACTAATCAACCACAAGCCCTATCAGAGGGCCCTATATTCCCAGTGAACTCTCAATACGCCTATATATGGGGCTTAAAAGAGAACTATTGGGCCTGCACCTAGAATGCCCACCAGTGTCAGAAAAAAATAAAACTTTTAAATTTAAAAAGTATTTCCTGAAAGCACTGCATTGCAATCAATATAAATCCAGGAAAAGCACTGCAAACAAGCTATGTGAGACAATTAGACTGAAGTGGTTCTTACTTACCAACTCCTCCAAATTCCAAAGCTGTCCAATGCATTCAGGAATTTGATCCAGTACATTGTGCTGAAGAAGCAAATATTTCAGGTGTTTTAATTTGCCTATTTCTTGTGGTATCTCTTTCAGTTTGTTATGGCTATTGAGGAAAAGAAATAATGTGAAAGGACTATGCACAACTGTAGATAACAGCATCAAGGCATCGGAACCAGCCTCTTTCATCTAACCTTATATTGCTAGTGTGATATTAATGTTATGATCTTCAGTTCCATGAAACAATTTTAAATTCATGTTCTTTCCATTTTTACCTGACGTTTAATCTTTGAAGATTTTCAAGTTCTCCAATAGTTGCTGGAAGGGAAGACAACTGATTATCATGTACCTTCAAACCAGAAACAAAAAAAAGTTATTCAAAATACATTTTATACAATATTTATTATTATTATGATCTTCGACCTTAACAATTAAAAAAAAGGTAGTCTATAAGCCCTTCAGGGACAGTGAAATACCTAGTAAACCTGGATATAACTGCCATGAGCTACTACTGAAAAGGAATGAACCAAACCCCCCAAAATAAAACAATTTATCAAATCAGAAGTCTCTGGTTACAGTGCTTTAACATCTCCCCATGAGGTAAAATAATTCAGACATAATTAAATTTTGATCATTAGAAATTTTATACGAAATTACATCAAGCGTGTGACCCTTATGAGCAGGTTGTGGAGGAGGTAGGATAATTTCTGGGTTTGCATACATCTAGCATACTCAACTAATTCTTAGCTTCTTACTCAGGCTCTGAGAGAGAATAAGCTCTGCCAGTTGCTCCTTGTATTACTTCTATATATGGTATTCTGTCACATTTCAATAAAGCAAATTTTCAGATGACCTAAATCGAAGTGTATTGCTGTATTACAGACATGAAAAGGAAGGATATGAAAGACTGATGACCATCTTTAAGTAAAAGTGGTTTCCTGCAGTTCTACAGCATTACTGAATATACCAGTTGCTTGCCTGTAAACAGGGACTTTTCTGAGAAAACTGGATAAAATGTTGCAGTGCATATGATTGCTGGTTTGAATTATCTGAGCATATGACCTTTTCAAAGGCTCTTCATTAGATACGATTGAAGTTGCTGCTGCTCATCTTTAAAACATTAAGTGGTTTGGCACCTGGTTATTTGACTCTGGTATTGCAAATCAATGAGTCGAGTCATTCTTGGAGATCAGAAAATTTGCAACAACTTTTAATCTAGTCAATGAAGGCACTACATTACACTGCTACTCCAGAGGCTGTACAGTCTATTTCAGGCTTTTGATGTGGAATAAACTACCGTCAAGACTGCAGTTATTAAAAGGAGTTGTAGTTTGAGGTGATTCTTAATAATAGTCATTTATTTGTTCAAGCTTATTTTGATATTGGCTAAGCAAAGAGGGTTTTTGCGGGGGGGGGGGGGGGAGTTAATTTTAAGATAAATCTGGTTCCTTCTGATTTGCTGTATTTATGTAATTTTATTCTGTATATTTAATTGTAGCCTACCTAGTTAAATAGGCAGACTATAAAAGAACAAAAATAAATATAATAAAATCATCCAAACCGATGGCTGACATCCTCCAACAGCAGCTCTCAAATCCCAGAAAGAACCAGAAATCTTACTGGGTATGCACAGGAATTCACGTCTCATCCCCTTTTTCCTCTCAGTCTTAACAAAAATTGTAGACAACTTTTCCAGGACAGAGGGCAGGGATGGCCTGCATACTGTCAATGGACAATCCCTGTTATAGGTAAACAACTTTTTGCTTTCTCCATTGACAAGTAAGATCAATCAGGCACACAGCTGAGGATTCCAGGGCTGTGTGCTTGTGTATGAAACTTTTTTGCTGAAAGTAGGACTGGGGAGTAGGGAGAACTGCAATTGATGAAATGCATTGTGTAATACAGCTTGGCCAAATACGCTGTCGCCTTCCACAGTACATTTAGATAGTAGTGAGAAATGTGGATGTTTTGAATATATTGCGACTAGAAAATGACACTGAAGCGGGTAATCGCGGTAAACCACAGTAAAGCCGCAGGAACAGGAAAAATTTTCAAAGTTTTACCGTGGATACAAAAAGAGGTTATTTCCCCACCCCGCAGGAGCGGTAATAACCCCTGCACCCGCAATGACCCCCCAACCTGACAGAGATGCATCCACTGTCATGACCATCTAGTCGCTAGCGGAACACCTTTGTGTAGGTTCTCTTGGATGAGCCACCAACGCAGCGCTGCCTTGACAAGCGAAGTCCACGCCACTCTGACCATGTAGTCCTCTGAGAGGGGAGACCACTGACTAAGCAGGTACAACTGAAGTGGCTGCATATGACATCTGGCTCACATGAATACATCCAGGGTAGATGCCACTGATCCCAACACCTGCACATAGTCCCAGACCCACGGCGCCGGACTATGCAGCAAACTGTGTAACTGGCTCTGTAGCCTTAGACTGCTTGCAGGCAGCAGGGACACCATCCCCGCCCAAGTGTCGAATAACATGCCCAGGTACTCCAGAGACTGTGAAGGAATCAGGTGGCATTTGAAAAGATATACCACCCACCCAAGAGACTGAAGAAGGTTGATCAGCCTAACCTGACCTGAAAGAACATTTAGATATGTCCTTAGGAAGATTCCCAGTCTTTAAGTGACGCAGATCTTTCACCAACTTTGCTAAATCCTCACCAAACCACAGCTTGCCCTTAAAAAGGGAGCTTAACCAGCCGCTGTTTAAAGCTGCATCTGACACCAAGTAGCGCAACCACAGCAAACGGACAGGCTGTGACCACACAAGGCATCTGATTGTCGACGCCCAAATCAAGTCATACAAGGAATCTTCCAAATATGCCAGCCCTGTCTCCACATCTGGCAATTCAGGAGAAGGTTGACTGTTGGATTTCTGGAAGAAATCTTGAGTAGAGGAGTGTGGTAGCCGTGTTAGTCCACTCTTAAGGTTATCAATAGAAATCAAACAAAATAAAACATGGAAAAGAAAATAAGATGATACCTTTTTTATTGGACATAACTTAATACATTTCTTGATTAGCTTTCGAAGGTTGCCCTTCTTCCTCAGATCGGAAATAAGCAAATTTCCGATCTGAGGAAGAAGGGCAACCTTCGAAAGCAAATCAAGAAATGTATTAAGTTATGTCCAATAAAAAAGGTATCATCTTATTTTCTTTTCCATGTTTTATTTTGTTTGATTTCTATGGAAGAAATCTAAAATCTGTTGCACCCAGCTAAGGCACGCCCTAGCAGCATACAAGATGCAGACAGCTGCCCGCACATAAAGAGAGAACTTCTGAATTGTCAGAGGAAGGTTGCACTGAATCCACCAGTTGAGGCCCAGTTTGGCTTGGAGGGTCCAAGAGAGACAGAGACCGACAGCTGAGAAGGAAATCCTTAAGTGGTATGATATGGAATCTGGCCCATGGAAGAATGTCAAAGATAGAGGCCATTGCACCCAGAACTTTAACATATTCCCAGACCCCAGGATCTGGTAGAGAAAGTAGAACCTGACTTGAGTGTGAATCTTTTGCTGATGAGCAACACGAAAAAATGTCTTCCCTAAGCCTATGTCGAATATCACTCTCGGATACGCCAAAATTTGTGTTGGAAAACAACCGACTCTTGGTGAAATTGAATACCAATCCTGAGGACTTTAAAGTAGCTATCTTGAATTAAACTTGCAGACTTTCTTTTCAGGAAGAGTCACAATTTACTGACTTGTGAGGTATGGTGAACCTGCAAACCATCCTTGTGAAGGAAAGCTGCCACTACTACCATAAAAAATGTCCTTGGTGATGTGGAAAGGCTGAAAGACATGGTCATAAATTATAACGTTCTCCAAGGATTACAAATCTTCTGTGGGAAGGTGAAATGGAAGCACGCTTCCCTGAGATCCATGAAGGTTAGAAACTCTCCCTGCTAGACTGAAACTATTATTACAGACTGCAATGTTCCCATTGTGACATGTTGAACCTTTAACACTCCGACTCTATTGAAGTCCAAACTCAGGTAGAAGGAAGCTCCCTTCTTTGGAACTACAAAGTAAATGGAATAACTTCCCATTCCCCAACTGCAACTGGGGACAGTCTCGACTGTATCTAAATGAAGACGTGTTTGCAAGCTGGCTTGAATCAGTGGCGTAGCTACGTGGGGCCTGGGGGGCCCTGGCCCCCCTGCTGACGACCCTCTTGAACCCCCCTCCCACCACCAACCCTCCCCCACATCAGGTACCTTGTTTGCTGGCGGGGGTCCACAAACCCCGCCAGCCGCAGAGTCTTCTTGTGTGATGATCAGCTGTTTCTGACGCCTTACCTCCTGCACGGGGCTACATGCACAGTGCAGGACGTAAGGCATCAGAAACAGCTGATCACATAACGAACTTTGTTGAACGAAGGCGCCGGAGTCTACTCCGGCGCTGAAGAAGACTCTTCGGCTGGCGGGATTTGGGGACCCCCGCCAGAAAACAAGGTACCTGATGCGGGGGCGGGCGGCGACGACAGGGGGGGGGGGTCAAGAGGGTCGTCGGCAGGGGGGGGTCCAAAGTGGTGGTGGCGGCGGGGGCTAAACAGTGCCCCCCCTACCTTGGGCTCTGACCCCCCTCCCAGTGAGGTCTAGCTACACCCCTGGCTTGAACTGCTTGATATTTGGGCTGAAGCTTGCATGGAGACTCCAAGAAAAAATATGCAGTGGAACGGAAGAACTCCAGTTTGTAACCCTGCTTTAGTATTTCCAAGACACATTGGTCCAGGTAATTTTGGCCCACTCCTAATGGAACCTGGAGAAGAATCCTACTATTATGAAACCCAAGGAGTGAACTGAGACCCCATCATTGGGAAATGCAGAAGGTATTGGTAGACCTGGAGTTTGAAACAGAGTTCTTTCTGACAGCATGAAAGATGGCGTGTCTTTGTTGAAGTGGGAACCCTGAAAGTTAGATTTGTCTGGCCTGTGGCACTTGGCATCACGAAACCTAAGATGAGACTGAGAGGATTTAAAATCTTTAGACTTGTTCTCTGGCAATCAAAAGTCCCCTAGGTCTTTACCCATCTTCTACAAACAAAAAAAGGTTTACCTTAAAAGGTAGCTTACTAAATGTGACTTAGAAACCAAATCAGCCGTCCAATGCCCAAACCAAAGCTATCTTCTTGCCAAGAGGGTCAAGAATGGCTGGTGTGGCTGTGCATTAGAACTGGCTGCTCATTGGAGTTAACTAGTGTGGCTGAGAGCCAGAGTTAGATGGTGTAACAGAATATGGCTGTTTGGACCATTGTGCACTATTGATGGCAAGGTGCAATGGGACTTGATCCAGCAACTTCTAGATCTCTGTGCTCACTCTCAGCTGGTTGCTTTAACCATTAAGCTATTCCGCTACATTGAATAGCTTTGTAATAATCACTAGTTGTCCAATACAATGAAAAGGTGCAAAAGTGCAATAGAATAATTTAGAGACACTACAGCATACAGCTAGTGGTGCTGCTGATACAGTGATAGCTGGTATATAATAGGTTTGGCCAGTGTCAGTGTGCAATATCAGAGAGCAGAGATGCTGTGGCAAACCAACAAAGCTAACCTTTAGCAATGTAGTCTAGTGTTAAGCCAGTGGTGTGCTAGAAATGTTTTAATAACAGGCTTCCTCTCTGGGCATTGTCAGCCCAGCAATTTGGGGGGGGGGGGGGTGGCTGCAATGCATTCCTCTCTCTCACCTTCCCCCCCATGCAAGCATGCTAGACATACCTTTGCTGGCAGGGAGGCCGAGCCCCACCAGCCAAATAAATGGACTACTGCCACTCCCCGCTACTCATTTCTGGCTCTGAGCAGCATGACAGGAATTCTCACACATACTTACGTTATGGCTCCTCTCAGAGGGAAGGGGGGGCTTTATAGTGAGAAATCCTGGCATGCTGCTCAGAGCCAAAAACAAACAGCACGGAGCAGCAGCAGTCCATTTATTTGGCTGGCGGGGCTCAGTATCCCTGCCCGCAAAGGTAAAGGAGTTCAGAGATGTCAAGGGTGGTCCATCTCAAAGCTGGAGATTTGCCACTGCTATTCTGGAGATTGAAGGCCAATGAGTGAGGTTTTTCTTGTGGGCTCCAGCCATGTCTAAAACCAGTTCTGGTAGATGCACATTCAAAAACCGACATATACATTAATACATCCAAAACATAATTATTGTCTTCTCATGTCCATCTTCCAAAATTCCAGACAGCAGATGTACAGATTAGCAAGACTCAAAACAATCCAAAACATGATACTGTTCACTGGCTTCCACACTAGGAACAGCATTTAACTCTGGAACTATAAGTAAAATCTTAGCTCACCACAAACAGCATGGCCTTTTGGTGACTGCTGCCACCAACAAATCTATTTTAGGCAAAAGCAGCTTTTCCAGCTCTGGCATGGAAATGGGGTAAAGACACAGCATAGCCGCTGCCACTTGAAGGCAATGTCTGGGGTGACACACTGAGCAGAAATTACTTCCTGCATAGCCTCATGCACTGGATATAAGACTGAACCAGCATTCTAGTGCTCGCCATTTAAACGTACACTCACCCTGGGACAGTCAGCAGTTGGGAGTCCTGCCTGTGCTGCTGGAAGCACACGCACCTCATCTCCATCACTAAGCCCTTTATACTGGTGAAAAACAGTATCTCTCCTGCAGACAAGGCTGTGGGCTTTAAAGAATTATGCCCCAATTATTTTTCCAGTGAGGAAGGAGACTGGAGGAAGGGCTGGAGCAGGGAGGGAGAGGGACCTCGGGTGACCAGGTGTACCCCCTAATGCCAGTACCACTCAGCCACGCACCCCAAAGCTCTACTGAACTGAGAGACCCAGAACAGGAGCTGCCAACAGATGAGGCCAGGTGCTTGTGAGAGACAATCCATCCACCTGCTGGAGACAGAGAATACTAACTGACCAAGGAGCATCCCCATCCTATAAGATACTGCAGTTCAGCGCTCTCTATCTCCACCTATTGGTAGACGGTCACAACCCACAAGTCTCTGGATTCTTCTGCTGCTGACGCTAAGGAACGTACTCATATAAAAATTGAACAACAGTGGAGAAATTGGTGACCCTTGTGCTACCCCACAAGGTGACCACCAATCTTAAGAAAAAATATAATCTTTAAGAACCTAATAACATCTTTTGTTTTTCAAAAAAAAAAAAAAAAACTTCAAACCAGTTCAGAACTTGTCCTGTAATTCCAAATTCAGATAATTGTGATATTTTGCTTTTTTATTTAACAGTGTTGAATGCTGCAGAGATGTCAAATTGCAACACAACAACCCATCTTTAAATATGTTAACAGTGATATTACAATGCAACAAATGTGGTTTTATTTTATTACTAGCCGTTAAGCCCATAACAACGGGCTAGTTTTTTGTTTTCTTATGGGCCCCCCTCCACCAACCCTGCTCTCTCCTCCGCCCTCCCCACAACATCTGTTTCCCTCAGTTCCGCCCCTCCTTCTCTCCTTTCTCCCTCCTCCTCCGATTTCCACGCCCATGTCCAAGCCCTCCTCCCTATTGGGCTGTACTGCTGGTGGAGGCGGGGCTTGGACTTCTACACTCTTAGCGTTCCGACTCTACTGCGCATTTGCAGGTGAGTCGGTCACTTGCCATTTATATGTTTGATTCCAAACCAAAAGAATGTTTGGAAACTAGTCCATTCAAATGGTCCCTCCCTGCTTTCCTCCAGGTCAGACACACACAAACACGGGTGCTGGAACGAATACCACGAGCCTTAATTCACATGCTGTCCTCAATTTTTTTTTTTTTTACTTTCTAGTCAAAATGTTGGGGTGACAAGGAGCAAAGTCTGTGCCCATAAGAAGCCTTTTCACAGGGTTAGGACCCTATAATAAGGAGAAAGTTGAAGAAAGGAATATGGGTGGTTCCCTTTAAAGCCTGGGAGAGGGGAGCATAAGGTTGAACATTGATGTCTGTTCCAGTACTTAGGGCTCCCTGGCTCCACCCAGGAGTCTTAGGTAGAGAATAACACGGGGACGGGGACAGAGCCCACGGGGATGAGGACAAACTTTGTCCCCGTGTCACCTACTACTTTGAAGCCTATTCATGAACTGGACTGTTATTTATGGTTTGTTTGATAAAGATGACAATATTTTTATTTTTTGGAAAAACAAGTAAACGTTGGTCACAACTAGCAAACTTTGCATGGGGGATACTGTACATCCTGCTACCAGCACATCTTCTAAGAAAACATTTTCTATTGCAGGAGGGACTGTGGAAGACAGGACAGCTAGACTGAAACCTGAGATTGTTGATGACTTCTTATTCATCCACAGATTACTTTTAAACAATTTTTATTGAACAAATAAATATAGATACATTAATTCAAACAGAAACATGTGTTCAATATTTTTAACAAGTTGCGTTTCCAACCCAAACTCCATGCCTCCCACCCACCCTACATTTCCTTCTTAGTTCAAAATGTTATAATTACTTTTAGCCAGGATCAAATCATCAGTCCGATAAACAACTAATTTAGGCAAAGATATCAAACTAATACAGAATAATAAACTTTAAAAAAACGTTATGATCCTGATTTACCAAATCACACCCCATTCCCACCCTACCGTAACCA
This sequence comes from Microcaecilia unicolor, assembly GCF_901765095.1. Classification (NCBI taxonomy): domain Eukaryota; kingdom Metazoa; phylum Chordata; class Amphibia; order Gymnophiona; family Siphonopidae; genus Microcaecilia; species Microcaecilia unicolor. The sequence goes on from NC_044036.1 coordinate 47,111,627, forward strand.
TTGCTTAGAACCACAAATAAGGTGACCCATTGTCTGGACTCTTATGACCCAGGTCACCATGGAATGATAGGAAAGTAGATGCTAAGTGCCCCACCCCCCAAACCCACCCTGGCAGAGAATACCAAAGTAACCCTTACTAAACTTAGGAAGCACTTGGGAGTCTATTTAATACAGCACTTCTTCCTTTATGGGAAATACTCTGCAAGTAACAATTCCAAATATACATGAAGAACCTTCTTCTCCTTGGAGAGTTCTGAGCAATCATCGACAGATTAAAAAAATCGTAACAATGCTTCATAGGGCATATTTCTGCCCTCTAGGAAAAACAGAACAGGTTGTATCTTGTACCCCTGGACATTTCAACAGGGTGGATTAGGATTCCTTGGGGAAGTAGAAGTCAACTATTGTTGGGATTGGAAGAGTAGAGGGTGGTGGTGGGAGGGTTAATATAGCTGCTAGTTGTTATTATTGTTTTCTATTTGTAATTTATACAGAACAGTTGAACAGCATATTGTTCCTTTTTATACTTTAATAAAAAGATTTAAATAAAATCATAAGTGTTCGAGGCTTCGGCACATGAGAACAGAGCGCATGGGGATGGGGTGGGGGCAAATTTTGTCCCCGTCTCATCCTCTAGTCTTAGGGCTCCATCCCCGGGAAGCAGGGAAAAGATTCTAATTTCCTTTAACGAATATAAACTCCCTTGAGTAGGGACTGAGAAGAGGGACCCAGACAGCATGGTGTCCGATTTGGCATGCATTTTCACACCAGTAAAATGTGTGGTGGAGGTCACTCCTGATCCATTGAGCCACTACTGGACATTTCAGCCTAACAAGCAGCCTGATTTTGGCATTCAACACCCAGGCTAAGAGCTCCAGCCTGACATTGGTTAAAAAAAAAAAAAAACTTTACCCAAGAGAAGGAAAGAGCAAACTATTTCTTTCTTTCAGTATTGTTAAGTACCAGGCATTGGTATAGTTTCCCTGCTTACTTTGTGAGGTTATGGGGGAAGGGGGGGGGGGGGCAAAGGATAAGAAACCAGATTGGCAGAAAGGGCAGGGGGACCAATTCAGCATTAGCACTTGCAACATTTGCGGTTGGGGAGCTGACGCCCATGCTCACCCCAAACTATGCCTATGGTATCAGGGGATACACTATGTTTATTTTCTGTCTAGGAACTGTTCTTGCTTATTGTACTAAAAAGTGTTTACAAAATTGTAAAGGTTATTTTCATTGTTCTAGGAGCATTAATGCTCACTTTGAGTAGGAGGATTCTCTCTTTACAATCTGGCACCATGGTTATGTCAGGTTCTCAGGTTCAGAGCCCGCGGGGCCGGGCTCTGGAGCAAACGTGAGCCCTTGGGCTGCTGACGAGGAGCGACAGCAGCAGGCAAAACCCACCAACCAACACTGGGTAAGCACACCGGCAGGGACTGCAGGCACTGCCCAGCGAACCGGAACACATGGACTGGAATCCCCCGGACTGGAGGACACAGGACTGGAACACACACCGGACCGGAACACACTGGACTGGAGCACACCAGACTGGAACACCCTGGACTGGTCCCCCGGACTGGAGGACACAGGACCGGAACATGGGACTGGAGCACACTGGACTGGTCCAACAGCTTCACCTGTACTTAGCTACTAAGCCCCCCAAGAGTTGAGCTCCTGGGTTCGAGTAGCCGACAGGACTTACTGGATACCGGATGACATAGGGACCAGGACTGGAAACAGAAGTGCTCCTAACCCTAAACTGATCTACGAGCTCCCAAGCCCTAAACCAGCAGGAGTGTTCCTAACCGTAAACTGACAAAAGGACTTCCTAAGCCCTATACTAAAACAGGAGCTCCTAATCCCTGCTCAAGAAAGGGACTTCCTAAGCCCTAAACTAACAGAGCAGGGAACTAAACACAAAGCTAACACAGGTGCTACTAAGCACCAAGCTACAAGCAGAGCTTTACACTAATAAGCTAAACACAGAACTAACCAGCTACCTAAGCACTGCTCTAGCAAGCTAGATACAACTAACAAGGTGCTTCCTAAGCACTACTCTGGCAAGCAACCAGAAGAGCTCCTAGCACTAAAAGGGAAGACAGGGGAGCCACAAGGAAAAAGCAGGGAAGCTAACACATAAGCCAAAAGTGATTCTAAATCACCAAACACCAACTGCAAAGGCTGCAATGCTCCCAATAGCACAAACACCAGAAGTATTTCTAACAGCAAACTCTGCAGTGTTCCTAACAACACCAAACCCTGAAGTACTTCTATCAGCAACAGAGCTTCTAAAGCTCTACACATAGCAATGCTTCCAAAACCAAGAGGGAAAAGCAGGAAAGCTAAACACACAAACACCAGTGCACACTACACTAACACTAACCTGGACCTTAGCAAAAGCAAGCAGGGACCCTAGACACAATGTCAGAAGTGCACACTGCACCACCCTACCTAAAGCAAACACAACTGTTGCAAAGGCCCTGAAGGAAACAACACCACTTCCTTATCAAGGCCCTCCCTGATGATGTCACACTCCCTAGACCTAGGCAAAAGCACACTGACCCAGAGAGGCCCAACCCACACCAATGCAAAACCGTGAAACACTTGAAGCCAGTACACCCAAAGAGAGTTAGAGCAACTCAGGCAACACACACACAGCTGTAGTGAAGTGAGACAATTAACCCCATGCACAGAGACAGAGACAGCTCAGAAAGGACAGAGAAAAGAAACAGAAGCCAGCTAAAAAGCTGACCCCCAGGAAAGAGGTAAGTTTGAGAGGGGTTCAGACCCCAATCATAACAGGTTATTTATAGGCATAGCAGAGCTGCAACACTTTCAGCTGAAAATTAGTCTAAACCCAGAGAAAGCCAGTGTCTGAGCTCAAGAACACATCAAAATCTATTGTAACAGGGATTTACTAGAGTTCCTACAGCATCTTTCTTAGTGAAAAGGTGTTGTTGCACTTTGCTACAATCAGCTTGACTAGTGGTAGAAATCCACCTTGTTCGAAATTAGCCTTTATCTATACCCATCTTAAAGACACATCATTAGATAGGTCTGTCAGCAGCAGGTAAGAGAGGACCTACTACTGACCGATATCTCATTTGTAATTTTTATCAAACCTTTTAGAAATGGTTGTTTTTATACAATTGGAATAATTTAAATTGAGAAGGTAAACATCATGCATCCAAAATCTGATGAGTTTTAGAAGGCATCATAGCACTGAAACAGCTTTGGTAGGTTTTCTAACATATATAATCTAACCTGGATCAGGACAAAGTTGTATTGCTCATCTCCTTGGATTTATCTTCTGCATTTGATCTGAATGGATTTCATCCAGAATGTCAAACGTTGGTTTGCTTAGGACTGTATTAGAATGGTTCCAAGCCTACTGACATAAATGGACATTGGTAGTATGATGGCTTAGTTCTTCCGATTCTTTTCACTTGGAGCTTGGTGTCCTGCAAGATTTAATTCTGGCTCATGCTATTAAATCTTTTTTTTAACCTTTTTTCAGACCTTGGAGATGACACCGTTCATCTATGTGGATGATGTGCAAATTCATACCACTATTGACATCTACAATCCACATTGTATTTCTTTGCTTAACAAAACACTTAGCAAGCTTGACCACTGGCTGAGTACTAATAAATTAAACCCAGAAAAAAATCAAATGGCCTATTTTTTTTTTCAAGATCAGGAGATACACTGCCCATACCTATTCTGATTGTGCAGGTAGTACTATACCAATAGTAGAAACCACCAATATTTTAGAGTGATTATTGATCAACAATTCAATTTTAAAGCTCACATCTGTAATGTAAGCAAAAAAAAATTAGTCCCCCCCCCCCCCCCCCCCCCCCACACTCTAGGATTTGTTCAATACACCCTATGCTCAGTAAGGCATCAACAGCTTTTCATACTCATTCCTCGATTAGGAGTTAGTTAGATTATTATAATTGCATCTTGTGTGGTATACATAATATCAATGTTAGGCATTTACAACTTTTGCAAAACATTGCACTAAAACTTATGTCTCACAAGTATGATCATGTGACCCCCAAAGACTTTTCCCCATTTCCAGTAGAATTTGGTAAAAGATAGCTCTACTGACTTTCAAGCTTCTGCAGGATGTTCACCCACTATACCTCTCACATTTGCTAATTCCATATGTGCCCTCTTGCTCTCACTTCGATCTCTGAATAGGATCTTCTGTTAATACCTTCTTTTAGGCATACCTGTTTTGATTTTATTAGGACAACAATTTTTTCACAGTTCCATTTTTTTTGTATTCTTTACTGCAAATCCTCTTTGAAAAAAATTAAGATTGGGCTGAAAACCTTTTAATTTCAGGCTGCTTTTAGTTAAAGTGGAGATGGTATGGTGTCTGGGATGATAAGCGGAAGGGCACCAGTTTTATTACATTAGCATTTCTTTCTCTCCTCTCTGCTTAATTTAATATAACTTATTTTATCTTTTCTTTTTAAAATAGTCATTGTAAACAGTTTGTCCTGATGGTTGGTGCATCAAAGTTTTAATAAATTGTAAACTGTTCCTTCATTTTACTTTACACTGGCAGAGAGCACAGCCCAAACTGGCCCAACCTAAACCCTGCTTATTGCCATTTATTACAGGGGATTTTATAACAGAGGTGCCAAGGCCATCTGTTTATGGTTCCTCCCTGCTATAGACCACAGCTCCTTTTGGAAATTGGTTATGTGTACACCTTGCATTTCACTGTTTGGGACACCCCAAACATACACATATTATATATATATACTAGCCGTTAAGCCCGTTAAAACGGGCGCGTATTGGAATGTTTTTTTTCCCAAGGCCCCCCTCCCGTTGCAGCTGCAAGGCCCCCTGCCATCCTCCTTCCCTGCCAGCTCCAAGGCCCCCTCTGTCCCTCCCTCCCAGCTCCAAGGCTCCAGTCCTCCCCCCTTCCCAGCTGCAAGGCCCCCTGCCTGCCCTCCCTCCCTCCCTCCCAGTTCCAAGGCCCCCTGCTCTCCCTCACAACTGTAAGGGGCCCCATTCCCTCACAACTGTAAGGGCCCCCCTGCCCTCCCTCCCAGCTCCAAGGCTCCAGTCCTCCCCCCTTCCCAGCTGCAAGGCCCCCCGCCCTCCCAGTTCCAAGGCCCCAGGCCCTCCCCCCCAGCTCCCAAGGCCCCCTTCCCTCCCTCCCTCCCAGTTCCAAGGCCCCAGGCCCTCCCCCCAGCTCCCAAGGCCCCCTTCCCTCCCTCCCTCCCAGTTCCAAGGCCCCAGGCCCTCCCCCCCAGCTCCCAAGGCCCCCTTCCCTCCCGCCCTCCCAGTTCCAAGGCTCCCTGCTCTCCCTCACAACTGTAAGGGCCCCCCTGCCCTCCCTCCCAGCTCCAAGGCTCCAGTCCTCCCCCCTTCCCAGCTGCAAGGCCCCCCGCCCTCCCTCCCAGTTCCAAGGCCCCCTTCCCTCCCTCCCAGTTCCAAGGCCCCCTGCTCTCCCTCACAACTGTAAGGGCCCCCCTGCCCTCCCTCCCAGCTCCAAGGCTCCAGTCCTCCCCCCTTCCCAGCTGCAAGGCCCCCTGCCCGCCCTCCCTCCCAGTTCCAAGGCCCCAGGCCCTCCCCCCAGCTCCCAAGGCCCCCTTCCCTCCCTCCCAGTTCCAAGGCCCCAGGCCCTCCCCCCCAGCTCCCAAGGCCCCCGGCCCTCCCTCCCTCCCAGTTCCAAGGCCCCCTGCTCTCCCTCACAACTGTAAGGGCCCCCCTGCCCTCCCTCCCAGCTCCAAGGCTCCAGTCCTCCCCCCTTCCCAGCTGCAAGGCCCCCCACCCTCCCTCCCAGTTCCAAGGCCCCAGGCCCCCCCAGCCCCCAAGGCCCCCTTCCCTCCCTCCCAGTTCCAAGGCCCCCCCCCCGTGCCTTCTTCCCAGCCAGCTGGAAGGCCCCCTTCAGTCCAGCCCTCCCAGCTCCAAGGCCCCCCCTCCTGAGACCTCCCATGTCCCCTCCCCCCCCCAAGGTAGCTGCTACCGCCCCCCCCCCCCCCACCCCGGAGTCGCCACCACCCCCCCCCCCCTTCACCCGGCCTGGGCCCTCTCTTCATTATTCAACTCACAGCAGCGCCAAAACAGCAGCAAGCAGCAGCTCCCGTTGGCCTTCCTTCACTGCCTATGCCTCGCCCTCGTGTGACGTCACGTCGGCGAGGGCGGGGCACAGGCAGGGAAGGAAGGCCGACGGGAGCTGAAGCTGAGCTGCTTGCTGCTGTTTCGGCGCTGCTGTAAGTTGAATAACGAAGAGAGGGCCCGGACCGGGTGAAGGGGGGGGTGGCGACTCCGGGGGGGGGGGGGGGCGGTAGCGACGTCAGCGGTTCCCTCCCTCCCCTTCCGCGCAGTTTCCCTCTCTGTCCCGCCCCCCTCCCCCCCGTCATCACGTCTTGACGCGGGGGCGGGACAGAGAGGGAAGTCTCTACTGTGCATTTGCAGGTAAGTCGGTCACTTGCCATTTATAGGTTTGATATATATATATATATATATATATACACACGCACAGGTGTATAAGTAGAAAGATCTTTTATATAAGATATATATATAGAGATCAATATGACGACCTTTCTACAGATACACTCATATAATCTTATACTTACATCTAGCACAGATAGTGCTGGCAAAAGACTGATATCCTCTGAAAGACACTGCAGTTTGTTAGAAGCCAAGATTAGTTTGGTCAAATCAGTCTGCTCCCACCAGCGATCGGCAGCACCAAAGGAGAGATTCTGATGGGACTCCTCTGGAGTGTCCAGATTAATTCTCCACACATTCTTAGGCACTATGCAAAAGAAAGTAAAGTGATAAGAGCAAATAATTAGTAATATTAATTCTGCAAACTGATTTTTGAGACTGCATATATTTTATGAGACAATAAAAAAGCAAGCATTTCCTTCAATATTTGTAGCTAAAGCATTCAAAAGGTATGAATAAATTCAATTATGGATTTATGTCCGTATATAATCATGCTGCCATCAAACATTTAATTAAGGGGCTTCTCTCTTTTTCTAATCCTCCTGAGAAGGACCTAGATGCCCATTTTAAGGGAAAAGGATCCTCACAATTACGCTTCACTGAAGGTAAAGTAGGCAAGGCTAAGGATCTGTCAAAATTCAATTTAAAGCCAGACAAATACCCATACTCAGTAAAACTGTCCATAAAAGCTGACAAAGAAGAGGGGTTGACTAAATGCACCAAAACATCATCCGCAAAAGCAGAGATTTTAAACTCTTGCGTGCCGATCCATACTCCTTGAATATCCAGGTTACTCAAAATCTCACAGAGACGTGGATCAAGAGATAAAATGAAAAGAAGTGGAGATAGCAGACATCCTTGACGGGTACCTCTTTGAAACGGAAAAGGCTCCGAGTAGCCTAATGGTTAGTGCAACGGGCTTTGAGTCAGCCAACCTGGGTTTCAATTCCTACTGCAGGACCTCGGGCAAGTCACTTAACCCTCCATTGCCCCAAGTACAAAAAAAAACTGTGAGCCCTCTTGCAACAGGGAAGGTACTTGCATATAATGTGTACAGCCCTGCAAATATGTTTAACAGCCCTATAGAAATGATTAGTAGTGGTAACTGTGCACCCTTGTTTATCACATTTTGTTCAGTCTTCTACCTGATTATATGCAACACTTGCCGCAATTACCATCACAAAATGCCCATCCTGCATCAAGAGACTATCTACTTCTCCATTTTCCAAATTGCAATAATCTTCATTACAAATCAGTTCATGATGCCAGTTTCTCATACCAAGCTACTAAGCAATTGAATTCCCTCACGAAGTCAATTAGCCATGTTTCTGGTTACCTACAATTTTGTAAATTGTTTCAAGCATTTTTTTAGTGAATTCCTTGCCACTGCTGACCATTGTAATTCTCTTTGCTAGCTTATTTTCAAATGAGTCATTCTGCTAGATGTTATACCTCTTATTATCTTTTACTTTTGTTTAATCCTTATTGAACTTTGCTTGAAAAGTTTGATGTATGCCACAGTTGAACCTGAACTTATTTGAGATGTGTGGTATAAATGTTATAAATAAATACATATTTAGGTTGTCTACTGTTTTTAGCCAACTTTTAAACCACTTTGATATTGGTAACAAGCGGTATATTAATAACTTTTTGTTTCAAGTCCCGATAAGTACAGTCTAATCCACTATCTTTTTCATTACTGAACTAAGATATTGAGGACCATCTGGATTTCCGAAACAACAAAGCAGATCCTGCAATGCGGGAGAGAAGGGAGAAGACAGTTGTCAGCACAGGTACCAACATTTCAAAATGATTCGGGGTAGCAAATCACCCCTCATAAAGAAACAGAGCAGCTGAGGTATTACTCCAAGGTACTCAGCCCTTCTTCCACCACTGATAAGCAACCTGTTTGTGTCACCAGATGAGATGTCGCCTTGCAGTTGCAGAGGGCGGGCCGGGCCCCCGACTCCCCTCCTTCCCGCCTACCTTCCGTCAGGCCGCGGGCGGATAGGTTCAGTTGACCGCTCTTCCGAGCTGCTCTCAGTAAACCGAGCGGCACGGCCGGATCTTCAGCTTTCTCGCTTCGGAAACCTGCCCTGGGGTCTGATCCCTTCTGTCCTGTTTTGAACCGCGACATGGCAGCGCTGGATTACGTTTAAGCGTGGCGCCGGGGCGGCCACTGTCAGCTGACCCTCGGTCCGTCTTTCCCTGGGCGGTTTAATGACAGGAGACGGCATAAGTCTATCTGACCCAAGGAGGTTGAAGAAAACAGGAGACGGCCTGTTCCTATCTAGTACATTATACGGGCTGAAGCCAGTAGGCGGTGCTTGCCGCCGTTTTAGTACACCCAAAACAATATCAAAACATTATTAGAAATAATGGACTGCTTTTTATTTATTTATTTATTTATTTATTATTTATTTATTTATTGCCTTTGTATACCACATTTTCCCACCTCTTTGCAGGCTCAATGTGGCTTACAATACATCATGAATGGTGGAGATGTATAAGAAATAGACATTTAGTATTACAGAAAGATCTTGGGTAGCATGATAATGTAAAAAGTCTAAACCTGATCCAGTTAGATAGGCAGTGCCTTAAACGATGGAGAACAAAATATTCTTTTCTTTTTTTTTTACTTTTTGGACAGCTTTTTAATTTATTTTGAAAGCAGCCCATATGTAGATATAAATATTGTGAAATACAAAATTAAGTATCACTAAAACAGCTTAAAAATTTATTGTAGCTGGTAGAAACAGCAGTTATAAACTTTGTATTTTGTGCTCATTTTTCTACACTGTTCTATACAATACAGATGGACACATTTCAACTAGGATAACCTGTTTCCTGATGGATTTATCTTAGCTGTTGTTGTAATCAGCCCTTGGAAAGCCTGGTGTTATAAAGATGGCATAGACTGCAATTAAATGGAAGTAAAATTAAACTCTTCTTTCAATGGGGCACATAGAATCACATGTTCATCTCATCTGTTATGTCAAAGTTTACATTTTCAATACACATGGATTATTCTGTTTTTACGCATGTTTCAGGGACAAGCTGTTTTATAAGTCAAAATACAAATAAATACTTTGTTTCATACAAATCTCTTGTTTAAATGTAACTAAACAGGCTATAAGACCCTAATGCAGTCCATTGGTTTTCATCTTATATTTTCTTCTTGTGATAACTTAAACTGTTAAACTGAATAAGGGATAAACTGCCAACCTACCAGAGTGTCAATACTATTTATTACAAAAACTCCAGTGCTACTTCTGTTTTATCAAATACACCTTTTATTACTTCTGCGTGAATTCACACAAAAGCAAAGTGTTCAGCGCTGCGTGCGTCTGGTAGCGCTATACAAATGCTATTAGTAGTAGTAGTAGGTCAAGTCCAGGCGGCAGGCAATAGCAGAGTCAGGAACAGGCAGAGGTCAGTATCAGGCAGCAAACAATAGCAAATCCAGGATCAGGCAGAGGTCAAGTCCAGGCGGCAGGCAATAGCAGAGTCAGGAGCAGGCAGAGGTCAAAACCTTGGACCCCTTCTTTTCTCTATCTACACCTCTTCCCTGGGCTCCCTGATCTCATCTCATGGCTTCCAGTATCATCTTTATGCTGACGACACACAGCTTTATCTCTCCACACCTGACATCACTGCGGAAACCCAGGCCAAAGTATCGTCCTGCTTATCCGACATCGCTGCCTGGATGTCCAACCGCCACCTGAAACTGAACATGGCCAAGACCGAACTTCTTGTCTTCCCACCCAAACCCACTTCTCCTCTACCTCCACTCTCTATTTCGGTTGATAACACCCTCATCGTCCCCGTCTCTTCTGCCCGCAACCTCGGTGTCATCTTCGACTCCTCCCTCTCCTTCTCTGCGCATATCCAGCAGATAGCCGAGACCTGTCGCTTCTTCCTCTATAACATTAGCAAAATCCGCCCTTTCCTCTCTGAGCACACCACCCGAACTCTCATCCATTCTCTCATTACCTCTCGCCTTGACTACTGCAACCTACTCCTCACTGGTCTCCCACTTAGCCACCTATCCCCCCTTCAGTCCGTTCAGAACTCTGCTGCACGTCTTATCTTCCGCCTGAACCGATACACTCATACCACCCCTCTCCTCAAGTCACTTCATTGGCTTCCGATCAGGTACCGCATTCAATTCAAGCTTCTGCTACTAACCTACAAATGTACTCAATCTGCAGCCCCTCCTTACCTCTCAACCCTCATCTCCCCTTACGTTCCTACCCGTAACCTCCGCTCTCAAGACAAATCCCTCCTTTCAGTACCCTTCTCCACCACCGCCAACTCCAGACTCCGCCCTTTTTGCCTCGCCTCACCCCACGTGTGGAACAAACTCCCCGAGCCCATACGCCAGGCCCCCTCCCTGCCCATCTTCAAATCTCTGCTTAAAGCCCACCTCTTCAATGTCACCTCTGCCCAGAAAATCTAGACTACCCAACTTGACATTTCGTTCTTTAGATTGTAAGCTCCTTTGAGCAGGGACCATCCTTTGTTTATTTTGTACAGCGCTGCGTAACCCTAGTAGCACTCTAGAAATGTTAAGTAGTAGTAGTAGTAGTAAGCAGACGTGAAGGTAACCAGAAGCACTGCAACTACCCAAGGAACTGAGTAGAAGCCAAAGCATGGAAGAACTGGTGGCAGGGCTTTAAATAGTCATCTTCGACTCTTTCTCTCCTTCTCTGCTCATATTCAAGAAATCGCCAAAACCTGTCGCTTCTTTATCTTCAACATTAGCAAAATTCGCCCCTTCCTTTCTGAACACGCCACCAAAACCCTTATTCACACCCTTGTTACTTCTCGCTTGGACTATTGCAATTTACTTCTCACTGGTCTTCCGCTCAATCATCTTTCTCCTCTCCAATCTGTCCAGAATTCTGCAGTTCGACTTATTTTCCACCAGAATCACTATGCCCACACTAGCCCACTTCTCAAGTCTCTTCACTGGCTCCCTGTCCGCTTCCGTATACAGTTCAAACTTCTCTTACTGACCTTTAAATGCATCCACTTTATGACCCCTCATTACCTCTCCTCTCTCATTTCTCCCTACATTCCTCCCCGTGATCGCCGCTCTCTGAGCAAGTCTCTCTTTTTTTTTTTTTTTTTTACATTTGTACCCCACCCTTTCCCACTCATGGCAGGCTCAATGCGGCAGGCAATGAAGGGTTAAGTGACTTGCCCAGAGTCACAAGGAGCTGCCTGTGCCGGAATCGAACTCAGTTCCTCAGTTCCCCAGGACCAAAGTCCACCACCCTAACCACTAGGCCACTCCTCCACTTGTCATCCCCCTTCTCCTCCACCGCTAACTCCAGACTTTGTTCCTTTTATCTTGCTGCACCTTATGCCTGGAACCGTCTTCTCGAGCCCATACATCTAGCTCCATCTCTACCTGTTTTTAAATCTATGCTGAAGGCTCACCTTTTCACTGCTGCCTTTGGCTCCTAGCCGCTACTCATTTGCCCTCCTCCTCCCCTGTTCCTCTTCACCCTGTAATTCCCTTGCCCTTAATGTCTGTCTGTCTGTCTGTCTGTCTGTTTTACCTAGATTGTAAGCTCTTTGAGCAGGGACTGTCTCTCTATGTCAAGTGTTCAGCGCTGCGTGTGTTTGGTAGCGCTATATAAATGCTATTAGTAGTAGTAGTAGTGCAGGAATTAGGCCCAAACATGTGCGGCTGTCACAAGATAGCTGCCCCCAATCAGAGGAGACGCCCTACGCCCAAATATGGCCTTCCTTCCTGAAGCTGCCCAACTCCAAGATGGCCACCATAACCTAAGACGCCCATCTCTAAGATGGCTGCCCTAGCCTGGAGATACCCAAATCCAAGATGGCCGCCCTATCCTCAGATGCCCATATCCTGAACAGTCAGGGAACATGACAGTATCCTCCCCTAATGCCTCCCCCTCCGCCTTGGGCATGGTTTAGAGGGTATCGATCATAGAAGTCCTGTAGCAATTTGGGAGCATGAATCTGTTTCGCTGGTTCCCATGAGTTATCTTCAGGCCCATAGTGTTTCCATGCCAATAGATAGTACAGTTTTCCCCGTTTAAATTTTGATTCCAGTATGTCCTGTACCTCAAACTCAGGTTCTGAGGAGACCTCTGGGACTGGACACACTTTAGATTTGGGATGCCACTTGGAAGATACCAAAGGTTTGAGTAAAGATACATGGAACGCGTTGTGTATCTTGAAGTGTGGAGGCAACCGCAGTCTGTAGGTAGCGGCCCCTATCCGCTCTGTAATGGAAAATGGTCCAATTAAACCGGGAGCGGATTTAAAAGAAGGCGGTCTGAGTCTGAGATATTTGGTATTGAGCCATACCCATTGTCCCGGCAGAAGTGGTGGTGCTGAGCGTCTCTTCCGATCTGCAAATCGTCGATATGTCTCCGTGGCTCGTTGGAGGTGCGACTGTACTTCATCCCACACTCTCCGAAGGTCCGTCAAAGTCCTGTGAATCTGAGGTGGAGCAGTGGGTGGGACATCTCCAGTCACCTGGGGTATGGGGAGAGGCAATCGTGGGTGCCATCCATAGGCCGCAAAGAACCGAGAGGTGTCAGAAGCCAAGTGAAGGGTGTTATTATAGGCGAATTCTGCCCATGGTAACAACAAGGCCCAATCATCCTGCCGACTATTTACATGCATCCACAAATACAGTTTAAAAAGTCTGATTAACCCGCTCCACCATACTATTGGTGGCGGGATGGTATGCTGAGGAGAAGTGGTTCGTGATTCCAAAGCTTGTACATAAGGCCCTCCAAAATCTGGACGTGAATTGAGGCCCTTGATCACTGATAATAAGCATTGGCAACCTGTGGAGGCGGAAGATATGGAGGATAAACTGCTGGGCTAGAACCAGTGGTGTGCTGGAGCCGGCTCGCACTGGCTCGCAAGAGCCGGTTGTTAAATTTTCTTCCGACTTGCGAGCCAGTTGCTACAAAGCGCGAGCCGGCTCTCCTCCCTCCCTCCTCCCTTCCTCCGGATCCGGTCCCTCACCGACCTGACTCACCCTGCCTTGTCCTTCTAATTCTTCGGGGCAGGCAGTCTTGCCTGCCCACTGCCAGTGCTGACTCTCCCCCGCTGCTGGTTCGCGCTTTAAAAATGGCCGCTGAGACTTCCAAAGGCGGCCTCGCGAGACTTCTGCTGAAGAAGACTGCCTGCCCTGAAGAATTCGAAGGACAAGGCAGGGTGACTCAGAGTCAGGTCGGTGAGGGACTGGATTCAGAGGGAGGGAGGATAATTCGCTGAACAACTCAGGAGGGGGTGGCAGGGGAGAGAAGGGAGTCACTGGGTATGGGTGGATGGAGGGGAGAGAAGGGTCGCTGGGTATGGGTGCATGCAGGGCAGGGGAGAGGAGGGTCACTGCTGGACATGGGTGGATGGAGGGCAGGGGAAAGGAGGGTCACTGGGTATGGGTGCATGCAGGGCAGGGGAGAGGAGGGTCGCTGGATATGGGTGCATGCAGGGCAGGGGAGAGGAGGGTCGCTGGGTATGGGTGCATGGAGGGCAGGGGGAGAGAAGGGTCGCTGGACATGGGTGGATGGAGGGCAGGGGAGAGGAGGGGAGAGAGAAGAAATGCTGGACATGGATGGAGGGAAGGGAAGAGTGAGGAAGGAGATGAGATGAGGGAAAGGAAGAGAGGAGAAAAACTGCACATGGATGAAGAAAATAGGCAGAAGCTGAAGACCAGAAATGAAGAAGAAAGGAGGAAAGGAAATAAATAAATGGAAAGGAAGCCCTGGAAACGGAGTTAAGAGGACAGATAGCAGCAGAATCGGATACTGGGCCAGCATGATCAAAAAAACAGTCACCAGACAACAAAGGTAGAAAAAAATCATTTTATTTTCATTATAGTGTTTGGAATATGTTCACTTTGAGAATCAGGTGCTCAACATTAAACGTTTATATTTATTTACTTATTTATGGCATTTTATCGCACATTCTTTGGAACCAGGGATCATTTAATTTTTTTTTTCCTGGAGTAATGCATTGCCGCCACCCCCTCTCCCCAGCTATAGCCAGCTCTGCAATTTGGGGGGGGGGGGGCGCAGAGGGGACCGGGGAGAGAGCCTGTTGTTAAACATTTACCAGCACACCACTGGCTAGAACCACCACTGATGGAAGTCCCTTTACAGGAATGAAGTGTGCCATACGGGAGAAATGGTCAATCACTACCCAAATGACCGTACAACCCTGGGAGGGGGGTAGCTCTGTGATAGTCCATGGAGACTTGTTGCCATGGTGCTTGTGGCACAGGTAGAGGTTGTAGCAGCCCCCAGGGTTTGCCAGGAAGAGTCCTGACCTGCTAGCAACATGGCTGAAACATTCTTTGAGACTGATAACCCCCACGTTTCTGTGAAAGAAATTCTGACTTGCTGTGGACAGCCCATTAGTGAAGAACAAGCATGGGCTTTGCTCTATCAATGGAGCTACAGGATGATGCCCCCGAGTTGGGAGTCTGGGGAGCTGCAGGCTCCACTGCTGAGGGGCCCAGAAAATATTTTAATTCGCCAGGATGGAAGTCTGTCCTACGTGGCTGGTTCTAGTCCTGATTCTTGTTGGAACCTACAACCTGAAACTAAGATTGTGGAGTGTCTGGGACTTGTGGTCTACAACACTCTGGATTGGGGTTTACACAGTGAAGTGGAACGGATCTTGAGTCCATCCTTGGAGAGTCTGCTTAATCAGATGCTCAAATTAGAGGATATAGAGCAAGAGGAGACCTGCACGTTTGCTTACATTGTCAAGACATGTGAAGAAAGATTGTTCACCCCTTCAGAAGCAGGCAGCCATTACCAGACTATATGTAGGGTTCTCTATGCCGAGCACATTGAGCTCTGTAAACTCCTGCTGACAATACGAAGCTCCAGAGAGGTACTGCGGCCTGGGCACCAGCTGTACCATAATATGGCTTTCTAGCCTGGAAGGATACTTCAGTTGGGGCAGAAAATATGGACTGTTGGTCTATGAAAGTATACATACATTATTGGAAATGCATATAAAGATTTAGACGTAGGCTTCGGCTTTCTGTCACGCTCGCTGAAAGGAGATGTGAGCCCTTGTGCTTGATGGAGGAGGGTTCCTCCCCAAGCTGTCAGCCAACCCCGAGCTCCCCCTGTGTCAACTTCCGTTCCCCAGGGGTTGAGCCTCCAGGTGCGTGAAAACAACAGCAGGAATAACTGAGTCCAGAACAAAGTCCACGGGGCAAATTGCAGCTGAATCAAAATAGTTCCACCTTTCCACGGATGAGACTCACTATGCTGTTCTGCAATGGCAAAAGGAAGCAAGTACCTATTTTTATTGAAGCACTTGTTTTCTTTTTCCATTGACGGACAGTCACGGTATGGATGTCCATGCAATGGCCACTACAGCACCTGTGGGACTGCCACCTTACTGATGCTAGAGCATTGGTTTGACTGACTCTCAAATGCCTCAAGCACAAACTTAGGGGTAATTTTACAAAGATGTGGTAAGCACTAGTATGCTTACCACAGCTTAAAAGGGCTTACCACGGGATGCAACAAGGCATCCTGTGGTAAGTTCCTAATCTGTGCACACTACCCACGCGCTAACAAAAAATTTTATTTTTTTGCAGGGAGGGTGGAGAGTGATAATTTCTGACCTAATCAATTAGTACATCCACATTATTGCACACAAACTGATTAGTGCAGGATTAGCACATGAGCTCTCATCACCTACAAAATGGGTGATGGTAAGTGCTTGCAGGCTAATTTATATTAATGGCTGCATGCTGCTGCAGTAAAAATGGCCTTAGCACACGGGAAAGACCTGCGTAAGGGTGAGTTACGGCAACTTTTTTTACAGCAGCTTAGTAAAAGAATCCCTTAGATTGTAAGCCCTCTAGGGACAAAAAAAAAAAAACAGCCACTGAACCTGAATGTAACTCATCTTGAGTTCCTACTGAAAAGGTATGAGCTAAATTTCATCCATTTAAATCAGTCCCTTAGAAACGTATGTGTGGTGTACAGTACTACACTCTTTTTAGGATCTGGTTTAATTTCAATAAATATTTTTGGAGCAAACCAAAACTTCCTCCAAAAATTACATTCTCAAGAGCTACGGGCCCTGTTTACTAAGGCACACTAGCATTTTTAGTACATGCTAAGTAGAGGAGTGTGGTAGCCGTGTTAGTCCACTCTTAAGGTTATCAATAGAAATCAAACAAAATAAAACATGGAAAAGAAAATAAGATGATACCTTTTTTTATTGGACATAACTTAATACATTTCTTGATTAGCTTTCGAAGGTTGCCATTCTTCGTCAGATCGGAAAAAAATAGCCATGGAGGGGCATAATTGAACAAAAACGTCTATCTCCATGGGCGTTTATCTCCGAGAACGGGTCCGTGAAGGGGCGGACCGAACCGTATTTTCGAAAAAAATAAACGTCCATGTTTTATTCGACAATTTGTGAGCTGGGCGTTTTTGTTTTTCAGTGATAATAGAAAATGAAAGCGCCCAGCTCAAAAACGAATAAATCCAAGGCATTTGTTCGTGGGAGGGGCCAGTATTCGTAGTGCACTGGTCCCCCTCACATGCCAGGACACCAACCGGGCACCCTAGGGGGCACTTTTACAAAAACAAAAAAAAAAGGTAAAAGAGCTCCCAGGTGCATAGCACCCTTCCCTTGTGTGTTGAGCCCCCCAAATTCCCCTCAAAACCCACTGCCCACAAGTCTACACCATTACTATAGCCCTAAGGGGTGAAGGGGGGCACCTACATGTGGGTACAGTGGGTTTGGGGGGGGGGTTGGACGACTAAGCATTAAGCAGCACAATTGTAACAGGTGGGGGGGGGGAGATGGGCCTGGGTCCACCTGCCTGAAGTCCACTGCACCCCCTAACAACTGCTCCAGGGACCTGCATACTGCTGCCAGGGAGGTGGGTATGACATTTGAGGGTGAAAATAACAAGTTGTGAAACATCATTTTTTTGTGGTGGGAGGGGGTTAGTGACCACTGGGGGAGTCAGGGGAGGTCATCCCCGATTCCCTCTGGTGGTAATCTGGTCATTTAGGGCACTTTTTGGGGCCTTATTCGTGAAAAAACAGGGTCCAGGAAAAGTGCCCTAAATTCTAGCTACAAATGCATACTTTTTTTCCATTATCGGCGAAAGGCGCCCATCTCTCCTCAGCCGATAACCACGCCCCAGTTCCACCTTCGCCATGCCTCCGACACGCCCCCGTCAACTTTGTACACTTCCGCGATGGAGTGCAGTTGAAAATGTCCAAAATCTGCTTTCCATTATACCGATTTATTCGTTTTTGTGAGATAAACGTCTATCTCCCGATTTGGGTAGAAATCTAGGCGTTTTTCTCTTTCAATTATAAGGTGGATAGTGTCTCTAGTGTTAGCGTACTCTCATTTTTAGCATGCGCTAAAAATGTTAGCACGCCTACAGTGCAGCTTAGTAATCAGGGCCCAAAATGTGTTACCCAATTATGCAATAAAAATGGGTCAGTTTGTTGTATTAATGAATTACTTATTGGCAATGTTTCAAGAAGTACTTATGATATTTTGGTATGGCTGTCCTTTTCTACATATTGACTCAATAAAAGATATTTAACTAAAAATAGGACAAAAGTCTCGACAGGGAGATGCCTGGATCTCATACCAGTATTAAACTCTGAAAAGGTAAAGGGTATGAAACAGGTCACCTTACCAAGAAAGGCTAAACAAGTTAGGGAAACTACAAGAAGGGAATGTGATACAGATTTATAAAATCATGAAAGGTGGGAGCAAGTACTAGAAAGCAGTTATTGGTCCTTTTCCAAAGTATTAGAAAACTCTATAAAAGTAACTGGTAGCAAATATAAAACAAATGTGTGTGTACGTGTGTGTGGGGGGGGGGGGGGGGGGAAGTTATCAATGTGGATTAACATTAAGATGGATTATTTTACTACTAACTCGTGCTATTTTAGCGTAGGGTTCCATTTTTATGCAGTCAGACCTAGTTACTAATAACCCCAGTTAAAAGAAAAATAATCCTTCTTAACAGTAGCCCACATTGATCATTTCCCCTCTTAAAGTCATTGCAAAAATAAATTGTAGTGTTTGTTGCTGAACGATGCAGTTTAAGCTGTATAGTAAAAGTTTGTACAAGTTTTATCCCAGAGGAAGTCAGGCATAGTATGAATTATACAAGTTTTAGGAAGGCCTGCAAAACTTGGTTCATTTGTTGTTGCTGAGCCCTTTAAATAGTTTATTATTTTTATGTATTTTTTTTCTAGGTTATTACACACACAAACAAAAGGAACACTCTACCTATTGCCATCAGAACAGAAAACAGCTACCTTAGCTTCAGGAAGAGACTAAAACACTTTATTTTCTCAAAGACTGCTTCATCATAATCCATTATGACTTCTACCTCCTAGTACTTCCCATTATCCTTTCTTTATAATATTTGTGGTCTCATACGTTACATCAATGATATCTAATTTTCTCATACCTCACACTAACACACTGTCTGCTTTTGTCTCACCTAGATTGTAAACTGCACTGAACCCTGATGTCATGATTGTTTCTTTTTAACTATAGATAGGTATTGTTTCTTTTCAGTTATATAGCTTAATCATTGTGTATATATCTTAATCACTGTGTATCTTAGACAATAATGAACCTTTAATGATCCATCATATGAACTTTAACGCATTATCGCTTTATCTGTTGTTTCTAATGTGTTCTCTTAATTACCTGATTGTTTAATTACACCACGTCACCCTTGTTCTTTATGTAATTTACAATTGTATCTTCTAGTCTGGAATGGCGATAGCCATCACAGAACAATGTAAGCTCATTGAGCCTGCAAATGGGTGGGAAAATGTGGGATACAAATGCAAAAAATAAATAATAAAAGTCTAATTTACCTAGTATGAATCCAAAAGAATCCACAGTAATTATTGAGTAGTCTGTGTCGGTAAGGCAGGCTGTAAAACCAGGGCAGAACAGGGAGCTTGGGAGGGGGTTCACTGGACCACCGGGGAGTACCGTGCAAAACTTAATGACAGTTCCAGACCCACTGTTAAGTTTTGCACATTAAAGTGCACGAAAATGTCTGTGCATCAGCTGGAATGCTCATTTTAATACTGATGAGCTTGTTTGCAAAGGGTTATCGGTGGCTGCATGGGTTTGCCGCACACTACAGCCACTTTCCAGCATGGCTGAAAAATGGCCACAATAGTTTTTTTAAATATTTTTTAACAGCCATGCACTATTTTCCTCATTAGAGTTTGGCCATTACCACCAAGAGTCCTTACCACTATCTATTTAGGAGGTGGTAAGGGCTCCTGTGCAACTCTGCTCATTGGGTAGTGCGTATTAATGTGCCCATGCTACCCAATTAGCACAGGGACACCTACTCTCCTGCCCCAGACATGCCTCCCATGGCAAAAAAATGCAAAATATATTTTTTATATTTCAATATTTTTATTGATGACAAAGAACAAAAGCAGATAAACATACAGCAGCAAAATCAAACAGTGCGCTAATAATCTCTCATGCATCAAATATATATTTTTTAACGCAAGACTAGTGCACACCACTGCCCAAACTACTGTGGGATGTCTCAGTGTGTCCTGCGGTAGTGCCCTTTTACTGTGCGGTAGGCCTACCACTCCTTAGTAAAAGTGCCCTTTAGTAAAAAGACCCACAAATAACATTTGGTTTTCCTATATATAACCTACAGAGCTAGCACAAACATGGGGGAAATGACTTTTTTCCTCATTATTTCTATCTATCTATCTATCTATCTATCTATCTATCTATCTATCTATCTATATACAAGCATAAAAAGCCCGTTTCTCCAAAAATAAAATGGGACCTAGGAAGGCTATCGTCTAAGCGATTTTTTGTCTCTCCCCTGCCGTCCCCTCCATACCCAGTGATTCTCCCCTGCCCGCCCTCCCCTCCCATCTCATCCATGTCCAGCAATTCTCCCCTCCGCTCCCATCCCATCCATGTCCAGCGATTCTCCCCTCCCCTCCATGTCCAGTGACTCATCCCAGCCCCCACCTGCCCCCCTTTTAAGCAGCGACGTCAGTGAAAGCGGCAAGCTCAGCTCAGCTCCTTCCCTTTCCTTCTCTCTCAGTGTCCCACCCTCCTGTGACGTAATTTCCTCTTTCCACGAGGGCAGAACACTGAGAGGGAAGGGAAGGCTGGAGGCGAGCCAATTACATAGTACCTCATTTGCATATGGTTACGAACCCAGCCATCCATCCATCCAGGGACACAGATTGATGAATATATATATATATATATATATATATATATATATATATATATATATATATATCTTTATTTATTTATTTGTAGCATTTGTATCCCACATTTTCCCACCAATTTGCAGGCTCAATGTGGCTTACATTTGCCATAATAGCGGTTGCCATTTCCGGGTAACAGAATTACAGATGGTATTGCGTTAAGGTGCATACATACATGGTAACATACATGGAACATAATATATAAGGAACAGGTCATGGTATATATACCATGTGCAAATGTACATGGTAAGGAAGAATAGATTATGGTATTGCAAGAAGTTCCTGAGTAATAAACTGGATTGTAACATACATTAAGTCGTCGACTATAGAGATAACCCTATTCAACCTTAGGTTTAAAATGGTAATGCTTGATCATTAACAGCAAAGAGGTTAAGCAGTCATTCGATAAAAGTTCAGTTTTGTATAGATCGTGTATAATTTTATTACATAGTATTTAAGATGGATGTTTATGGTATGCCTTCTTGAAAAGGTCTGTTTTCAGTAGCCTTCGGAAGATGGTTAGGTCTTGTGTTGTTTTATGGCCTTCGGTAGTGCATTCCATAGCTGCGTGCAGATGTATGAGAAACTGGTCGCATATATGGATTTATATTTTAGCCCTTTACAGTTAGGGTAATGGAGATTGAGGCATGTGCGTGATGATCTTTTTGCATTCCTAATAAGCAAGTCTATAAGGTCTGACATGT
The DNA here is from genome assembly GCF_901765095.1 of Microcaecilia unicolor. Taxonomy (NCBI): domain Eukaryota; kingdom Metazoa; phylum Chordata; class Amphibia; order Gymnophiona; family Siphonopidae; genus Microcaecilia; species Microcaecilia unicolor. Next base: position 47,133,105 of record NC_044036.1, read on the forward strand.
AAGTCGGGGCTTCCCCGTAGATGATTTTGTGGACCAGGGTACAGACTTTGAACGCAATTCATTCTTTTAGTGGGAGCCAGTGTAGTTTTTCTCTTAGGGGTTTGGCGCTTTCGTATTTCGCTTTCCCAAATATGAGTCTGGCTGCTGTGTTTTAAGCGGTTTGGAGCTTCTTGATGATTTGTTCTTTGCATCCGGCATAGATGGCATTGCAGTAGTCTAGTTGGCTTAGCACCATTGATTGTACTAGGCTGAGGAATAGTTCCCTTGGGAAGTAAGGTTTGATTCTTTTAAGTTTCCACATCGAGTAGAACATTTTCTTTGCTGTATTTTTCGCATGGTCTTCAAGTGTGAGATTTCGGTCAATTGTGACTCCTAGAATTTTCAGGCTGTCTGAGACTGGAAGTGTGTAATCTGGGTTGTTTATGGTATTGGGTTTGTTCGTATTGTATTGTGAGGACAGGATGAGACATTGTGTTTTTTCTGCGTTTAGCTTTAGTTGGAATGCTTCCGCCCATGAGTTCATTATTTGGAGGCTGTGTGTGATTTCATTTGTGATTTCGGTTATGTCTTGTTTGAATGGGATGTATATCGTGACATTGTCAGCATAGATGTATGGGTTAAGTCCTTGGTTGGATAGCGATTTGGCTAAAGGTGTCATCATTAAGTTAAAAAGGGTTGGTGAGAGCGGTGATCCTTGTGGTACTCCACATTCAGGTTTCCATGGTGTTGATGTTTTTGAATTTGAGATCACTTGATAAGATCTTGCTGTTAAGAAGCCTTTAAACCATCTTAGTACGTTTCCTCCGATCCCGAAGTAGTCTAGGATGTTCGTGAGTATTTGGTGGCTGACCATGTCGAATGCACTGGACATATCAAATTGTAGGAGTAGCACATTGTTTCCAGTTGCAATTAGTTGTTTAAATTTGGTTATGAGAGTGGTTAGCACTGTTTCAGTGCTATGGTTGGCTCGAAATCCTGACTGTGATTCATGTAGTATTGTGAATTTGTTTAGGTAGTTGGTGAGTTGTTTGGGTACTATACTTTCCATTAGTTTTACTATCAGGGGGATGGATGCTACTGGTCGATAGTTGGTTGTGTCATTTAGTTTTTTCTTTAAGTCTTTGGGTATGGGTGTAAGTAATATGTTTCATTTGTCCTTGGGAAAAAGTCCGTGTTGTAGCATGTAGTTCAGGTGTGACGTAAGGTCTGTTAAGAAGCATTTGGGGGCGAACTTCATTAGGTTACTGGGGCAAATATCCAGTTTGGAATGGGTTTTGGAGAATTTGTTGAGTGCTTGAGTGATGGTTTCTTCGGTTAGTGGATCGAAGTAATTCCAGGTTCGGTCTGCTGGGTATTCACCGGAAGATATATATATCTCAAAACTGCAAAAAGAGAAGAATAATGAATCTTAAAAAGAAAAACAGCTAATGCGAATTGCTCTGCATTTTATATTACCATTTGTTAATGGTAAATAGACAATACAATTAACTGTTTCAAGGAGGTTTAATAAACGGAGATGAATATGGTAGATTTAAAACAAATAGGAGAAAGTGTTTCTTTACTCAGCGTGTAGTTGGACTCTGGAACTTGTTGCTGGAGAATGTGGTGGCAGCGGCTGGCCTTATGGAGTTTAAGGGGGGTTTGGACAGATTCCTGAAGGAAAAGTCCATTGAACATTATTACATTTTTTTTTTGGGGGGGGGGGGGGGTTGACAGGTTCTTGAAGCCTGGATTGGCCGCTGTCAGAGACAGGATGCTGGGCTTGATGGACCCTTGGTCTTTTCCCAGTATGCGGTGCTTATGTGCTAAGTGACATTAAAACGCTGAAACCAATTAGGTTAGTCTGAGTTTTCCCTTACCCGCGGTGCTGTCATCCCTGTATACTCAAAACAAAGCAAGCAAACCTATAAGCTGCTGCATCTACATTTTCATTCTTTATTGTTGGCAGTATTTGTATTTAATCTCACATATATTTTCAAACATGTCAGCTTGTGCAGCATACGGATGTACACAGAGGAAGTATACAAATGAGATACCTTTTCATAGGTAGAGTAGTAATTTGTTATAAATCTTAATCAGTGTTCAGTTGGAGGGGCTGGTTACAGGGACACCCTAGCACGTGTTATATTCGTGCTGAGATTATTTTCTCCTGGTAATGGGCCACTAAAACAGACATGTGTTATGAGAATCAGGTGCTTAACATTCATAGTTTCTATCTATTTATTTATGATAGTCATATCACACATTTAACATGTATTAAGTTAAAACCTTGGAGCATTTGAAAGCTTTTTTTTTTACCTTTGCCTAGATGGTTTGTGGGAACTTGCTCCTTCTGTTTTGAAGAATGCAATAGTATATTATAAAAATGCACTTAATATTGTTTATTGCTATTATTTACTACTGGTTGATATACAGCAGAAGTTAACCAAGTCATGCTTTGTAATATAATTTTTAATAGCATTTTTCTCAGTCATTACCCAAATACAAATAAAATTATGTTAATTAGACGACTGTGTCTGCCTCTTATGGTAGTTAAGATAACCTGGTCCTGGAGTTATCCAAGGCAGTCAGGTTTGTCAGGATATTGACAATGAATATAAGGGATATTCAGGAGAGAGATTTGCATACAGTGGAGACAGTGCTTGTTATGAAATGCTTTCAGTCCTACTGATCTGTACATCTGTTGTGTTATTTTGGCGGGTGGAAACAGTCAGATGTGCTTATAGGGAGGGAGGGGAGTATGGGAGGGGAAGGGTTCTTTGGGTAAAAGTAAAAGTTTGTATTGTGCCATGTTGGATGGTTTACATTTTTGTTGTTTTCTTGTTCTGTATGAAGCTTATCAACCAACATGTTTTGCTTGTAATAAAGATGATTAAAACATAAAAAAGAAGTTTGGGATGTTACTGAATTCTATTATTTTGTCTCACTGTATTTCCAGTTTTGTCACAGTATGAGCACAAGAACAAAATATAAGAAAACGAATGGGCTGTATTAGGGGCTTATAGCCCATCCTATATAATAATTCTCACCTTCAACAGGATGTGCTTGGGACCGTGCCTGCCGGAAGTGGTCTGCTAAGCAGGCACACACTGACCTCAGTGACATCAGTGACAGACAATTTGGCAAAGCAAAACGATCTGACTGCTGGCCATTAGGACACAGGGTTGATAGGAGAGTTTTAAAAGACTGAAGGAACCGAAAGTGTTAAATGGGGGGAGGGGGGGAGTTCTGAACGACTGAAAGACATGAACATTTGGGAAAGGAAAACAATCTGAATGCTGGCCATTAGGACACAGAGTAGATAGGAGAGTTTTAAAAGACTGAAAGAAACTAAAGTGTTAAACTGGAGAAGTGGGGGGGGGGGGGGGGAGTTGTGAATGACTGAAAGACATGCAAATTTGGGACAGGAAAACAATCTCAATGCTGGCCATTAGCACACAGGGTACATAGGAGAGTTTTAAAAGACTGAAGGAACCAAAAGTGTTCGGGGGGGGGGGGGGGGGGGGGGAGTTCTGAATGAATGAAAGAAATGAAAATTTACGAGAGGAACACAATCTGAATGCCGGGCATTTGTACACAGGGTAGATAGGACACTTTAAAAAAAAAAAAAAAACGAAGGACGTGAAAGTATTACATCTTGGGGGAGGGGTGAGGAGGTAAGCGGTGGGGTATCCGGATACTGGGTGTTAGGGCCACGGGGGTACATAGACTTTTGAAAGCCTTAAGGAACCCAAAGTGTGGGAAGGAGGGGAGGGAACGGGGTGAGGGGCATTAGGAACAGGGGAGAGGGCCCTGTCACACACTCTCATTCTCACACACACACTTGAGGCATATTTTCAAAGCACTTAGCCTTCCAAAATTCCATAGTAACCTATGGAACTTTGTAAGTCTAAGTGCTTTGAAAATATGCCGGATTGTCACACAGACAGTCTCACTCTTTCACACACCCACACATTCACTCTGGCTCTCTCTCTCAAACATACACACTCCCAGGAAAACCTTGCTAGCGCATGTTTCATTCGTTCCAGAAACGGGCCTTTTTTACTGGTTTAGTTATATTTCCACAAATGAGAGGTCTGTTTGACAGAAAATATTGTTATTATGTTGGCTTCTAAACCACTTGTCCGTGAAACATGCTCAAACAACAGAATAATCCATGTATGTATCTACAAGGTAAAGTTCTACAAAACAGATGAAGATGTGATTACACGTGCCCCAAACAACGCAGAGTTTAATTGTAGTTCCATTTAATTTCAATATATTCCATCATCTTTATAACACCAGGCTTCCCAAGGCAGATTACAGCAACATTTAAGATGAACCCATCAGGAAACAGGATATCCTCACTGAAATTTGGTAATCTGTATTGTATATAGTGTATTTATTTAGTTCTTAGTGTAGAAAAATGAGCACAAAATAAAATTGCTGTTTCTAGCAGCTATAATGTGTACATGTTGTTATAACATTTTGTAAGCCACATTGAGCCTGCAAATAGGTGGGAAAATGTGCGATACAAGTGCAGCAAATAAATAAATAATAATTTTAAAGTTGTTTTAGTGATATTCAATTGTTATTTCATGATATTTATATCTACATATGGGAAGCTATCAAATAAATTAAAAAGCTGTTCAATAAGTGACCCCCCCCCCCAAAAAAAAAAACAAACCTCTTTTGTTCTCCACCTTTTAAGGCACTGCCTACCAATAGAAACAGCTTTAGCTTGTTACGGATGGACCAACAATAAAAAAACGACAATGTAGATGCAGCAGCTCATCATAGGTTTGCTTGCTTTGTTTTGAGTAACGGGGATGACGGCTGCGCTGGGAAGGGGAAACTTAGATTGTCCTAATTGGCTTCCTTGCTTACAACGGACTATAGGCTAACTTCCACTCCAGTTTATTAAACCTCCTTGAACTGTTCTACCACAGAGTAAAGCCTACTTGTTTATTGGGACACGAAATCGTCCGATACGGAAGGTGCCGATCGAGTGAAACGCAAAGCGCATGCGCCGGAACCGAGCATTGTGGGATAGTGCGGCCCTGCAAGATTTGGTTTTGTCGCTGGCTCATGGTGGCGGTTTGGCGACTTAATAACGGTTTCACCAGCCTTGTTCTAAGAACAAGTCTATTGGGATACCCATAAAAAAACTTTCGCTGATTCTTAGGTTACTAATTTGGTATTTTACTTTTTTATATATATATTTAATGTGTTGAAGCAGGGAAAAGCGAAATGAGTTCCAGCACCGACGTGATCCAGGTGACGAATGTCTCCCCCAGCGCCAGCTCGGAGCAGATGAAAACCCTCTTCGGATTCCTCGGACAAATCGAGGATTTGCGGCTTTTCCCGCCCGAGTACGTACACAACTGTCTGCCTGTTTGCAACAGGTTTGGGTAGCTTCGTTTGGCCCTGGGTGACGTGCGGGATTTCGCGGTTTGACATGAAACACCCGTGCGGCCTAGGCCTGAGCGAAGCTGCCTCGTTGTGGTAACAAGACGCGTTGTACGCGCGCTAGTGGGGGGAGGGGAAGGGAGTGTATATGTGTGTGTTAAAGGGTTCCACATCAGCCCCCACTCCCCATCCCTAGAGATGGGTATATTCCTTCCATCTATCCGCAATTTCAAAACTAACTCGGGGAAGTGGTCTTTGTCAGCGCTATTTAGCGTTTTGTTTTGTATAGAAAGACTGCAGAAAGGAGTTTCTGTCTAAGATATTCTTTTCAATGTAGAATTCATTCTTTGATTTAAAACTCTTGTCGATACCCTGTAAACTGTGGGGAACAGTACTAGATTGTTAGTAAACAACGTTAAATGGCCAATTAATTCAGCGCAGGTTAGCATGGCCGGCCTGCATGGTATCAGATATATAGTTAAACGGTTACTTTTCATATTTATTTTCAGAAATGATATGCTTAGGGAAAAAAATTGCAGCTTGAGTATTTCTGTTGTGTAAAAAAAAAATTACTTCAGTGTGCATTGTTAATGGATATACGTTTTTGTGTCTACAGAATGTTTTGTGTATTTACATATCTAAGGAAGGCAGTGGTAAACCAGCCAACTAGTAGTCTGCCAAGAAACTGTTGTGCAAGTGATGGCCCCTATCACAGCTTGGCACTTGGGTACAGGCAGGGAACTGCTTTAACCTACATATTAACAGTAGCTATTGTCAAGTTACATAGTAAATCTTCATACCCTGTAATTATTATTCTAAAACTTCTATAGAAACAGTTTCAGGTTACTTGTAACACTGTTACCTGGTGTGAAAAAATATTTAGAGTACATAAATGCCAGCCAAAAAGTTGTAGGATTCAGAAACTTGTTTTTAAACTTATTACATATTTTTGTTTGTACTTTATTTCTTTGTCCTCTTTTCCAAGCACCCTTCTTCCATCTTTCTTCCTTCCAGAGGCCCTGGCTTCCCATCCCCTTGCCTGTAGGCGTTCTTTCACCTGTTTCCTTTCACCTTGCTTGTCTTAATAGATTTTCCAGCATCCTCTTCCCAGACATTGTCTTGCCACTTGGCTTTTTCACTTTCAGGTACTCACTGTTCTTCCTTCCAGCTTCTCTCTCCAGGCAAGTGTCTGCTCTTCCAGTTTCATACTCTTCAAGTCTATGTGGTCCAGTTTCTTAATTTAACTAAAATGCATATCTAGTTTAAATAGTAAATAAAAGTTGCGGAACCCTTACATGTTGCTTAGTGTCCAAATATTACTGAGTAGCAATTATCTCATTACTTTATGTGTATTTGATATAAATTCCTTTGTAGTAATTTATTTGCTGCATTTGTATTCCACATTTTCCCACCTATTTGCAGGCTCAATGTGGCTTACATTATATAGCAATGGCATCACCATTAACAGTAAGAGGTTCAGCATATTGATACAATTAATGTACAAGAATAACAGGTAGGTAGGGTAAATAAAATGACAATACATAACATACAAGTGAGAGTAGGAAAAAAATGTAATGTTAAATAATGATATGATAAAATAATCAGAAGAGATCAATATTGGTTGGTTCTGGTATAGATTAGATATGGCTGTGCAAGTGTTTTTTTTCCCTTCTGTTAGATGGTCTAAGCAATATGAGTACTAGCTGAATGAGCTTTGGTGGAAATATTCAAAGCTGTTTACCTGGGTAAGATGGTTTGGTTGAAAATTGCTCCCTCTGCCTGTCTAAAAGTACAATAAAAACTAATTCCCATTCAGATAGATAAATAGTGATAGTAGAGATTCTGAAACATGGAGTAGAAAATGGGTGTAATAAACACTAGTGTCACTACTCCCTGTTGACAATTACAGGATCCCAAAGAACCAGGGTCCAATGCATTTTAAAATACCTTTCTTATACCATCATAAATGTAATCACAATCGGAATTCAGTATGTGGCAAAAGGGTGGATCTCTGTCCATAAGGCCCCCATAATAATAGAAAATAAAGTGTGTGTGTGTGGGGGAAGAGTCAACGTACAGGTTGACTAAATTTCAGTTTTGGTTGTGGTACTGAAACTGGCCCCAAATAACATTTTCTGTCCAGTTTCAGTTGAAATGCTATGACCATTGTTTTGGTTTTGTCTGAAACTGAGCGTATTTTTGGAGGAAACTAAAAGTGTGTGCTTTGTCCTGTTTGTCTTCCGAGCAGGAGTTGCCTCGCTCCTCTGCCTATCTTATAATCCCTAGTGGTCTAGGGGCAGTGGTGTGCTGGTAAATTTTTAACAGGCTCTCTTCCTGGTCCACCTCTGCGCCACCCCCCCCCCCCAACAGGCTGTCTCCCCGGTCCATCTCTGCTCGCCTCCCCCCCCCACAACGGGCTCTCTCCCCGGTCCACCTCTGTGCGTGTGTCCCCCAAACTGCAGAGCTGGCTATAGCTGGGGAGAGAGCCTGGGAGAGGGGCAGTGCATTACTCTCTCCAGGAAGTCTGAGATTCTGTGGTGCAGGGCAAGCCGGCTCTGCTCTTCTCCTCCTCCCCTCCCCTGTGGTGCAAGGCAATCCGGCTCTTCTCCTCCTCCCCCGCTCGAGCTACAGGGTCCCAGTCTCTGAGGCCAAGATGCATCAACCAAACGTAAAAGAAAGTAAAATGTAAAAGTACTTACCGAATTTGAAAAAAACGAAGAATGCATTAAAAAAAAACACCTCAGAAATGTTTGTTGCGGTATTCAAAAGTCGGATGCATGAATACCTTCGGTAAAGTGTCGGTACGTTAAAAAAAAAAAGGGTCTTTGGACGTCCGTTATGGACGTCCTTTAAGGATGGGCTTCGCTCCCCCCTGCATTAAAAAAATCGTGATTTTAGGCAGCCCCGGCCCCCTTCCTTCCTCTCTCTTTAAACAGCTCCCGCCCCCCCCCCCCTCCGTCTTACCGGGCCCTCGCAGCGCCTCTCACCTCTGTGTGAAGGCGCTGCAACGGCAAGAACAGCTGATCCTCTTCACTGAAGAGTCTTTGGACGTTCCTCCTTTCGTCCAGGGCCCGCCCTCGTCTGACGTAGGTTACTTATGTCAGATGAGGGCGGGCCCTGGACGAAAGGAGGGACGTCCGAAGACTCTTCAGCGAAGAGGATCAGCTGTTCTTGCTGTTGCAGTGCCTTCACACAGAGGTGAGAGGCGCTGCGAGGGCCCGGTAAGACGGTGGGGGGGGGAGCGGCGGCGACGACCTCGGGGGGCGGCGGGGCATGGGGCGGAGGATGGCGGGAGCTGTTTAGAAAGGGAGGGAGGGGGGCCAGGGCTACCTAAAATCACGATTTTTTTTTAATGCAGGGGGGAGCGGGGAGCAGCGGCGACCTCGGGCGGGGGGGGGGCAAACACGCCCACAAGGACGTGTTATGACGTGTCTGTATGACAGCTCTGGCCTTACCGACAGCTCTGACCACACATTAAATATATCGTGGTAAATGAGTTGGTGCAATTGTCGGTATGGTTAGTGCATCCCGAATCGTTCACATTACAATGGTAGTTACTCGTTTTTATTCCGTTTTCGTTACCTGCTACCGCCGTTGGAAAAAACTGTTTAGTGCATGCCATGGTTTACTGCTTGTTCGTTAATGGCTCATTATTGGCTCGTTAAAGTTTAGTGCATCTGGCCCTGAGTCCAGTACATACCTGAAGAAGGCAACCTGGTTGTCCAGTGGATTCTTCAGGGCAGGCAGAGAAGATCCCTAGTCTTTCCTGCCCGCTGCCGGCGCTGACTCTTCTGCGGCGCTACTGCATCGCTCTTCAAAATGGCCACCGAGACTTACAAGAGCGGCCTCCAAGACTTCAGCAGAAGTCTTGTGAGGCCGCTGCTGGAAGTCTCAACGGCCATTTTTAAAGAGCGATCCGGCAGCAGGGGATGGTCAGTGCAGGCAGCGGGCAGGCAAGACTGGGGATCTTTCCTGCCTGCCCCGAAGAATCCACTGGACAACCAGGGTGGTTGCCTTCTTCAGATATGTACACTGGACTCGGAGCCTGGGACCCTGTAGCTTGGGGGAGGGAGTGAGGAGAGCCGGCTCGCTCTGAAGAACAACTGGCTCGCAAGATGGTAAAAAATGTAACAGCCGGCTCTTGTGAGCCGGTGTGAGCTGGCTCCAGCACACCACTGTCTAGGGGTGTAGTCAGGGCAGGAATGATCACTAGTTGCTCTTCTCCATGATCTAAAAATGTCTGCCATGTCCTTTAGTGGCAATCTAATGAGACTGCCGCAAGAGGTCACGGCATCCATTTTGAGAGTAGAGCTGACATGGGCAAGTGCGGCTCGGGATCACTTTTGGCTCTGATTGTACTACTTGATTACCAGCGATTGTAAGGTAGTTGGGGGGGGGGGGGGGACTCTGCATTCTGTATTTTTTGTGCAATGCAATTGCTAATAATGCTGTTATGATCTTTTATAAATGCTTGATAAACATTTTGAAATTTGGGATAATAAGCTCTTTAGGATTTAGCCTCTCTGCAGAGATATATCAGCTGTCACTCCAAACATCATGCAAAGTCAGCCATTGTAATATTTTATTTATTCATTCTTATATGCCTCAATTATCCAAAAACAAGTTTTGGTTCAGTGTGGCTTACAGTTAACAATTAGTTGAGATTTCAAGTGATGCATTACAATTACAAAGTAGTGTAGAAAATCAGAAGCACATACAGATTAACCATAAAATGTATTGAAAAGGTAGTTTTTTAGTTCTTATCTGAACTGAAGATAGTTTGAAATGCTTCTTGTGACCTTGGGAATTGAATTCCACCATTTAGAGCCCAGATAACTAAATCCAGCCGTATAGATGGATTTGTAAATTGTTTCTGCAGGTGGGTTGGTGAAGTAGTAAATAACTTCTGGTTCCTGGGCTTTCGTTTCTAGGTGATAGTTCAATCAGGTCTAGCATGTAATCTGGAGATATGCCAAACAATATTTTGAAAATGAGAGTGCTAGTTTTGAAAAATAGTCTGGCCTTGATTGGGAGCCTATGTAGCATTACCAATAGTGTGGTTGCTCTTTCATATTTTAACTTCTGTAATAGAAGTCTTACTGCCTGTGAGTTTTAGTATGTTTTATTTGCACCCTACATATGCTGCATTACAATTGTGTAGTTGGGACATAACTAAATGTATCTGGTACAATGGAATGATTGTCATAACCATACTCTGTAAGCCACATTGAGCCTGCAAATAGGTGGGAAAATGTGGGTTACAAATGCAATAAAATAAATAAATATGAAATGATTGGGAAAATAGTCTCTAATCCGTCTTAATTTCCTTAGAGTTTTGAAACACTTTGATGTTACTTCTGAAACCCGATTTGCAAGAGTCTGATGTTAATAAAGTATAATTCCTATCCTAGTATTTTTAGTTGTTTCAATATGGTATGGTATGTTGGTCAATTGTAAAGTTTTGGTAGGAAGTGGGATTATGCGAGCTAGATAGAACCATGAATTTGGTTTTATCTCTAATTTTTAGTTTGAAAATTGTGGCTCACTTTCCCATAAGGTCCAGCCCTTTTTTAACCTTATCCGATTATTTCTGTGATGTTGCTATTAAAAGGTATGTATATAGTAACATCAGCATATATAAAGGGGTTGAATCCCATTTTTTCTAGTCATTTGCTGAGTGGGGCTATCATAAGGTTGAATAATATAGATGATATTGGTGAACCTTATGGCACTTCACATTGATATCCAAGAAGCTGAAAACTAATTAGACATATTTACAAGATAAGACCTAGTCCTTAGAAAACCATTGAACCAAGCTGTCCCTGCGCCACTAATTTTCATATTGTTGAGTAGAGTTATTAGTGTTGTGTGGTCTACTAGATCAAAAGCACTTGACATACCAAATTGTAGTAGTAGAATTTTATGACGTGTGGCATATTAATCTTCTGAATTTTGTCATCAGGGTAGTTATGACTGTCTCAGAGCTATAGAGTGGTCTGAAACGTGATTGAGAGCTATGGAAGACTGAGAAATGCATTGGATATTCTATTGTTGTGCTACGAGACCCTCCATCGTTTTGGTCAATAAGAGTATTGAGGCTACTGGGCTATAATTTCTGAGTTCACTGATTACTTATGACGTTCTTAGGGATTGGAGCGAGTATAATGTCGTTCTTGTCAGAAGGGAAATGACTATTCGAGAACATGTATTTTCTTTCCAATTTCCTACAAATTTTCTTCATTTCTAGTAGTTCATTATTAAACCAGGGACGTGGTTGTTTTTATTTTAAGTGGTGCTATTTTGTTCGATGTGTTTTTGCTTAGTTCATCCCAATTTCTCATGAAATGTATTTTGTTGATATGTTTGATCATTCATCGTTGTAACCAGAAGCTATGATTAGCACTAAAAGCACTATTGCTTTTAGTTTTTCATTAGCTGAGGCCCATGTTTGCAGAGGCTATTTTTGCTTGGAGGTAAAATATGATCTTTGATTATTTAAATTATTATTTCTATTGTGGCTTGGATACTGTTTGAGTGATTCTAAAGAATTTGCAGGCTCTGTTGAGTATGATGAAGATGCAGCGTTCTAATTAAACTTGTGGCGTGCAGAAGCTAGATTCTATGAGAGAGGAATCTGCAGTGATTGTTTTCAAGCATAAGTAATGGTCAGCTTATAGTGTTAGTGGGGAAATATTGCAATTTAAATTAAGTTTATATATTATAAAATAATTTGTGAAATGTATTCTTGATTTGTAATTTTTCAGAGCATACAATCCTTGCATTAAGTATCATCAATGGGCTTTTTTTTTATTCTGGATTGTGCATCAGGCTGATATAATGTCGACAATGTAGACCAGAGTCTGGACTCCTTTACCTTATTTTAGTAAGAATATATATCATGCTTGTCCTTAATCAGTTTTTATAACCAAATACAAAACAAGAGATAGCTCAAGGCTACTTTCTCTTATTTCTGTACAGTTTGGATAAGTATAAAAAAAACTGGTATTCGTAAATTTTTACACAAAGTTCCTGCATTAACTTGGGAACATAAATGTGCCAGGCTTGTTGAAGTCCTTATGAAGGTGGCCAATCCCTGTTGTCAGCCTTTGCTTGCAGGTTTGCTGACTGGAGAGTAATGATCTCCTTAGGGTTTAGCAGAGGGCTGCTGACTGCAAGCTCTGATAATGCCCTGTGTGCTTCATTGGTTCACGTTCATACAGTTAATAAAAAAATGGAGTCGGTGGATAAAAGTGGAACCAGATGATTCTTTCTTAGGCTCAGCAATTGTGAGTAAGGATAAACCCGACACAGCTGTATTTTAGCATACAAATATGCCTTCGTCAGGGGTAAATTCTCTTGTATAAAAATTGCGGGTGTTGAAAAAAAGAGTCAAGAACTCTGGTTCTGTATTCAGTAATGCACTTGGAAACAACTTCAATGAAGCTCAGCAAGTAAAAATCCTAAAAGGACATGAAACTCAGAGCATCTTGCTGGAAATGTTTTTTGCAATATTTGGCAGTCACCAATAATTTTTGTAGGTCAGACCATCGTTTTGTACTTTTTCTCGGGGCCTCAGAAAGGTAAAGCAGCTTCCAAGGCTATCATTACCAGATGGCTTCATGAGGTTATTTTCTCTGTATACATTCTGGGTGGTCGATCCTTGGTAGTTCATTTGCGGGCAGACTCTATGCGGGCATTGGCTACTTCCTGGACGAGATTTGTATGGCAGCAACTTAGTTACCCACCCACACTTTTGTCCTTGTAGATGTCTTTGCCAGGGTGGATTATTCGTTTGGGGCCGTGGTTCTTTCCTCCGGTCTTCTGTCTGCGCCCCCCCCCCCCCCTGTTTAGATACTGCTTTTCTGCATCCCACAAGTTTCTGGATTCATCTGCTGCTGATGCTAAGGAATATAAAATTATCTTACCTAATAATTTTATTTCGTTTAGTCACAGCAGATGAATCAAGTATCCTGCCCTTATCTGTTTCTGGTCTCCCTAGATTTGGAACCTCTGTCTTGTGAAAAGTTTGCTGCATGTTTTTGTTTGGGTGGGGGGGTGGAGTTTCTTGTTTTTTTTCTCCCTTTTTTTTAGACTTTCACAACTGATTGGTCTGCGGGTGATGCGGCTCTATGAGGAAGGGAGGTGGTTGATTCTCTGTCTTCTTCTGCTTTATGAGGTATACTGACTGGCCAGAGAGCATGACGTCCTACTAGGCACAGTACAAAGCTGTGTGCTCTATCTCCACCTGCTGGTAGATGGACACAACCCACAAGTTTCTGGATTCATCTGCTACGACTAAAGGAAAGAAAATTATCGGGTAAGATATTCTACATTTTTGCTCATGTCATGAGCCTGTGAGCACTTCTTACAGATAGACACGTGTACGCATGCACGTGCGTGCATACACAAACACTTGCAGGGAGGTTGGAAAAATTTTCATGAGCCATGCTTTCCCTGCTTGTTTGCCTGTAGTTTAACTATGTTTATAGCTACTCTGAATTTTATGAATTTTGTCCAACTGCTGGATGTTGAGCTCTCAGTGCCTATTATAAAGAATAAAGTTACAGAACACGAAGACAAACATGATTAAATGGGACAGAGTCAGCATGGATTCAGCCAAGGGAAGCCTTGCCTCACCAATTTGCTTAATTTCTTTGAAGGCGTAAACAAACATCTAGATGTCTAGATTTTCAGAAGACTCCTAAAAAAATTAAAGCCTTGGGATAGGAGGCAATGTTCCGTTCCTTGGCATAGCAGCAGATGAATCCAGAAAATGGTTGCATATTTCTTTCTCCAGCAGTTGGTGGATGGCTTCACATCAGCTCCTGGATTCTTCATTTGGGGTGCTCCAGTTCTAGCTTGTCTAGCTCAGTTGAACTTGGAGGTGTTTGGCTGAGCGGTTCCATCTTTGAAGGCATACCTGTGATCACCCCCAGTGTCCACTGCCTGTTCTACCTGGTCTTTGCTCACAGGTTAAAAAAAAAAAAAACAAACAAAAAAAAAATACCCTTCACAGGAGGAAAAGAAACGGCGCAATAGGGTCGGCTTGGCTCTTTTTGTGCTGCTATGCTTGGAGGCAATCCTGGGAGAGAGTTCCAGTGTGGGAAACCCCATTTTGGGCAGAATCCTACAGACCAGAGTCAGCAGACACTCAGTAGTCAGGTGAGTGGCCCCTTTAAGAATTTGATTGCTGTCGGCTCTTTGCGGCTTCAGGAGCTTGTCTGCTCACCGCTGCAGGAAGTGGTGTTTGACTGGGTGCTCGGAGGCCTTGTCAGGGGAGAGGGCTTCCCTTCCCACCGATCGGGTGGTTTCCTGCACAGGACCATATGATGTGCGTTTGTGGCCTGATTTTTCCCGCTGGCAGGCTCCGTTGTAAAAGCTGCGGTTTTGCTACATCAGGCAGAGTCGGACCCAGGATCCCTCCCGGACTCTCTCTCCACAGGTTTCAGCGGGGAGCCTGACTTCTACATGGGCTGGATTGGGGATGAGTTGTTTGACCCTTCTGGGGCCCTGGAGCCATTTTCTCCAGATTTTATTGTTGCATCAGGCCTACTTATTAAAAAGGCTGTTCCTGCTGAAATGTTCTATCTTGTAGTATGGCCTGTCTGTGGGGCCCTCAGCATCACCTCTGTCTGCAGATGCAGAGATGGTACCACTTAGCTGAACATATCCAAGCTCAAATGAGCTAGCCAAGCTAGAAGACGCGCACCCCAAATGAAGAATCCAGGAGCTAGTGTGAAGCTGTCCACCACCTGCTGGAGATAGATATACAATCAGTTTCTGGATTAATCTGCTGCAACTAAAGAAAAAAAATGATCAGGTAAAACATAATTTTTCCTGTGGATTAGGAATTGATTATTGGACTGAAAACAGGGAGTAGGTTTAAATGGTTATTTCTCTCAATGAAGGAGGGTGAATAATGGAGTGCCGCAGGGAGCCTTACTGGGATCAGTGCTATTTTAACATATTTATATAGGATCAGGAAATCAGAATGACAAATGAGGTAATTACATTTGCAGATGACATAAAACTATTTGTTGTTAAAACACACATGCAGACTGTGAAAATTTGTAGGAAGACCTTAGGAAATTGGAAGACTGTGCATCCAAATAATAGATGAAATTTAATGACAAATGCAAAATGATGCACATTGGGAAGAATAATCTGAGTCATAGTTACCTAATGGAAAATCTAGTTGCCATTGTAGACAGTACACTGAAATCTTTTGCCCAGTGTGCAGCAGCCAAAAAAGCAAACAATGCTAGGAATTATTAGGAAAGGGATGGTAAATAAGACCACAAATATTGTATTACCTCTTTGTTGCTCCATGATGTGACCTTACCTTGAGTATTGCGTTCAATTCTGGTCGTCATACCTTAAAAAAAAATAGCAGAATTGGAAAACGTCTAAAGAAGAGTGACCAAAATGATAAAGGGGGATGGAACTTCTCCCATATGAGGAAAGGCTATAGAAGTTAGGGCTCTTAAGCTTGGAAAAGAGACGGCTGAAGGGAGATATGATTGAGGTCTACAAAATCCTGAGTGGTGTAGAACGAGTAGAAGTGACTCTTATTATTTTGTACAAAGACTAGGGGATATGCAATAAAGTTACATGGAAATACTTTTAAAGCAAATAGGAGGAAATATTTTTTAATTCAATGAATAGTTAAGCTCTGGAACCCGTCGCCAGAGGATGTGGGAACAGCGATTTGTGGTCTAAAAAAAAAAGTTTGGACAAGTTCCTGGAGGAAAAAAGGTCCATAGTTTGCTATTGAGATTAGACATGGGGAAGCCACTGGTTGCCCAGAGATTGCCAGCATGGAATGTTGTTTGGGTTTCTGCCAGATACTTGTGACCTGAATTGGCCACTGTTAGAAACAGGATACTGGGCTGGATGGACCATTCATCTGACCCAGTATAGCTATTCTTGTGTTCTAGCTTTCAGGATCCAAAGCCACCTTCCTCTGGTTAGGACAGTAGACTGCTATTATGTATGCTGTCCTGACATGTGGAAAGAGGTTTTAAGATATCAACTTATTTCCATTTTCAATTTATATTTATTAATATAGCTACCACATTACTTTATCCTAAACTAAAAATAACGTTTTTTTTTCTACCTTTGTTGTCTGGCTGTTTACTTTTTCTAATTGTGTTGGTCCCAGTCTCTGGTTTCTGCTCTTCTTGTCATCTCTTAACTCTCTTGCCAGGATTTCTTGTACATTTTTATAATTTTTCGTTTTCCATTAATTTTTCATCAGTTTATTTTTCTGCCTCTTTCCTAATTTGTCTTTCTAAAATATCCAGTCTTCAGTTTCCCTATTTACTGTCTTCCTACAGCCTTTTCAACTTTTTCCCTTACACTCTCTCCTATTCTATTTCCTCTTATTCTCCAGTCTCTCACTAACTCTATCCTTTTTCTTTTCCCCTTCCATTCAGCATTTGCCCCCTCTCCTCCCATCCAGCGTCTGGCCCTGCTGCCACTTCTTTTTCTCCAGACCAGCAACAGCAGCGGCAAAACAATTTTAAAAGCCATTGCAAGGCCAGCTCTGCCCCGAAACAGGAAGTGACGAGAGGGGTTGAACTAGCAGTTGCATTTATACAGAGTTATCCCTGTGATGGCTTTTAACTTGTTTTGCCTTCTGGAAAGAAGCAGCAATAGCAGCAGCAGAGGGGAAAGACGCAGTCAGCGTTCTGTGCTGCAGTCCAGAACTGCGCTGCTAACTAAAGAAAGGTGTGTGGCTTAGAGGAAACATTTTGGTGAAGTACTGCACATTTTTATAACAATTTCTGTTACATTAACTGGGTGGTCAATAAAATCAGCTGGGTAGTGTGCCCATTGAGAAGGTCCTGGGAAGAACACTGCTTTCAACTACAACCTGGACTCTTCGTTGTTTCAGATAACTGAGCAGTAGCATCACATGCCATCACATGGCTAGTCTAAACTACAGAAGATGTTTTTGTTTTTTTATTGTTCAGTAGCAAATCCATTGTTTTAAATTCTGATTCTCAAGACATTTATAGGAGTCTGGTTTTCATGTGATACATAAATCCACAAAAAATATTCTTGGTACATATTTGCATGCACATGCTCTAACCAGATTAATTTGTAAATTTTTTTCCACTAAACCAGACTTCTTTGATTATCTTGAGGACCACATTTGGTATTGTGTGATGTCTTTTATTAGATTAAGCTATATTTATTTATTGCATTTGTATCCCACATTTTCCCACCTATTTGCAGGCTCAATGTGGCTTACATAATAACCGTGGTGGCGATCGCCAGTTCCGGTATAACAGATACAGAGTGACAATGTAGAAGGTTCGTGTATGACAGACACATCAGGGATAAGGAGGAAGGGTTGAGTTGTGACCAGTTCGAGTATTAGTTTCGTTGTGTTGCAGGATCGAGGCATTTAAGTTGGGTCATTAGGGTATGCCTTTTTTTTTTATTTGTAGTTTTATTGAAATATCTGCATTGAAATATAACATCATTGGAACCATCCACAAATGATTTTCATAGAAAATATCAAACATTGTTAACTTTTCTTATCATTGTAATTTCTCCTCACCCCTCCCCATCCTCTCTTCTTCCCCCCTCTAGCATTCTTATGAAGCGGTTCCCGAGTGAGCTGGCCATAAGACATAAGGGTCCCAAATATGATGATAAGCTGTTATACTATTTGTACACATTGCTGTGAGTTTAGACATCAAGTGAATATAGTCCAGCTTGTGTAATACCACCGCTGTATCAGGCAGGGATTGTTGTTTCCAAGCTGCCGCCAGCACTAATCTACTAGCCACAAACACCTGCGTGGCCAATCGATGTGCATTCAGCTTCACACATTAGGGTATGCCTTTTTGAATAAGTTAGTTATATGAAGCAAGGGCTGTCTACTATGTCTGTAAAAAGCTACATTTGATGAAAATAATATATTTGTACTGACATACAGTAAATTTAAGATCCTATCAGGTAATAAGAAAATTACAGTTTACAAAAAAAATTGCACAATGCTATGCTGAGCAGTGCTACTAGTATATGTTAAAGCTACACTAGGTAGCAGGCTGCCAGCAGATAACATGCTGCAATCTGTGATTAATAGCCAATTCTTGCTGCTTCTGCTCCTTAAGGCATAACACGCCTCCAGTAGCAGGTGATGAGATGTTTGTTCGAGCATTGCCTTTTACTGCGCTGTATTGCGTTTTTACAATATAGATCCAAATATATTTTCCGTAGCCTGTCTCTGGATCGGTCCAGAAACTGACTGGTGGGTTATGCACTCTTTCCAGCAGGTGGAGACTGAGAACTCTTGACTCTAGAGAGCCAATAAGAGCCTTGGCCATCTAGCCCTAGATTCAGTGTTCTCAGTCTCCAGCATGTGGAAGGAGGTGAGCCCTTCAGTCTCTTCAAAGAACCTTTTTTTTTTTTTTTAATTTTCTCTAGCCTTTGTTAAAAAAAAAAAAAAAGTTTAGTCTCCTTTCTATATTTTCTTCTGTGCCCCGGGGTTTTTTGCTGCAAGTGACTGAGTGCAGTATACACTTCAATCGGCGCGAGGGGTGTTACACCCAGGGGGGGTAACAGGTCCCTCCCCCTAATTCCTCCTACAGTCCCCCAGC
Organism: Microcaecilia unicolor; assembly: GCF_901765095.1. Classification (NCBI taxonomy): domain Eukaryota; kingdom Metazoa; phylum Chordata; class Amphibia; order Gymnophiona; family Siphonopidae; genus Microcaecilia; species Microcaecilia unicolor. Next base: position 47,152,106 of record NC_044036.1, read on the forward strand.
CACTTTTATGGGTGATTCGGACTGGGGAGTCTCAGTCTCTCCATCGGGAGAGCATTTTAGCTATTGGAGAGGCAGCAGCGATTAAAAAAAAAAACAAAAAAAAAAACCCTAAGTGGCAAAGAAAACAGCAACACGAATGAACAGAGCAGCTCCTTTGGCGCCGGGTTTTTGTGTGTAGGATTTCGGTTGGAGCAGTCGGCTGCCGTCCTTTGTCTTAAAAAAAAAAAAGACACTATGTCGGAAAAGCTTGAGGTGCATGGTCTATTAGCATTGGGGGGGGGGGGGGGGAGGTCAAAGCCTCTGGCGCTTGTAAATTCTGTACTGCGGTTGAAGTGTCTGAGTCGGCCAGTCCTGTTCCAGTGGGTTCTGTTACGGTTCCTTCGCCTCCTGTTTCTTTGGCTCGGGTGGCTGAGTCTCTACATGCTGCTGTTTTGGTGGGAACAGTGGCCATTTTACCATCTCCAGCCATTGTAGAGGACTGGGCCCTTTCTACTTTACCTCAACCGGCTGGTCATCCAGCTGCGGTGCTTCCAGCTCAGGAGGGAGGTTTCCCTCTAGAATTGTGCTGCAGATGTATAAGGCGTTTTTGTTGAAACAGGGAGTTCCTTCTTCTCTCCCTTCTGCTGACTCGGGGTCCAGGCAGGTGGTTCCTGCAAAAAGAGCTACAGAGTCCTAGAACCTAGAGGACGAACAGGCTTTGGATCAGGAGTTGGATATGCCCAGGAGATGGAAGGACTGGATGACCCGCAGTTGGGAGATCCTGCTTCATCAGAGGCAGGGGCGGATTAGTCTTTACCAGGTGAGGATCCGTTGGTGGTTCGCATCTTTCACAAGGATGACTTGCATTTTGAGGAGTACCAGCCGGTTGTCACTGAGGGGCGTAAGGTGGATCTGCTGGTTAAAGGCACTAGGCATCCAGGGAAGACCTTTCCTATGCACCAGGATATTAGAGACATCATTCAGGCCCAGTGGGGTGTTCCAGATTCTCCCTTTGGCCAGGTCCATGATTCAGCTCTATCCGGTCCCAGATTCTGACAAAGCGCTGCTTAAAGTGCCTGTGGTGGATGCTGTGGTGTTGGCGGTCACTAAGCGCAACACAGTTTAAGTGGATGGCAGTACAGCTCTTAGGGACATTCAAGATTGTAGGGTGGAGGCCTTCTTAAAAAGTAGTTTTGACGTCTCTTCTTTGGCTGTGCAGGCAGCTATTTGTGGCTCTTTGGTAGCTAGAGTTTGCTTCTGGTTGGCTGAAGGATAGATCTTCTGATGATTTGGCTTCTATAGACACAAAAGTTGCTAAGATGAAGATGGGCTCTGCCTTTTTAGTGGATACTTTGTATGATTTGCTGAGGGCTTCTTCGAAATCTATGGCTTTCGGTGTGGCAGCTCGCTGTTCTGTCAGGTTGAGAGGTTGGTCAGCGGATGCGGCTTCTGTCTAAGTTGAGTACATTTCCCTTTAGAGATTCCTTTTTGTTTGGGGACAAGTTGGTCCGTGGGTGATACTAATGTTCCTCGTCTTCCAGAAGACTGCCCTAGACTCTCGTGAGCTTCGGTTCTTGGCCGGAGGCAAGGGCGAGATTCCTTCAATTTTGATTGGGCAGGGGCGTCCAGGCACAGAAGTCTCTTTTTTTTTTCTCAGAGGAAACAGTCCTTTCGAGGCTCTCGTTGAGGGAGTAGAGATCCCAGCTCTTCTTTCCATTCCCTAGCCCAGTGATGGCGAACCTTTTAGAGACCGAGTGCCCAAACAGCAACCCAAAACCGAATTATTTATCGCAAAGTGCCGGTACTCATTATGGGTGGGGTCACCATATATGACTCCACCCCTATGATAGCCACACCCCTTACACCAGCCATGGTGCATATAAACAGACATCATTGAAAATATTATACTAGTGTAGGAGAAAAAAATAACATGATTTTCTTCCATTATAAATCATTTCTGTAAGCTGTTACAGCTCCAGTATGCCCAGTGCAAAATAAGACAGCAGATGTAAATTCTCCAATTCAACATATTCCAAACACTAAAGTGAAAATAAAATGATTTTTCCTACCTTTGTTGTCTGGTGATTTTGTTTTTCTATCCATATTGGTTCTAGTCGCTGATTCTGCTGCTCTCTATCTGTTCTCTTAACTCCGTTTCCAGGGCTTCCTTTCCATTGATTTCTTTACTTTTCTCCTTTCTTCTTCATTTCTTGCCCTCCATCCATGTCCAGCAACCATCCTCTCCCCTCCAGCCACAAATGTCCAGCAGCCCTCCTCTCCCCCCTGCCCTACCTCCCAGCACCTGGCAGCACCCAGCACCCACCATCAGGCTTCCCTCCCACCCAGCACCCACCATCAGGCCTCCCTCCCACCCAGCATGCAGCAGCAGCATCAGGCCTCCCTCCTAACCAGCACGCAGCAGCAGGCCTCCCTCGCACCCACCATCAGGCCTCCCTCCCACCCAGCAGCACACAGACAGCACCAGGCCGGCCTCCCGCCCTCCCTCCAACCCAACCAGCATCAGGCCGCCCGCCTGTCCGTCCACATGAAGGGAAGGGAAGAGGGGAGATGAGAGATTTGAGACAGAGGCAGAGAGGTGTGGTAGCCATGTTAGTCCACTCTTAAAGGTTATCAATAGAAATCAAACAAAATAAAACATGGAAAAGAAAATAAGATGATACCTTTTTTATTGGACATAACTTAATACATTTCTTGATGAGCTTTCAAAGATTGCCCTTCTTCCTCAGATCGGAAATAAGCAAATGAGGTAGCAGATAGTATATATGAGAGAAACATCAAAGCATTACTTTGACTGTCTGACAGAGTGGGAGGGTGGGGGTATGCATGGGGACATCAAAGCATTTCATTGATATTCTAACAGAATGGGTGTTGGTAGGTGAGAGGAGGGTAATAAACAGAGAAATACAGCTTTATGTTTTATAATGAGTTAGAGAACCCAGATCCTTATTAAGTCCTGTTTATTGGGTGTCAAAATATTCAATCATTCTTATTTCAAAGGTCTTACGTTCCTGTATTGTTTTAAAATTACCTTTCAGTATTCTTACTGTGAGATCACTGCACCAGTGCTACCCATCCTCCGATCCTATCTACCCTATCACTATGATATAATTTGTAGCCTGGTATCACTGTGTCCCACTGGTTATCTTCCTTCCACCAGGTCTCAGAGATGCCTATAACATCCAATTTTTCATTGTGTGCATTGTATTCTTGCTCTCCCATCTTATGTCTCAGGCTCCTTGCATTTGTGTATAGACATTTCAATGTGTGCTTGTTGCTCAGTTTTATATCATGTTTAATACATGGTATTATTAATATGTTATCTTCTGCCTGGTTGTTACTATTTTTACTTAAAGCCATCTGATCCACTACGGTCTCTTTGACATCCTTACCTATAAGGAACTTTTTCTTCCCTGTTTGGGTGATATCCTCAAAAGATACCTTATCCTGAACCATGCGCTTTTGAGCGACTGTCGGCCTTCCCCACCGTTTCTAGTTTAAAAGCTGTTCTAGTTCCTTTTTAAATGTTGACGCCAACAGCCTGGTCCCACACTGGTTAAGGTGTGAAGCCCTTCAGATCGGAATAGGCTCTCCCTTCCCCAGAATACTGCCCAGTTCCCGACAAATCTAAAACCCTCGTCTCCGCACCATCGTCTCAGCCATGCATTGATACTCTGGATCTCTGCCTGTCACTTGGGCCCTGTGCGTGGAACAGGTAGTATTTCAGAAAATGCTACCCTAGAGGATCTGGATTTGAGCTTCCTTCCTAAAAGCCTAAATTTGGCTTCCAGAACCTCTCTCCCACATTTTCCTACGTCGTTGGTACCCACGTGTACCAAGATGGCCGGCTCCTCCCCAGCACTATCTAAAATCTTGTCTAGGTGCTGCGTGAGGTCCGCCACCTTCGCACCAGGAAGGCAAGTCACCATGCGGTCCTCACGTCCACCAGCCACCCAGCTATCTAAGTGCCTAATGATTGAGTCTCCAACTACAACAGCGGTTCTACCTTTTTCCCTGTGGGCTCTAATCAGAGACATATCCTCGGTGTGAGAGGATAATACATCCTCTAGTGGGCAGTTCCTGGGTACAGGAGTACATCCTACTTAAGTAGGGCTATGCTATCCTTCTAGGAGACCTCTCTCCTCCAAAGTAGCACCGGGGCTACCCGGCTGGAGGTGGGACCTCTCTACAACATCCCTGTAGGTCTCATGTATTGTTTTATCTCCCTTATCTCTAAGAAGTCTTGTACTCTAGCCTCGAGAGAACTGACCTTCTCTCTGAGAGCCAGGAGTTCTTTGCACTGGGCACACACATATGACTTCACACCAACTGGGAGATAAATCATACATGTGACACTCAGTGCAAAAGACTGGGTAGGACCCCTCTTGCTGCTGGACTACTGACTCCATCTCATCAATATATGAGTATTTCAATATATTAAAAACAAGCTACAAAAATTAAGGATGTTGGATAGTCTCTTTAGGATTTTATGTGTCAACATTTTTATTGATGATTCCACCTGGTAACACATCCATTAGAGTACATATACATCAAATTGTAAAGCTATCGTTCTTATGTACATTAATCTTAAGTTGCTATCATCAGTTTTTGTTTTATAACAGTACCCTCTCTTCTCCGAGGACAAGCAGGCTGCTTGTTCTCACTGATGGGTGACGTCCACGGCAGCCCCTCCAATCGGAATCTTCACTAGCAAAGTCCTTTGCTAGCCCTCGCGCGCCGATGCGCACCGCGCATGCGCGGCCGTCTTCCCGCCCGAAACCGGCTTGAGCCGGCCAGTCTTCTTTTCTCCGCGCTCGGGACGGTTGTGTTTCCGTTTCGTGCCCCGAAAAAGTCGACCTCGCGCGTCGTTTTCGACTCGTTTTGCTTCAAAAGTGTTGGAAAAAACCTCTTTTGGCTTTTTCCCTTCCTCTAGTTCGAGTTTTTCACCCCGGTAAGTTTTCTTTCGTCATCGGGGTAGGCCTTACTTAGGCCCCGGTCGAAATTTCCTTCCCGCTTTTTTCTGCTGGTGCCAAATTTCACCATTTCGTCTTTCAATCTCGCCGGCGTGATTTTTCCGCCCATGACATCGAAGCCTTCCAGCGGCTTCAAGAAGTGCACCCAGTGCGCCCGGGTAATCTCGCTCACGGACAGGCACGCTTCGTGTCTTCGGTGTCTGGGGGCCGAGCACCGCCCTCAGGCCTGTAGTCTGTGTTCCCTTTTACAGAAGCGGACTCAGGTAGCGAGGTTGGCCCAGTGGAACTTTTTGTTCTCGGGCTCTTCGTCGGCATTGGCACCGGGGGTATCGAGTGCATCGACGTCTGCAGCGTCCAGACCTTCATCCTCGGCGGCCAGTGCATCGAGGCATCGACCCTCTGCATCGGCACCGAGACATCAGGTGACTGCATCGACGTCGGTGGTACCGGGACCTCGTCTGCTGATGTCGTCGGACGGTGGTGCTTCGTCTGGAGTGCAGGTGAGGGCTGTCCACTCCCCTGCTGGTGGCGGTGAGCCTTCGGGTGGGTCTCCCCCTACCCTGAGGGCTCCTGCGCTACAGCCCCCCCGAGATCGACCCTCTTCGGTCTCGGCCCCGAGGAAGAGACGGCTGGATTCTACGTCCTCCTCGTCGGTGCCGGGAAGCGCCGGTGACGTGCTTCGCAAAAAATCTAAGAAGCATCGACACCGGTCCCCTTCCCGTGTCGGCACCGAGAGCTCTGGGTCGCCGAGGGAGTCGGCACCCAGCAGGCATCGGCACCGAGAGGACCGCTCACCCTCTGTTCAAGAGGTGTCGATGCGCTCCACTCTGGACAGCCCGGAACAGCCTCCACGCCCGGAACAGGTTCTGACGTCGACGCCTCCATCGACTTCCATGCCTTTTTCTGCAGCCGCTCTGAACGAGAGCCTCCGGGCCGTTCTTCCAGAGATTCTGGGAGAGCTGTTGCGCCCTACCCCTCCGGTACCGGCGGTGCTTGCGCCTCCGGTACCGTCGAGCGTGGCGCCGGCTGGTCCATCGCCCGAGGTGAGGTCACCGGCGTCGGTGCCGCCTGCGGTACCGACTGCCGTCGCCTCCCAGGAGGGCTCCCCGACTACGTCGGCGGAGGGAGCTTCGCCGATGCGGGCGAGGGAGTCTACCTCTCGACGCCCCCATCGTGGACGTGGCTCCACGGAGTCGAGTCGGGCGCGGTTGCAGACACAGGTTCGTGAACTTGTGTCTGACACCGAGGGTGAGGCCTCGTGGGAGGAAGAGGAAGACATCAGGTATTTCTCTGACGACGAGTCTGAAGGTCTTCCCTCTGATCCCACTCCCTCTCCTGAAAGGCAGCTTTCTCCTCCTGAGAGTCTGTCTTTCGCTTCCTTTGTCCGGGAGATGTCTACGGCCATCCCCTTCCCGGTGGTTGTGGAGGACGAGCCCAGGGCTGAAATGTTTGAGCTCCTGGACTATCCTTCTCCACCTAAGGAAGCGTCCACAGTACCCATGCACCATGTCCTTAAGAAGACATTGCTGGCGAACTGGACAAAACCTCTAACTAATCCCCACATTCCCAAGAAGATCGAGTCCCAGTACCGGATCCATGGGGACCCAGAGCTGATGCGCACCCAGTTGCCTCATGACTCTGGAGTTGTGGATTTGGCCCTAAAGAAGGCTAAGAGTTCTAGGGAGCATGCTTCGGCGCCCCCGGGCAAAGACTCTAGAACCTTAGACTCCTTTGGGAGGAAGGCCTACCATTCTTCTATGCTCGTGGCCAAGATTCAGTCCTACCAGCTCTACACGAGCATACATATGCGGAACAATGTGCGGCAGTTGGCGGGCTTGGTGGATGCGCTCCCCCCTGAGCAAGCCAAGCCTTTTCAGGAGGTGGTCAGGCAGCTGAAGGCGTGCAGAAAATTCCTGGCCAGGGGGGTGTATGACACCTTTGATGTTGCGTCCAGGGCCGCTGCTCAAGGTGTGGTGATGCGCAGGCTCTCATGGCTGCGTGCCTCCGACCTGGAGAACAGACTCCAGCAGCGGATTGCGGACTCGCCTTGCCGTGCGGACAATATTTTTGGAGAGAAGGTCGAACAGGTGGTAGAGCATCTCCACCAGTGGGATACCGCATTCGACAAGTTCTCCCGCCGGCAGCCTTCAGCCTCTACCTCTACAGGTAGAAGATTTTTCGGGGGAAGGAAGACTGTTCCCTACTCTTCTGGCAAGCGTAGGTACAATCCTCCTTCTCGACAGCCTGTGGCCCAGGCTAAGCCCCAGCGCGCTCGCTCTCGTCAGCAGCGTGCGACTCAGCAAGGCCCCGCGGCTCCCCAGCAAAAGCAGGGGACGGGCTTTTGACTGGCTCCAGCAGAGCATAGCCGACATCCAAGTGTCAGTGCCGGGCGACCTGCCAGTCGGGGGGAGGTTGAAAGCTTTTCACCAAAGGTGGCCTCTCATAACCTCCGATCAGTGGGTTCTGCAAATAGTCCGGCAAGGATACATCCTCAATTTGGCCTCCAAACCTCCAAATTGTCCACCGGGAGCTCAGTCTTACAGCTTCCAGCACAAGCAGGTACTTGCAGAGGAACTCTCCGCCCTTCTCAGCGCCAATGCGGTCGAGCCCGTGCCATCCGGGCAGGAAGGGCTGGGATTCTATTCCAGGTACTTCCTTGTGGAAAAGAAAACGGGGGATGCGTCCCATCCTAGACCTAAGGGCCCTGAACAAATATCTCGTAAAAGAAAAGTTCAGGATGCTTTCCCTGGGCACCCTTCTTCCCATGATTCAGGAAAACGATTGGCTATGCTCTCTGGACTTGAAGGACGCCTATACACACATCCCGGTACTGCCAGCTCACAGACAGTATCTGCGATTTCAGCTGGGCACACGTCACTTCCAGTACTGTGTGCTACCCTTTGGGCTCGCCTCTGCGCCCAGGGTGTTCACGAAGTGCGGCACTTCGCAGACTGGGGGTACACGTGTTCCCATATCTCGACGATTGGCTGGTGAAGAACACATCCGAGGCAGGAGCCCTGCAGTCCATGCAGATGACTATTCGCCTCCTGGAGCTACTGGGGTTTGTGATAAATTACCCAAAGTCCCATCTTCTCCCAGTGCAGAAACTCGAGTTCATAGGAGCTCTGCTGGATTCTCAGACAGCTCGCGCCTACCTCCCAGAGGCGAGGGCCAGCAACTTGTTGTCCCTCGTCTCGCGGGTACGAGCGTCACAGCAGATCACAGCTCGGCAGATGTTGAGATTGCTGGGCCACATGGCCTCCACAGTCCATGTGACTCCCATGGCCCGCCTTCACATGAGATCTGCTCAATGGACCCTAGCTTCCCAGTGGTTTCAGGCTGCTGGGGATCTAGAAGACGTGATCTACCTGTCCACGAGTTTTCTCAAATCCCTGTATTGGTGGACGATTTGGTCCAATTTGACTCTGGGACGTCCTTTCCAAATTCCTCAGCCACAAAAAGTGCTGACCACGGATGCGTCTCTCCTGGGCTGGGGAGCTCATGTCGATGGGCTTCACACCCAAGGAAGCTGGTCCCTCCAGGAACGCGATCTGCAGATCAATCTTCTGGAGCTGCGAGCGATCTGGAACGCTCTGAAGGCTTTCAGAGATCGGCTGTCCCACCAAATTATCCAAATTCAGACAGACAACCAGGTTGCCATGTATTACATCAACAAGCAGGGGGGCACCGGATCTCGCCCCCTGTGTCAGGAAGCCGTCAGCATGTGGCTCTGGGTTCGCCGTCACGGCATGGTGCTCCAAGCCACATACCTGGCAGGCGTAAACAACAGTCTGGCCGACAGGTTGAGCAGGATTATGCAACCTCACGAGTGGTCGCTCAATTCTCGTGTGGTGCGACAGATCTTCCAGGTGTGGGGCACCCCCTTGGTGGATCTCTTCGCATCTCGAGCCAACCACAAAGTCCCTCAGTTCTGTTCCAGGCTTCAGGCCCACGGCAGACTGGCATCGGATGCCTTCCTCCTGGACTGGGGGGAGGGTCTGCTGTATGCTTATCCTCCCATACCTCTGGTGGGGAAGACTTTGTTGAAACTCAAGCAAGACCGGGGCACCATGATTCTGATTGCTCCTTTTTGGCCGCGTCAGATCTGGTTCCCTCTTCTTCTGGAGTTGTCCTCCGAAGAACCATGGAGATTGGAGTGTTTTCCGACCCTCATCACACAGGACGAAGGGGCGCTTCTGCATCCCAGCCTCCGGTCCCTGGCTCTCACGGCCTGGATGTTGGGAGCGTAGATTTTGCCTCTTTGGGTCTGTCAGAGGGTGTCTCCCGTATCTTGCTTGCTTCCAGGAAAGATTCCACTAAGAGGAGTTATTTCTTTCTGTGGAGGAGGTTTGCCGTCTGGTGTGACAGCAAGGCCCTAGATCCTCGCTCTTGTCCCACACAGACCCTGCTTGAATACCTTCTGCACTTGTCTGAGTCGGGTCTTAAGACCAACTCTGTAAGGGTTCACCTTAGTGCAATCAGTGCATACCATTACCGTGTGGAAGGTAAGCCGATCTCAGGACAGCCTTTAGTTGTTCGCTTCATGAGAGGTTTGCTTTTGTCAAAGCCCCCTGTCAAGCCTCCTACAGTGTCATGGGATCTCAATGTCGTTCTCACCCAGCTGATGAAACCTCCTTTTGAGCCACTGAACTCCTGCCATCTGAAGTACTTGACCTGGAAGGTCATTTTCTTGGTGGCAGTTACTTCAGCTCGTAGAGTCAGTGAGCTTCAGGCCCTGGTAGCCCGGGCCCCTTACACCAAATTTCATCATAACAGAGTAGTCCTCCGCACTCACCCTAAGTTTCTGCCAAAGGTTGTGTCGGAGTTCCATCTAAACCAGTCAATTGTCTTGCCAACATTCTTTCCCCGTCCTCATTCCTGCCCTGCTGAACGTCAGCTGCACACATTGGACTGCAAGAGAGCATTGGCCTTCTATTTGGAGCGGACACAGCCCAACAGACAGTCCGCCCAATTGTTTGTTTCTTTTGATCCCAATAGGAGGGGAGTGGCTGTAGGAAAACGCACCATATCCAATTGGCTAGCAGATTGCATTTCCTTCACTTACGCCCAGGCTGGGCTGGCTCTTGAGGGTCATGTCACGGCTCATAATGTTAGAGCCACGGCAGCGTCGGTAGCCCACTTGAAGTCAGCCACTATTGAAGAGATTTGCAAAGCTGCGACGTGGTCTTCTGTCCACACATTCACATCCCATTACTGCCTGCAGCAGGATACCCGACGCGACAGTCGGTTCGGGCAGTCAGTTCTTCAGAACCTGTTTGGGCTTTAGGATCCAACTCCACCCCCCGAGGGCCCGGTTTGTTCTGTTCCAGGCTGCACTCTCAGTTAGTTGGTAAATTTTTCAGGTCAATCTCAGTTATGTCCTCGCCGTTGCGAGGCCCAATTGACCATGTTTGTTGTTTTGAGTGAGCCTGGGGGCTAGGGATACCCCATCAGTGAGAACAAGCAGCCTGCTTGTCCTCGGAGAAAGCGAATGCTACATACCTGTAGAAGGTATTCTCCGAGGACAGCAGGCTGATTGTTCTCACAAAACCCGCCCGCCTCCCCTTTGGAGTTGTGTCTTCCCTGGTCTTTGTCTTGCTACATATGAGACTGGCCGGCTCAAGCCGGTTTCGGGCGGGAAGACGGCCGCGCATGCGCATCGGCGCGCGAGGGCTAGCAAAGGACTTTGCTAGTGAAGATTCCGATTGGAGGGGCTGCCGTGGACGTCACCCATCAGTGAGAACAATCAGCCTGCTGTCCTCGGAGAATACCTTCTACAGGTATGTAGCATTCGCTTTATCCCCTCCCCCCTTACTACCTTCACTTTTGCCATGTACACTGAAAGAAACAATAGTCAGCATGGTACATTAAACTCAAACCGTAATTCCAATAGTAACACCTTACATTATTCCGTGATTGAACCCCTTATTACTATTATTCCCCTCTCCCCTCCCCCCTGTCTTTTTAAATACTCCATGCTCATTCGTAATCCTTTCCTGGTCTAGTCATAGCCATCCTCTTCATTTTCCTATATTTAATGTGTTGGTAAAGGTTCACTGCCTTACTGGTGCTTCTTTAAAGCTCTATATACCATTATCCTCTCTGTCTATTGTATTCCTTGTCCAGACTCCCCCCCCCCCCCCCCCCCCCCCCAAAGATACCCTGAGACTCCCTCTCCCTCATGACTCTTCCTTCTCCTCCTTATTGTGTAGAAAATTTATTTAACACTGCACTTTTCGCTTTATGGGAAATACTTTGCAAATATTTATTCCAAATAGAAACAAACCGCTTTCTTTTCTTTGGAGAATCCTGAGCTTCCCTGGCCTCCCATAACATCAGCTCATGAAATTTATTCCTCCAATACCAAAAGGAGGGCGATTCCTCCTGCATCCAGTGCCTGAGTATACATTTCTTTCCCACAGTATGTGCTTTGCATAATAATAGTTCCAAATTCCTATCGGAGATCCCATAAGCTGCCCTTCTATTTAAAACTACTCCTCTCCACGATGGGATTATTCTTTGATCAGTAATGTTTTCAAAATATTTATGCACCGCCTTCCAAAATATTTTCATTCTATCACAGCTCCAAAATGCATGCATAAAGGTATTCCGTCCCCTGTTACATTTAGGACATTGAGCGTCAGGTGTGTGTCTTTAGGATTTTAATATATATTTTGTTGTTTTGTGATTACTGTTTAGATATACTGAATGTATTGAGACTTAGTGGGAACAGCACTTGCTTATTACCTTAATTAGAACCCTGACTATAAATGAAGAGCTTCCCTGCGGGCGGGTGTTGGGGAAGGTGGGTGGGCAGAACAAACCAGGTCCCTGCTGAAATCCTATCTGTGAAGGTACAATACTCAGTAGACTCGTCACAGGAACTAAACCCAGCCCCAGAGAACTCCTTCCAGGCAGCCCAGACCCCAAACACAGGGATCACAGTTTCAGAAAGAGAGAAAAAGAACCCAGCAACAATACAGCACAAACTGCAGTTTTTAGGCAATAGAATAAGCAGACAGGTTTAAAGAGTACACACCCTAGTAAAACCACAGTGTTTTTTTTCCCTTTTTTTGTGTAAGTTTAGATAGGTGAATTATAGATTAGAAAAGATTTTAGTTCACTGGCAGCTTCTGCCAACAAACCAAAGCAGCTCAGAAATCCTTTTCTCAGTCCACAGATCAGGCACCCTTCCCCTTTCTCCTCTTTATGTAGTCTTTAAACTACCCTGACTGCATACAATTAGCCCCTCCTCCCACATGGTGCTCAGATCCCTGCTGGAATCCTATCTGTGAAGGTATGTTACTGTGAGGTTCTTCCATTTTGAACATAGTTTTGGCACCCTTACTTTGGTAGAAATAATTTCAAAATATTTCCTGTACCTGTTAAAGTGAGGATGGAGGGGGAAGGGGATATGGATTTAGCTAATGCCGCCTTCAGCATTAGCTCAAGGCAAGTTACATTCAGGTGTAGTAGGTATATTCCTTTTTCCAGAGGATTTACAATCTATAGGGCTGATGCTGAGAAAACTAGCACAGGTGGAAGCATGGTTAGCATATCTGCGCTTAACTTTCTGAGTGCTTGATGCAGAAAAAGGTTTTGCACAGGAGCAGAACTTGGTTAGACACCAGCACCCAGCATATTAAAATGGAGGCTGTTAAAATTCTGTCCTGATACAGAGAACTGCTGCAGAAGACTTAAGGCAGTGCTTGCCAATCTTTTTCAGGTCACATCCCCATGCTCCTGGTGGGGCATGTTGTAATGAAGTGCCTGTGTACTTCGGGGCTGGGTTGCAACCCCAAACGTGGCATGCACCACCTTTTTGGGGTTGTGATATCTGGAAACAAACTGCTAGAGTGCCTATTCTGAAAATGTGCCAAATACTGTAAAATTGCCAAAATTCTGGTTAAATGATTTTTCTGTATATACTTCCTATGGTCTCGCATGCCACGTAAAATTAATGGCAGGTTGCCCATCCCTGCTTTTGGATTGTTTTACAACTCTTCTTGCTCAGATATTTTTGTCTCTTTAGATGTGCTGTGTGTTTGAGTTATGCCCACAGATTTTGAGCATTATTCAATCTGAGATCTGTGAAGAACATTTCAGTTTCAAATCTTTCTTTTCTCAAAGTACTTCATGGTTGATTTGATGTTTGTTGTTGGACCATTAGTTTGCTGAAAATCCAACTTCTTTTGTTCAGTTAGAATTTCTTGATTGACTAGGATATTGGCTTCTAGGATATGTTGATATTTAGTTGAATCCATTCTTCCATCTGGACAGAAAAGTTCCTGTGCCACTGACTGCCACAGCACCCAAGAGCATAATAGATTAATTGTCATGGTTAGTGTTTGGCAAGGGTTCCCCCCCCCCCCCACACACACAAAAAAGTGTCCAAGAATTTTATTGGTTTTAGAAAAAAACAATTTATCAAGCAATATCATCAAGTAATAACATCAACTGTAACACAGAATTCAAACAAAAAAACACACCTGCAAATCAAAATAATAAATCTTAAACTGGTTACCTAAAATTATAAGATTTCAGATAATTAGCCACATGAGACCAAATTTTAGCAGTAGAACGTGTCTCACCCGTTTTGTCTGCAATAGAGGTTTCAGATTTATGAATTTGTAAAATTGAATGCCACCAAAAAGTAGAATTGAGATTAGAATTATCTTTCCAATGCATAAGAGCCAGTTTCAGTGCAGCAACAACTAAAATGTTCAGTAATTTTTTTAGGGAAACATCCAATTGGTCTTGGAATAGCACAAAATCTAACATAATAATTGAAGGAGTTAACTGGACCATGTACAGGAAGAAGACCACACCTGACACCAAAAGTCATAAGTTATTCTACAATCAAAAATCATATGAAGGACCAACATTTGTTATTCGAAAGACCAGCTACCGCCAATTTATGAGGAGTCCAAATCGTCCTATGACGAAAGAAATATAATGACTGCACGTAGCTGCCGAAGCTATAGGCCTATTCAAATAGACCAGAGATAAAACCACTGATTGGGTGATACCTGAATTTGAAGATCGTTTTCCCATACTGAACATAGGCTTAGTTTGCTGCTTAAACACTTTTGTATAAAAAATTTGTATAATTGTGATACACCATGGCCTTTGTAACAAATTTTAGAGAGGAAATCATGTATAGGAGGAGACTTTACATTTAGGTTAGAGAGATCTTTGTTCTGGGTTAAACAATGTTTAATCTGGAGCCAAAGTATTGGCTGACTGGTAAAGAAAAGACAGAACAGAGATCCTCAAAGGGAACAACTGAATTACCAGAATACAAATGTGCAATTGTCCTTATCCCACTTTTTGCCCAAATTTCCCAAAATATAGGGTGCTTATTATTTTTGTTTTTTTTCTTCTCCAAATGTATCTTAGGGGTTGTAACCAAATAGGTAAATTTTATTAGAGCACTATTCAAAAAAGGTTTCAGGCTTATTGAGGGTTTTTATTTTTTTTGGCATGCTTTAGACTAGGACAGTGGCTCCCAATCCTGGTCCTGGAGGCACCCCAGCCAATCAGGTTTCCACGATATCCACAGTGAATATCAACCTAGACTACTACAATGGAATTTATGCGGGATGCAAAGAACAAATCATAAAGAAACTTCAAACTGCCCAAAACGTAGCAGCCAGACTCATATATGGAAAAACAAGATTTAAAAGCGCAAAACCCTTACGAGAAAAACTATACTGGCTCCCAATCAAAGAACGTATTGCGTTCAAAATATGCACCCTCGTTCACAAAATCATTAATGCTGAACCCCCGGGATACATGTCAGACCTCATAGACCTCTCAATCAGAAACACATCAAGATCAACATGAGCATACCTAAATCTCCACTACCCAAGCTGCAAAGGACTCAAATACAAATCAACCTACGCATCCGGCTTCTCCTATATAAGCACACAACTATGGAACGCACTACCAAATGCCGTGAAAACAACATATGACCACCTAAACTTCCGGAAACTACTAAAACCTTACCTGTTCAAAAAGGCATACCCGAACGACCCAACTTAAATGCCTCAGCTCAGCAACACAACAAAACCAAAGCTCGTTTGGACATAAACTACCTCTTCCTCCTTATGATTCCTAAATCTATCTATCTATCTACTTATCATTTCTATAGCGCTACAAGGCATACGCAGTACTGTACACCATACACAGAAGACAGTCCCTGCTCAAAGAGCTTACAATCTAGATACGACGATAGAAAGAGGTGAGGATTAAGGACAGGGTAAGTGAGTTAGGAGTCAGAAGCAGTGGTAAAGAGGTAGGTTTTGAGTTTGGACTTGAAAATGGCTAAAGACGGGGCTAGATGTACAGGCTCGGGAAGACTAAATCTGTCTGTCACGCACGAACTTTACCACAACCTCACACTGTATTTGTTCATACCGATATTGTTGATCGCCTCTACGGTACTATGTAAGCCACATTGAGTCTGCAAATAGGTGGGGAAATGTGGGATACAAGTGTTACAATTAACTAAATAAATAAAATAGATGTTAGAGATTTGCATGCAGAGGAGGCAGTGTGTGCAAATATCCCTCATGAATATTCATTGTGGGTATCCTAAAACTCTGACTGGTTGGGGTGCCTCCAGGACCAGTTTGGAAACCACTGGACTAGGAGTTCCAGCCTGCAATCCTGGAGGGCCACAAACCAATCTGGTTTTCAGGATTAGATTGTAAGCTCTGTCAAGCAGGGACTATCTCATACATGTTCAAGTGTACAGCACTGCATATGTCTAGTAGTGCTGTAGAAATGATAGTAGTAGGATATTTTTATATTTATTTGCATTTATAAACAAGCACATAATCATGTATGAGGAGTAAAATGATGTTGAGTTACATATAAAAGACTAACTCATTTCCATAAAATATAAAGTGGACCTCGTTAAGAAAAGAGGCAGCTAACACAAAATTAGAAAATAAGGTAAAAGACAAAAATGAAAATGGTGCCCAGAAAGTCGCTATATTATTTTGCAGACTTCTCAATAATTCCATTACATATACTCACCCTAAACTATAGGAAGCTGAACAGAAGGTCTGTTATCTAGAAAAGCCCTCAATTGCTTTGCTTTGGGTCATAGAAAAGTTGTCTATTTGAATCTGTTTGAATCAATTACAAGGAAAACGTAAAATGTGTCCCAAGAGAGAGAACCTCTTCACAGAACCTCTTTTCTTGTGTTTCTGTACAAATATCGGGGGGAAAACCCAAACCTTCCTGCCTAAAAACAACTTGAAACAGGTTTTAGGACTCATTCTTTATCTGGTTCTAAGAGGGTAGATGAATGCATTTCTCTTCCATAGATCTCTATAACATCTGAGTGACATTTTAAACTATCCTTGGATAGCTCTTCCTGTCTGTTATCCTGGCAGTTTTTCTCTGGCAAGAAGTGCACCTGAGTAGTTGGTGGTAAGGTTTCTTTTGGAACCCCCAGTATTTTCAGCAGATATTTTTTGAAGAGCTCCATGGGTGCTACATTTTCAGTTTTAGGAAGATTGATAAAATGCAGATTTGATCTTCTAGTAATGTTTTCAAATTTCTCCATCTTGTTAGCCAAACTAACCATACTGCGACCAAAAGCTGTGTTCCCTTTACTTGCATATCCAGAGATTCATGTTGAACATTGTCTAGTTTTCTCTCCATTTCAAAACTTCTAGCCTTTTGGGTAGCCAACCAAGATTTAGTCTTGTAAGGAAACATCAGTATCAGATTTGTTCCTCAAAAACAGTGTTTCCAAATGAGCCACAGCCTCCCAAAAGGTCAAGAATCGCATTGACAGATTTAACCAAAGGAGCCATCACAGAGGCACGAAGCTGCCTCGGGGAGACCTAGTATCAATCAATTCAAAGCTCAGAAGGCTGCCTGGGCAGGTGACAGAAGTCTTTCCTCTGTGCTCGGTGTTTCATCGAACTCCGGCAAGGCTGCCTTCGTGCCACCTCGTCACCAGTGCTGGTTTCAGAGGAAGTTACTACTATGTGGACCACAAACATTTCAGTAGATGAAGTAGCAGCTGTAGTAGTAGTAGCAGCTGGTGAACTCCAGGAGAAAAATCCTCACTTTTCCCTTTCACTTCAACATGTTTAAGGTAAAAAAAAAAAAAAACAAAACCCCACAATAACAGCGATTAAGGCAATAGTAACAGAAAAAATTGGAGCGCTATGCAGCTTGACCGTCCAGTCGCCTTGGGTCCTCCCACTGCATAGAGAATATCAGTGGAGGTAAAGCTTGCATGTATTCTATAATTATTCATTAGGGACTGGTTTGCAGCCCTCCAGGATTGCATTTTGACACTCTTGCTTTAGACCATGACTTGTTTGGTAAGATTATAGAAAAGATTTCTTTCCTTAGTGTGGCAACAGATGAATCCAGAACAAGGTTATGTCCATCTACCAGCAGGTGGAGAATTGCACTGAGCCTTAAGCCTCTGTGTTCAGTGTAACCTATACCTATATCTCCAGCAGGTGGTAGACGTGTCTGAATTTCTTTTAAGGGGCCTATCTCCCTGTTCCCAGTTTCTGGGTCCAGTGGAGCTGGGGGTGTAGTGGCTGGACTCTGATGCTTTGGGAACACCTGATTGTGCTGGGCTCCCCCCCCCCCCCCCCCCCCCCCCCCGGGCATGCTCTTCAGTTGCCTGCCTCAGATATCCTTCCTTTAAATAAAAAAAAAAAACCACAGCAAGGCAGTGCTTTTGAGCTAGGAGCAGCTTTTGGTGCAGCGCTGGGCAGAAAATCCTCCCGGGGGGGGGGGGGGGGGGTCTTTTTCAGCAGTGAGTAGTCTGTCCTCATGATGTCTCCTTCACAGACAGCTAAGCACTGTCCTCATACAGGGTGAAATAGTCTGTGTTAGGTGGGGTGGAGTCTGTCCTGCATGCTCTGCTTCAGTTCAGATGCAGGATTCTTTAGGGGAAAGGAGCTTCAGCACTGGCTCCCCCATGTGGCTCTCAGCTCTCTGGCAGGTTTGGGATGCTGCCCTGATAATGAGCATCACTGCTTCCTCCCCGATGCCACCAGTATGGGCATGGCAGCAATGCTGGTTTCTTGCACACAAGCCACAGTCTACCTTGTGGCCAGCGGCACAGTTGGCTTCTGGGGTTTCTTCTCCTTCGGAGCAGGTGATCCTTGGGGTGGAATGGCAGCAGGGGGATATTCACTTTTCCCCATAGTTTATGCTGCTTATGCACCATGCCCTTCTTTTGAAGCGCGCTTAGCCTTCTCAGGGCCTTCCTCAGGTTGCTTTACCTTCCCCTCAGTAGCCAGTTCCCCAGGCATCCAAGTGGGTTTGTTTACAGCCCCATTCTGATTGGGAGACAAGGAGAGCTTCCTACTTTGAAGGGGGATGGCCCTTCCATGGTGTGGATATTCCGCAAGTAGAACTTCCTCATTCACCAGAGCTCTGGAAATCCTGCATATCATGCCTCCAGCCTCCCAGCTTGCTTCTGCTGCCCCTAATCTTATCACGTCGGGCACTAGAAGGCTTTCTTCCACACCCATGTGGCTATGTGTGAGCATATTGATGGCCAGTGGAACTCTCCTGATGCAGGCCTCAAGGTGGCACGTGCTATGTCTCGCGTTTACCCATTGATATCTGAGGAGGTGGAGTCGTTCCAGCTCCCAGCTGTCAAAAACGGGTTCTAGATAACCTGAGAACCTATACAAAGAAAGAACTTTCAGAAACAAATTGGTGAAGCAAGTCTTAATTATACAATCTTTCAAGAATGGGTGTCTCTTATAGTAAGCAGGCAAACACATCCCTTAATTCTTACAGCTTATATTCCTTTCACTTGTAACATAGGTTTCGGTCCCTAAATTCTTCATTGGATATTGATTTCATATCTGTAACCTATTACATTAGTTCTAAACATCGTATGTCAGCCTCCACCCCTTATTGCTGTTTTCTTCTGAAAACATTTTTCCATACTTACAGAGTTCCTATTTCTGGTGTTATCTTGCATTGTCCACCTGTTGGTAGCTTTTATGCTTGGTTTACATTCTCTTATCTCAGCCTTCAGACCTTCGTGTCCTGAGGACTTACAAAAGTTTCTGCATCAATAGTTTCAGGCATGGTAGGCTTCATTCCCCCCCTTCCCCCAACTTAGTGGTTATAGCTTATCTTGCTTTTCACACTGCTTGTTAGCTAGCAACACCCTGTCTTTCAAACTGCCATTATTTTCCAGTTCCTTCTGTTAGTATTTTAAAGCAACTTATTTCCAGACCATCTGCTCAGCTTGCTACAGGACACCTGACCCAGTTTCTCCCTACTGTTCCATCCACTCTGCACGATCCAGCTTCTTCCTGCTTGTTCCAGTCTGCCTGCTCCAGCCTCCCTGCTTATTACAGCCATCTGCTCCCGCTTGGTCCAGCCCGCCTGATCCAGCTCGTCCAGCTTGTTCCACTCCATCTGATCCAGCTTCTCCCTGCTCGTTCCAGTCCATCTGCACCAGCCTGTTCCAGTCCGTCGGATCCAGCTTCTTCCTGCTTATTCCAGCCGCCTGATCCAGCTTCTCCCTGCTCGTTCCAGCTTCTCCAGCTGTTCCAGCCCACCTAGTCCAGCTTGCTCCATCCCGCCTGATCCAGCTCCCCCTGCTCGTCCCAGTCCATCTGCTCCAGCCTCCGCTGGATCCAGCTCTTCCTGCTCGTCCCAGTCTGTCTGCTCCAGCCTCCGCCGGATCCAGCTCTTCCTGCTTGTTCCAGCCACCTGCTCCTGCCATTCTAGCCCGCCTAATCCAGCTTGCTCCAGTCAGCCTGATCCAGCTCTCCAGCCATCTGCTCCTGCTGTTTCAGCCCACCTAATCCTGCTTGCTCCAGTCAGCCTGATCCAGCTTCTCCAGCTCCCCCTTGCTTGCTCCAGCCCGCCTTATCCAGCTTGCTCCACCCCACCTGATCCAGCTTCTCCTGCTCGTTCCAGTCCATCTACACCAGCTTGTTCCGGCCCGCCTGATCCAGCTTCCAGTCCATCTGCACCAGCTTGCTCCACCCCACTTGATCCAGCTTCTCCTGCTCGTTCCAGTCCATCTACTCCAGCTTGTTCCGGCCCGCCTGATCAGACTCTCCCTGCCTGCTGCCTGCTCCAGCTGTTCCAGCCCGTTTGATCGAACTTGTCCCAGCCCGCTTGATCCAGCTTGTTCCAGCTCGTCCAACTTGCCTGCTCACTCACTCCCTACCGCTCACTACCTATGGCCCCCATTCACATTCTATTCCTCGCCCTATCCCTCCCCAATCTCTTCCCCCTCCCTCCGCTGTCTACCACACGAACTCACTACCCATCCCCCCCGTCCTGCTCACTACTGCAATACCCTACCTACCCCTATCCCCCACCACCTCACCATCCCTACTGTCCTCCTCCTCCTTCCTAGCTCTTAACCTCCAACACCTCCTTCCTGCCATGAACCCTTCCCCATACCTCCTCAGCGCATCCCGCCTTCGGCGCCTTCTTCACCCTACCTCCCCCACCCTTCTCCGCTCTCTCTTGCTCCTTCTCCTGCTATCCACGGGAGACATCAATCCCAACCCAGGTCTTCCACACATGTCCTCGTCTCATCTATGCAAACGTTCCCGCGATATCTCCAATCTCATCTCCATTCCCCTCCTCCCCCCTTCCTCCCTCCCCTTCTCGTGTGCCCTGTGGAATGCCCACTCAATCTGCAACAAACTTTCCTTCACCCATGATCTCTTCATCTCCCATTCCCTCCATCTGCTCGCCCTAACTGAAACCTGGCTCACCCCCGACGACACTGCCTCAGTCACAGCCCTTTGCCACGGAGGCTACCTTTTCTCCCATTCGCCCCGCACAGTTAGCCGCGGTGGCGGCGTTGGCCTACTACTTTCACCCTCCTGCAGTTTTCAACCCCTCCTCCTTCCACAGTCTCATTGCTTCTCATCCTTCGAAGTCCATTCCATCCATCTATTCTACCCGCTGCCACTCCGAGTTGCAGTCAACTACCGCCCCCCTGATAAGTCCCTCCCTTCCTTCCTCACTGACTTCGATGCCTGGCTCTCCGTTTTTCTTGAGCCCTCATCCCCATCCCTCATTTTTGGTGACTTCAACATACACACTGATAACCCATCCGACTCATACGCTTCTCAATTCCTCACCCTAACCTCCTCCTTCAACCTCCAACTGAGCTCCACCACCCCTACTCACAAATCTGGTCACTGTCTTGATCTCGCCCTCTAATCTCTGCATCTCTGCTCTTCCCATTTCTGACCATCACCTGATCACATTCACAATTCATCACCCTCCCCCTCAGTCCCGCCCAACACTAACCACTACCTCCAGGAATCTCCAGGCTGTTGACCCCCCCCCACCTTATCCGCTACTATCTCTGATCTCCTCCCGTCCATCACGTCCTCCGAGTCTGTCGACAAGGCTGTTTCCAATTACAGTGCCACTCTCTCCTCCGCCCTAGACACCCTTGCACCGTCTGTTTCCCGTCCCACAAGGCGCACTAATCCCCAGCCCTGGCTTAACCCCTGCACCCGTTACCTTCGCTCCTGCTCCAGATCGGCTGAACGCCTATGGAGGAAATCTCGCACCCATGCTGACTTCATTCACTACAAATTCATGCTATCCTCCTTCCAGTCCTCCCTATTCCTTGCCAAACAGGATTACTACACTCATTTGACTAATTCCCTCAGCTCTAACCCTCGTCGTCTCTTCGCCACCCTCAACTCCCTCCTCAAAGTGCCTTCCGCTCCCACCCCTCCCCTCACTCTCTCCTCAATCACTGGCTGACTACTTCCGCGACAAGGTTCAGAAGATCAACCTCGAATTCACCACCACTAAACCTTCTCCTCCTCTTCATCCTATCACCCACTCCCTCATCCAATCAACCCAGGCCTCCTTCTCCTCTTTTCCTGATATCACCGAAGAGGAAACCGCCCATCTTCTCTCCTCCTCGAAATGCACCACCTGTTCCTCAGACCCCATCCCCACCAACTTACTTATCACCATCTCTCCTACTATCACCCCCCACCATCTGTCATATCCTCAACCTCTCTCTCTCCACCACAACTGTCCCTGACACCTTCAAGCATGCTGTTGTCACACCTCTCCTCAAAAAACCTTCACTTGACCCTAACTGTCCCTCCAACTACCGCCCCATCTCCCTCCTACCCTTCTTCTCCAAAATACTTGAACGCGCGCCTTTCACAGCCGTTGCATTGATTTTCTCGCCTCTCATACCATCCTCGATCCGCTTCAATCTGGCTTTTGCCCACTTCACTTGACAGAAACGGCACTATCCAAAGTCTGTAATGACCTGTTCCTTGCTAAATCCAAAGGTCATTACTCCATCCTCATCCTCCTCGACCTATCCGCCGCTTTTGACACTGTCAATCACAACTTACTTCTTGACACACTGTCCTCTTTTGGGTTCCAGGGCTCTGTCCTCTCCTGGTTCTCCTCTTATCTCTCCCATCGTACCTTCAGAGTACACTCTCATGGTTCTTCCTCCACCCCTATCCCACTCTCTGTTGGTAGGGTTCTGTCCTTGGACCCCTTCTTTTCTCTATCTACACCTCTTCCCTGGGCTCCCTGATCTCGTCTCATGGCTTCCAGTATCATCTCTATGCTGACTACACCCAGCTTTATCTCTCCACACCTAACATCACTGTAGACACCCATGCCAAAGTATCGGCCTGCTTATCCAACATTGCTGCCTGGATGTCCAACCGCCACCTGAAACTGAACATGGCCAAGACCGAACTTCTTGTCTTCCCACCCAAACCCACTTCTCCTCTACTTCCACTCTCTATTTTGGTTGATAACACCCTCATCGTCCCTGTCTCTTCTGCCCGCAACCTCGGTGTCATCTTCGACTCCTCCCTCTCTGCGCATATCCAGAAGATAGCCAAGACCTGTCGCTTCTTCCTCTATAACATTAGCAAAATCCACCCTTTCCTCTCTGAGCACACCACCTGAACTCTCATCCACTCTCTCATTACCTCTCGCCTTGACTACTGCAACCTACTCCTCACTGGTCTCCCACTTAGCCACCTATCCCCCCCTTCAGTCCGTTCAGAACTCTGCTGCACGTCTTATCTTCCGCCTGAACCGATACACTCTTATCACACCTCTCCTTAAGTCACTTCATTGGCTTCCGATCAGTTACCGCATTCAATTCAAGCTTCTGCTACTAACCTACAAATGTACTCGATCTGCAGCCCCTCCTTACCTCTCAACCCTCATCTCCCCTTACGTTCCTACCCGTAACCTCCGCTCTCAAGACAAATCCCTCCTTTCAGTACCCTTCACCACCACCGCCAACTCCAGGCTCCGCCCTTTCTGCCTCGCCTCACCCCACGCATGGAACAAACTCCCCGAGCCCATACGCCAGGCCCCCTCCCTGCCCATCTTCAAATCTCTGCTTAAAGCCCACCTCCTCAAGGTCGCCTTCGGCACCTAACCTCTACACCTCTACCCAAGAAATCTAGACTGCCCCAACTTGACATTTCGTTTTTAGATTGTAAGCTCCTTTGAGCAGGGACCGTCCGTTTTGTTTATTTTGTACAGCGCTGCGTAACCCTAGTAGCGCTCTAGAAATGTTTAGTAGTAGTATTTCTATGTATTAATGTGGTGGTCCTTATTGGGAAGGGCCTGCAATATTAGCATACACACACTCACACAAGTATAGTCACACCATTTATCCCCAAAGATTTCCCTTCTAAAGGGGACATAAACTATGTATTTAACTTTTGCAATTTTGTTAAGTGAAAAAGCAATATATATATATGGTGACTAAGAAGACCATGGCCCCTGTTCAAGAGCGGACGGCTCTTAAGGATATGCAGGATCATAAGATTGATGCCACTCTGAAAATGTCCTTTGAGGTGGTTGCTCTGACTCATATCTAAGGAGATGGAGTCGCTTCAGCTCCCAGCAGTGGATTCTTTGGTCACTGTGGTGATTAAGAAGACCACAGTCCCTGTTCAAGGGGGATGGCTCTTAAGGATATGCAGAGTTGTAAGATTGATGTCACTCTGAAGATATCCTTTGAGGTGTTTTTTTTCTGGCTCTTCAGGCAACAGTTGTAGTTTCTTATGCTGCTAGATCCTACCTAAGCATTGTCCATCAGGTCACAGGTAGCAGACTCTGCTGAGGTTCCTGACCCTGGTTCCATTGGATGCCGTCTTGGAGGTGGTTTTTGTCTTCTTTGGCAGATGGTCTTTCTTCTTAGAATGTCTTCAAAACAGGTGGCACTTATGGTCTTGGCCTGACGTTTCCTTATGGGTCAGGAACTGGGCAGCTGATGTGACCTCCAAGTCCACACTAAACTCCCCTTTAGGGGAAAGCTTCTGTTTTAGTGAGGACCTGGAGAAGCAGGTCAAGGACTTATGGGAGTCTTGAGTCTCACTTTCTGCCAGAGGACAAGCCAAAATCTTCCACTCGCTCTTGCTTTTGGGACTCCAGACAGGACAGGCTGGAGCTCTTTGCCAGTTTCTTCAGGTCTCATCAGTCTAAATGGCCTTCCTTTAAAGGGAACAAGAGGGCGGGTGGTATGGCCTTGCAAACGTCTGCTGCCACCCATCCTTTGCAATGTGTGTCCAGAGTCCCTCCTCGATTGCCACAATCGGAGGCTGACTTCTCGAGGCGTGGACCTGCATCATTTTGGACCAGTGGGTCTTGGAGATCCTGAGAGACAACTTCAAGCTGGAGTTCTCCCACCCTCTCACTGATGCCCTCCCCCCCCTTGGAGTCTCTGCACCCACGAGAGCAGTGGTTCAAGACACCTTGGACAGGCTGCTGCATTGGTTGGGAGGGGGGAATGTATTCCATCTTTTTTGTGATTCTGATAACAGGGGTCCTTTCATCCGATTCTCGAAGTCAAGCATTTCAGAATGGAGACTGTGGTCTGTGATTTCCTTGGTCCAGCCAGGCAAGGTGATGGTACTGGTGATAGCTTTTCTCCTCTGCCAGGGCATCTGGGTTCATCCCTATCTGGATGGCTGGCTAATTAGGGTTTTTTGCAACAGGACAACTTGGCTGCAGCTTCCAAAGTGGTGTTGCTTCTTCAGTTCTTGGGCAGGGTGATCAACTTTGCCAAGAGTCATCTGGTAACTTCTCAATCCCTGGAATACTTAGGAGCCCATTTTGACACCTTGGCGGGGAGGGTCTTCTTGCCTTCTTCCAAGATCGGAAACTTCAGGCCTAGGTTCAGCATCTGTTGATTCTGCCCTCTCCTCGAGCATAGGATTACATGTAGGCGCTGGAGTCCATGGCAGCGGCTTTGGACACTGTACTATAGGCCAGGGCACATATGAGGCCACTTCAGACCCCTCTCCTCAACCGTTGGTCTCTCCTCCATCAGGATATCTCAGCACAGGTCCCTTGGTCTCAAGTGGGGATAAGCATGTTGTGGCTGGATCAGGGCAGCCATTCTTTGGGAAAGTCCTTTGCAACTCCGAATTTGATTGTGGTTACTGCAGATTTCAGTCTTTTGAGTTGGGAAGCTCATTGTTTGCACCTCATGGCCTAGGGCGAGTGGTCTGCAGTGGAGGCAGTTGACCTATCAACCATTTGGAACTTGGGGTATTATGGAAGGGCCCTGGAGGCATTTGCCTGAACGCTGCATCGCCACCCTTTCAGAATTCTATCAGACTATGCAACGGCAGTGCCTTATGTCAGTGGGCAAGGGTTAATTCGGAGTGCTTCCTTGACCTTGGAAGCTTGCCTCATCTTCATGTGGGCAGAAAGGAACCCCCAGGAGATCTTGGTGGCACACATTGTGGATTACCTCAGCTGGAGCATGCTGGATCCGGTGGAGTGGGAGATCTCTAGTCACACCTTTGCTCTCATAACATTGAGATGGGATCTTCCCACCTTGGATCTCATAACAGGGACAGGCAACGCCAAGCTCTCAGTGGAGGGAGTTGGGCTTTCTAGGAGTGAATGCTCTGCTTCAGCAGTGGCCAACCAACTCCCTCCTCTGTGTTCCTTCCCTGGTCCATGATGGGCTGGGTGCTCTCCACCTGGGCTGGGTTATCCTGGTGGTTCCATACTGGTTTGCGGATCTAATTCATCTTCTGGTGGGCAAACTCCTCCCTCTCCCCTTGGTGGTGGGGGGAGGATGGGGTTCATCTTCATCTTTTGATGAACTACCTGTCTCGCTTTGGTCTTACGGCTTGGCTATCAAGCGGTCATGTTTGAGGAGGTCATCACTACTCTTTTGCAAGTGAGAAAGCTAGAGTTAAGAGACTTTTCGAATTCTAATGCAGTGAGCAGGCTCTTTCTCCCTTTCGATCTTCTCTTCCTCAGTTTTTGGCCTTTCTCCAGGATGGCTTCAAGAAGGACCTGACCTTGAATTAATTGAAGGTCCAGGTGACTGCTTTGGCTGCTACAGGGAGCGTGTGAACAACTTTTTGTTGGCTTCTCATCTAGACGTTGTGATATTCTTGTAAGGAGTTAATCGTTTCAGCTAACACTCCGGTCTGTCTGTCCTGAATGGGATCTGAATTTGGTTCTGAAAAATCTTTAGAGGGCTCCCTTTGAGCCACTTTGTGGTGCTATTCTGAAGAATGTCACACTCAAGACAGTGTTTCTGGTGCAATTGCATTGGCCAGATGGGTGTCTGAGCTACAGACACTCTTGTAGGGATGGTTTCTTGATGTTTACAGAAGGAGGGGTTTCCATCCGTACTGTTCCCTCCATTCTGCTTAAGGTGTTTTCTTCCTTTCACCTTAATCAGGTGGTGTTTCTTCCTTCCTTTAGTCAGGATGATTATGGATCGCTTTTTTCCCGCATGAGGCTTCTAGATGTTAAGTGGGCACTTCTACATTACCCGGTCACTGAAAAAAATGTAGAATTTCAGCACCTGTTAGTGCTGTTTTCTGGGACTATGCGGCCTCCAAAGCCACAGTTTCTTGTTTGTCTATTTATTTATTGATTGGGATTTATTAACTGCCTTCATGAAAAGATTCATCCAAGGTGGTTGGATGAAGGAGGTGATTCCTCAGCCTATAGTTCTTCAAGGAAACAGCCTCCAGGTGCATTCCTTTCAGGGTGGCTACTTCCTTTGCTGAGTGTTGGGCGGTATGATCCTTGGCACATACTTTTACTAAACACTACCACCTTGATGTTGCAGCTTGACAGGATGTTTCTTCTTGGTCCTTCTTGCAGGAGTTTCCGATTCCCACCCTGTGTGAGGTCTGCTTTTGAACATCCCACTTTTCCTGGATTGATCTGTTGCCATGGTAAGGAATTTTCTTTCCTATAGTGCAACAGATCAATCCAGGAACCCTCCTTTGGTAGTTTTTCTTCTGCTGGTTGCTGTGTGTTGTGTTTTTGTTTCTCAGACTTCTCTGTTTGGATGTGGCTATTGCTGTTCCATTTCTTTGCATGGATATTCTACATGATTCTGGGAGCAGGGGAATGAGATCACCTGGAAAAGCTGCTATCTGGGTTTGCTCTCTTTACTGCTACTTTATCGGAATACTGGGAGGGTACATTGAACTGTGCTAAAGGCACAGTGCAATTCTGTGCCCTCTATCGCCACCTGCTGGTTGATGGGCATAACCCACTTGTCCTGGATTGATCTGTTGCACAAAAGGAGCGGTTCCCAGACCTTTTCAGTTCATAGCACCTTTAGTGTCCGAGCATTTTTTTTTTTTTTTTTTTGCAGAACCCCACTGCCACATAGGTCTCTACGTCTCCAGCTACACAGTTCTCTACTGCCCCTCCCACACACTTTTTTCCACTGCTCACTTTCACCTGGGGCAGCCCTGGGGGTGGGGGGCTCCGCTGCAGTCTCCATCTCCACTTCAGGCTCCCTGCCGCTTCTCTAGATGAGCAGCAGCAGTGGCAAAACAAGCTGCAGCCGTGTGGGACCAGACTCTCCATACATGTCCTGCCTGCTGTGCCCTGGAACAGGAAGTGATGTTCAAGGGGGCAGCTGGGTGTATGATGAGTTGCTTGTTTTGCCGCCGCCGCCGCTGCTCATCTAGAGAAGCAGCAGGGATGAGTATGTGGGGGAGGGAAGCAGAGAGGAGGCAGATGCTAGGGAGGAGGAGTGGCGGTTTGGGTGGCAGCGGGAGGAAGGTCAGGATTTGCCGCAGTACCCCTGACAGTTCGCTGCGGTGCACAGTTTGGGAATCGCTGCACTAAAGAATTATATGGTAGGAACTAATTTTACCTTCTGACAATTCTCCCATACAAATTCTTGTTATGTAAACAGCGTTGAACTGTGCCTGTGGACAGTTGTCAGCGAAACTTTTCAACAGGGCATTTGCAGTGATTTTCCAGCAGTTCTATTAGAGATTTTGTTGGTCTTCTAGATCTTGCCTTTGCTAAGAAATCAATGTTACTTGTAATGTTCAGTGTTCTTGATAGTTGAAAGTGTTAGCTACAGGTGTGTTAGAAATATCATAATTCCTCTGCATTGCTGTATGGATTGGTTTAGTTCATTTAAAAAAACTTCTGCACCATCTAAGAGTTCTGGCTGGATTACGAACTCTATATACACAATACATATTGCACAAAATGCACTATACAAAAGATAGTGCATGCATGCAAATCTGTCTCATGCATGTTCATTTTGGATATCCCAAAATCTCGATGGGGCTAGATGTGCCCTGAGGACTGGATTGGGAATGGCTTCAATATGGTAATTCTTATATTTTGTAGGAATGATTTCCATTTTCAAATGTTTAGACCACTGCTTAGAGAGAAACACATTTGTTGAAAGATAGATCAATAATCACAAGTCGACAATGTGGAAGAGTTAAGAGTTCACTCAACTGTGGAATTGGCTTTTCACCTGATTAATTGAAAGCCTAACAGGTCATTAAACATTTAGGTTTGTTAACTTTAAAAAGTAGTAGGAATCTTATCCAAATTTTTGCACCTGCCATTATCATTTTTTTTCAAGTTTTCAACCTGTTAACATCAGAAAATAAATAGCAATCACGAACTGAAACGTGAAAAAAAGATTTAATGTTTAAACTTTGTACCAGGTAGAGAGGGGTGTGTCAGCTTCTGTTCACATAAGGATTCATTGAAACATATAGTTTGACCAGGGTGCCAATTTTTTTGCACACAGCTAGATCTTTGTGCCCAAGGGAGCTTATCTGGTTTACAAAGTTTAGTCAGTAATGGGGAGGAGAAGGGGGTTGGTGCAGTAATTTGCCTCAGTGTTAGGATTTAAACCTTGACTTCTTTGGTTCTCAGCCTGCTATTCTAATTTTTATGCTAGTCCTTATCCTCCTTAGCTTTTACTTATCTCTAGCAATGTTGTACACATTTGTTATGTTTGTGTTTGAGCAACAAGGGAGGAGTCTCAAATCTTAAGTTTTTATAGTTCCTATTAAAATTTCCTATACTGCCTTATCTAAATAAATTGAGTCAAAGCGGTTTACATACTAATAAAATTTAAATGAAAACTACAGTTGTCATATAGGAAAGAGACGTGCATACAGCTAAGTTAATCGTTCATATAAACAACTAAAAATGTTCTTTAAAAAATGGATAAGCATTTATGACCAGAACCAGCCAATTTAAAACTAGCTACTATAGTTTGGATCGTGCTGTTTATGCTTTATCTAGGACCATATGATCTGCATCTTGTTTCTCCATTGCATAAGTATGTATTCTCTTTTTTTCCCTTTTGTTGCTCTCTGTATAGTATGGTCTAATATTTTAAGAAATCAAGCTCTGACCGCTGTTTGGTGGCGTTTGTATAATCTGTTGGTTGTCGGTGTCCCATTTCTGGTGAGTTTGTGTGTCAGTATTGCTAAAACCAATATTTCAATAGATATGAATTGGCACCGGATTGTTATAGCAAGATCTGATAGAGAATGGACATGGAACCTAAAATACAATTTTATCCCTTGAAGTGTCCTTTTGATTTAAAATGGGATTTAGCTATATGGACTGCACAAAATAGGGCAGGTTGCAAGGTAAGGTACTGCTTGCAGCGGTTGGCTCCTTCTGTTGGGGAGTTTGAAGAGAAGACATCAGGTTTCAGTGCAGTCCCTATGGTAGTTTACATATAACATTAAAAATATACAGCAGTCAATTGGATACTGGGTTAACAAATTGCGCTCCCAGTAGGTTGTAATGTGTGGTGGTCTAATACACGTGCTATATTCCATTAATTTGCATTGGATGGGGCTCTCCTCTTCTCCCTCCAGTAGCTGGTTCTTCTGTTGATGTCATCCTGCCTCTCTTCTGACATGTCTGTCCCCATCTGTCACTTGCTGTCATATAATGTGTCGCACAACCAGTGTGGATAGCAACCAGCTTTGAAACTGGGATAGAAAAGAACCCACATAGTCCACTCAATTAGGTGGGAAAATGTGGGATACAAATGTAACAAACAAACAAAACGGTCAGGTACACATACAATCTACCCATTAGGTCAGTGCTTAACAATCTTTTTGTGGCCATGCCCTCATGATCATGCACAAAAAGAATGATGTACCTATGGAGAGCCCATCAAAGTTGTGACAAATGCAGATTTTGTGACCCTATTTGGGTTCTGTCCCACAGTTAGGGAAGCGCCACATTAAGAATTGCTTTTAACTTATTTACTTGTAACCACCTTAAAGAAACCCTGTGAAGGGAAAATATTGAGAAGACATGGAACGAATCTTGCCATTACTTCATTTCTGTTATGGTATGCACAAAAATAATTAAAAATGTAAAGGAAATAAATTGGTACTCGTAAACTTTTGCACAGAAATTTTTCATGGGAGCTAGATCACAGTAGAGTCCAGTAATTCGCAGCTAAGCAAAAAAGTTAAAAAAATAGGTTGGGAAGTATTATTTCAGGGGCTATGCCATTATACACAAATAATGCTCATGCTCAACTTAGGTCACACAGTCTGCTGA
The DNA here is from genome assembly GCF_901765095.1 of Microcaecilia unicolor. Lineage (NCBI taxonomy): Eukaryota > Metazoa > Chordata > Amphibia > Gymnophiona > Siphonopidae > Microcaecilia > Microcaecilia unicolor. Next base: position 47,182,930 of record NC_044036.1, read on the forward strand.
CATTGTGAACATCATGTAAGAACACCGGAGATGGCTGTAGATAACTGTCCAGTACTGCAAACTAGAAGCGACCAAATTAAGTCAGGATGCTTATAGTGACTGGCAGCCTCCTAGTGTTTTTGCTTTTCCACCTCAATGGTATGAAAAACAGGTCAAGAATTAGTGAGATGCCAGCAGTCTCGCCATTTGGAGACATTACTCCAGGATAGTTCTTGCAAGTGGTATATGCCTGCATCCTCTGCAGATATTGCATCATTACTTCTGTTTGATGGCAAAGTATGATGATATCTTGACTTCTTGAATTAACACAGTGGACAGTGGAGGACTGTCTGTTAAGGAGGTTTGATTAACAGGAGTCGGCATGATGTCACAAAGCTGAAGCTGGTCTACCCAAGGAGGCTTTTATTCCCTCCCACCATGTAGCCACTGCCAACTTGGTACACCCAAACCAATGTAATTGATAGGGCGACAATCTGCCTACTGGTATCAGGCCCAATAATGGGCCTAAAACACTCCTGCTGTCTGCTGTTTATCAAACCTCCTTGGTGTTTATACTGCAGCCCACTCTTTCTATAACAGGTTGTCTAAAGTTAGGCACCAGCTGCACACACATGTTATGGAATGCAAGCACTTACGTGTGACAACTAGTTACATGCGTAAGTGCTAGTTGGGAGCTAAGTGGTATTCTATAACTTTAGTGCTCAACTTGTTTAGCATATAAATGTAAAGGGGTGTTCATGGTGGGGAGGTGCATAGGTGGGTCCCGCATTTATGCACGTAACTTATAGAATACTGTAATTTATGTACTGTAAGTTATGTGCTAAAGTACCACATCTAGGCACACGCATTTATTCCTGCCATTGACATGGTATTGGTGGGCGTGCTTAAATGCTGGTGCATAAATGCTGATTTACTTTAATATTCTATGATGGAATCTGAGCCCCCAGTTGCTTTATTAGAATTAGCACTTGACACATAACTTTTAGTGACTTTTATAGAATTGCCCTATTATGTTTAAAATTTATCAAGTTGAAATTAGAATCCATTAGATAGCATATTGAGAGACCACAAACAAAAGATACTTTATAGATAGACAACCTGCAGTGATTAAAGTAAATTTAGTCTACAAGACAGGTTTATTTTTTTGAGATTATTCAATTGGAAATTAGTCTGGTATATGGACGAAATGTGTGTAGTTGTCTCACATGACTGTTCATTTCAGATATTCTGAAAGCTAGATGTACTAGGGAGTTTCATGGATTGAACTTAGTTTTACTGAGTATTTAACAACACATTCCATTTAAGTCCAAAGGCAAATGCTAGTCTCCAGTACTAATGTATTTAGGAAAAACTCATTTTAGAATTTAAATGTACATTGTTTACAGTTTCTAGTTACAATGCATTGTGATTTCTTTGAGAATATTTGGTAATACATGGTAGTGAACTACTTTTATGCTGGTAGAAATAAACTGTTGGAGCTCTCTTAATAATGTTCATTTACTTTTTCCTTTTAGTGATTCTCCTTTGCCTGTAACATCACGTGTCTGTTTTGTAAAGTTCAGTGATCCTGACTCGGCAGTTGTGGCCCAGCATCTGACAAACACTGTATTCGTTGACAGAGCTCTGATAGTCGTTCCGTATGCAGAAGGTTTGTGGATTGTTTAACACTTACAAAGCCATCAGAATATTACAGACTGTTTTCACTGTAGTTTTCTGGGAATTAGTAGCTTTTGGAAAAATGTTAGACATTTAACGTTTTAGAAACTGAATAAAATACCCTTGGTATACTGGGGTTATAATACTAACTAACAGTGATGGACAAGACAATTTTTTGGTTGCAGTTTTAAAGACATTAATTTGATATAAAATTACTTAAAATTTGAATGATTCCATTTTTTACACTCTTAATGATGTCCTAAGTTCCAATTAAATTATTTCTTCAGTACAAAACATTAGTGAGAACTGCAACTATCAGTTTTCAGATATATACTTTAAATACAATTCTAATCTGTAGCATTTGTTTGCATTGATGGCCTTTGAACATGATGATCATTTTCTAGTCTACCAAGGGTTGACTTAAGGATAACTTCCAAATGGTGCCAGATGAACACTGGGTGTTCTAAATTTCCACAATTTTGTGTGCGCAGCCTTGCTGTATTTCTTAGAATCTCACTTAAATAATAAATTCTTTTCTTTGTTATTTGTGTGTGTGATTTTTGTAGTGGAGAAGGCAAATGCAAAGCCCTTCCAGATGGCTGAAAACAGTGGGTCCTCTGCAGCTACAGGGGATTCTAGACATTAACTAAAGGCCAGCAAGCACTCAAGTCCCCAAGTGTTTTCCTGGTGTAACCACTTGTTAATTACATTTTCTCTTTTTTTCTTTTAACATTTTAGGATGTTAATCTTGATTTGAAGGATAAATGGGGGTATCATACTTTATATTCAAATTGTTATGCCAAATAATATATTGGTCTTTTACAGGGGTTATATTTTAGTAAACATCCCGAGGGTTATAGTTTAGTAAACATCCAAGAGAATAGGGGTACTGTTAAAATAGTTTTTCTTAAAAAAAAAAAAAAATACTCACGAATATCATATTACTAGTGATAAAAACACCAGAGAAAATAGTCCACAATTTAAAAATCCTCCCCTGCTTTGCCATACATTTTGAGTTAGGATAAATAACTTAGAATATTGGATTATTAATAGAGAAATGAGTTTCTCTTTTGTCGCCAGTCTTGTGTTGCATAAAAACGCAGTTCAGAGAAAGTGGGAGATGGCAATTTGAACAGGAATTGCAACTTTATATTTGAATGAAGATGATCAGTTCTTGTAGTAATTTCTGTGGTTCATGCATCAGTAAAGCATGCTGGGGGGGTAACTGAACATGGACCTGCATTTAAGAGTTAGGATTCTCAACTGAGTGTGCTAGAATTCCTGGTGGGTAATCATGCTAGTGGTTTTTTTTTCATTGTGCCTGGTAGATGGCAGTTAACTCTTTAGACATGTTATCTGTTTCGAATCTGATAAAAGATGTTATGTGGAGAAATAATGTTTGGTGTATGTAATGTGAATGCTGTATTTGTTACCTTAATGACTGAGTTTTTTTAGTGATTTGAGCTTGAGAGAAGCAGATTTGTGGCCATGATATAATGCATTACAACACTGTCTGCTCTTTATCACTTGCTGATATATTTCTAGGGAGGTAGGGAAGGCAACTGAGAGAATAGGTAAGCACTTTATATGCAAAGCAGTTTGTGATTTGGAAGACTGTGTTGGAATGAAAAAGAAACTTTGTAAATGATTTTGTGGCTAATTTCACCCATTATTTCTCTTTCTGCTTCTTTTTATCGGGTGCTTCTTTTATCTGGAATACTTTTAATTTCATTCATTAAGTAAATGCTTCATAATAGTGGCATTTACAGATACTGATTCTGGATCAAGACCGCTGTAGAAGTTAGATGGTTTGGTGTAAGCTGTTGCCTTCTGTTCTAATACATAGAGCTATATTTGGGTCTACAGCAAGGCATAGTGCTTATTCCAATCTTAATGAAACATTGGCTTATGAGACAAATTTGGAAAGCTGAAGTTGGGAGGTATTGAGGTGCTTAGGATAATGTTGATTTTTGTCTGACTGTTTTTTCTTCTTTTATTCTATACATTTGTGGAGTATTTCATGGTTC